>NC_083097.1:156575065-156929795 GCF_949774975.1 Lagenorhynchus albirostris
CCAATTAATTATTAAAAATTAAGATGTCTTAAAATGACCAATCTGAAATTTGGAGATGACAATCTTCAGAATAATATACATTTCTCTTGCAAATATAAAGTTGCTACAACCATTTTGGAAAATATTTGGCATTATACAATAACCTTAACCATTTAATACACTATGAACCAGCAACTTCACTCATATATGTATATCCAATATAAAACTCTTGTACATGGGAAACAGGAGGTATGTACATAAATATTTATAAATACACACATGTAACTGGAAGAAAACTGGAAAACTGGAAAAAGTCAAGCATCGATTGACAAAAAAACAAACAAACAAAAAGAAGTGTTTGATAATATAATAAAATAGAATGCTATCTAACAATGAAAAGTATAGATTGCAGTTATAGCTAGCTCTATAAATATAGCAAAATAATGCCAAGTTAAAAAACATAAGTTCTAAAAAAACATGACCTACAGCACAAGAAATTTTTATAAAGTCCAAAATTCTAATGGTAAAAATTCTATAAACTTCCAAGAATACATATATTTGGTAATATTATAAATATTGCAAGGGAATAATATTCTAGAAAATCAGAATAATGGGGGAGGCATGAGATAGGATAGGTGAAACTCTGAAAAGCTCTAACAATTTTACTGTTGTATTTATTTATTTATTTTGGCTGCATCGGGTCTTGCTTGCAGCAGGTGGGATCTTCATTGAGGCATGCAGGATCTTTTGCTGCAGCATGCGGGCTTTTCATTGTGCTGCGCAGGCTTCTCTCTAGTTGTGGCTTGCAGGTTTCCTCTCTCTAGTTGTGGTGCGTGGGCTCCAGGGAGCGTGGGCTCTGCAGTCGTGGTGCATGGACTCCAGAGTGCATGGGATCTGTAGTTTGCGGAACGCGGGCTCTCTAGTTGAGGCACGTGAGCTCAGTAGTGGTGTGCAGGGGCTTAGCTGCCCCATGGCACGTGGTTCCCCGACCAGGGATTGAACCCACATACCCTGCATTGGAATATGGATTCTCTACCACTGGACCACCAGGGAAGTCCCCAATTTTACTGTTTTAATTCTTGGGTTGGTGGTGGGCTTATGGGTGCACATTATATTGTAAACAAATAAGCTAACTAAAGAAAATCCAATTTATTGGATTTATTTAATAATCCTAAGATTATTAAAATTGTAATTAAACATATTGACAATGGACACAAAGTTGTTGTCAGTGATTCTCTAACATATTTCACAGGAAATTTACTTTAAATTTAGCACCAATTCATTGCATTACCTACACAAAAACTTAGGTGTTAAGAAGTTTTCATGTATGCCTAGTTGGAATATTAGATACCAATACCACAATTTAAATGTTTTTTTAAACTTAAACGTATAACTTACCTATGGTCAAACAATTTCATCTCTAGGTATATAATTAAGAGAACTGAGTGCATATGCCCATAAGAAAATATTTGTATAGGAACGGTTATAGCAGCTTTATTCATAATAGCTAAAAATATCCAACATTCCAATAGAAGCATTAGTCATGTATGTATACAATGGAAAGCTAGTCAGCAATAAAAATGACATCATCACTGAGTCCTTACTGAGGCAAAAATATGGTTGAATTTCATAAGCACTGAGAAAGAAAAGTCAGACACAAGATAAATTCCTCTTTGATTCCATTAATAAGGGCTTCTACTCAACATTGATAGAAGTCATAATAATGACCACTACAGGGACAAAGGTGCTAACAGTGAAAGAGCACAAAGAAACTGGACGACGGAAATGTTTCTCCTGTGGTTTTCCTGAAAAGTAACGACATTTTTTTTTAACTTCCAGTTGACTAGTCCAAGATCTTAAATCAATTCTGCACTCTTTTAATTGCCATGCAATTCACATCATATCTGTTCTTAAGCCATAAATTTTGCCTTATACTAATCTCCAAAGATTGGTGATTTCATGCTCCTCCACTGTTACCACCTTGGTCCAAGGCAGTATCTAGTCACAACTGTACTAATGCAATGACTTCCTAATTGCCCATTTCAATTCTCTCTGCAAACACGATAATGGTTGCCAATTATTGGATTAAAAGCCCAAATCCTCACAATGGTCATCCTTATATTTAAAATTCTGGCTCCATTACCTCTATTCATTTTCTACAATCCACCAATGTAATCCTCGATTTTCTTTGAACTGCCAGGCATGACCTCTCTTCAGGACATTTACACTTGCTTCTTTCTGTGCCCAGAACATTCTTCACCAGAACTCCATTTGACTTATTAACTCCTCTCATTTCAATCTTTGACCAGATATCACCCTCATATTTGCCCTTTCATGGACAATATTATGTAAAATTATAAAACTGTCAGTCTTTTCCTATCCCAATTTCCAGCCCTTTTCATTACAATTATTAGGGTTTTTTGTATATTTTCTCAATTTTTCTCTCTTATTTTATTAATTTTATGTGTCCCCACTCTGGGGACCTTCATGAGATCAGAGATTTCTGTCAGTTCTTTATTTTCTCCCCTATCCCCAGTGCCTATATTAGTGCCACACAGAGTAAAGCAATAAATCAGTTGTTGAGTAAATGCACAAATGAATGAATTATGTATTTTGCTCTATACTGCAGTTTACCTCAATGTTACAAAGATTATCTTAATGTTATGTGGTTGGATAGATTGGATTTCCTGTGTGTTGCATTTCAGGTGATAAGGAGGACATTACAGAATGTGTTGTGAGATGTGAAGATTGAATTGACAGGGGTGGAATCTATTGCTTCAGAAGACAAACAAGGTTAACAACACTCTTTTTCCAGATTCCAGATTGTAAATCCATCTAGTTCCAATAACAATGTTTAAGTAAATTCTGAAACCCCCCAAAATCAAGACATTTATCAATTTTTATTTTATTTATATTGCTTAGCTTTTATATATTCTAAAACAGTATCCTAAGGACAGGTTTTAATTGTGCTTAATCTCAATCAGTAAGGGGTTCCTAAAGTCACAGTTCCTGTATAAATATGCATGCCTCCAACAATCTCTTCATGACCCCAATAACCCCTTTATTCCTCAGGGTATAAATAAATGCATTCAAAAAAAGGTGTGATAATGATGTAAAACTCTGCTGCTCCCTTGTCCTTTTATAAGCCTGCCACAATCAGGTGAGAAGAACAAGTGGAGATAACTTTTTTCTGTCCTTTTCCTGAACTCATCTGGAATACCACAGTAAGTACACAGGCATAGGAAGCTAGAATGGCCATGAAAGGTAATAATAAGGCCACTCAGGAGAACTGTATATTCATACTGGGAAGTATCCTGAGACACCAATAGCAAGCACCAGGGATGGAACTTCACAGAAAAAGACATTAATGAGTCAAGAGCTACAGAAGGGAAGTTGAAATGCAAACAGCATATGTATTAAAGAGTTGAGAGAACAACTGGTCCATGCACATGTGACCATGAACCAACAGATGATCTTGCTCATGAGTAAAGAGTAACGTAAAGGATGACAGATGGCTACATAGCGATCATAAGACATGAAACCAAGAAGAAGGGCTTCAGTTCCACCAAGTGTCAAGAACAAAAATGTTTGAATCTTACAACCTAAAAAAATAATGGTCTTACTATTGGACAGAAAATTAATTGCCATCTTGGGCATGGTGGTGGAGAAGTACATCATGTCAATGAAAGACAGCTGAGTAGAAAGTACATTGGACTGTGGAGTCAGATGTATTGATACAACTGGATGGGAAGTATCACTATGATATTTCCCCTTCAGAGTCACTGAAAAGAAGTTTGCAATGACAACAAAATGGCAAGTGTTTATTTGTCCCAATTGGAAAAGACAGAAATATAAAATCTGGATATTTTGCAATTATCTTTTCTTGTAGTGTTCTTACCAAATCTGCTATTTTTTGGAAGAATTTGAGAAAGTTTGTCTTTAATTCTTATTTAAATGTTTAGTAGAATTCACCCATGAAGACATCTAGTCCTTAGCTTTTATTTGTTGAGATTATTTTGATTATTACTTCAATATCCTTACTTGTTATTGATCTATTCAGATTTTCTATTTCTTCATGATTTCAGTCTTGGAAGATTGCATGTTCCTAGGAATTTATCCTGTTCAGGATATTCTTTTCTGGGTTATCCAATCTGCTTTCAAATAATTGTTCACAGTATTTTCTTATGATCCTTAATATTTCTGTACAATCAGAGTAATATCACTTTTTCCATTAATAATATTATTTATTTGATTCCTTCCTTTTTTATGGTTGTCTAGCTAAAGTTTCTTTCTATTGTGTTCCCTAATCTCCATTTTATTTATTTTTGTTGTGATTCTTTTAAAAAATATTTATTTCTGGTAATGTTGAGGTTAGTTTGTTCTTCTTTTCCTATGTCATTAAAATGCAAACAAAGGGTGTTTAATTTCTTTCTTTTCTTAACATCAGTGTTCACCACTATAAACATTCCCCTTAGAACTGCTTTTGCTGTGTCCCATATGTGGTTTTTTTTAATATATTTTTATTTGTCTCGAGAGACTTTTTGATTTCCCACTTGTTTTCTTCTTCCTAGACCCACTGGTTTTTCAAGAGTGCAATTTTAATTTTCCACATATTTGTAAAATTTTCAAATTTCTCATTAATATTCATTCTATTTCCTACCATTGTAATTAAAATAGATATTTGATATGATTTCAATTTTCTTAAATTGGTTCATACTTATTTTGTGACCATATATAAGAGCTATCCTGGAGAATGCTTCATGAGAACTTCAGAAGAATGATTTGTGTTTAGTTGCTGTTGTATGTCAGTACACGTCTGTTAGGTTCATTGGTCTAAAGATCAGTTTAAGTCAGTCATTTCCTCAGTCTGTGTTTATGATCTGTCTATTGTTTATTGTTGCAAGTGGGTATTGCAGTCCTTGACTGTTACTGTACTGTGTATATTTCTCCCTTCAATTCTCTTAATATTTGTTCAACATTAGAACATTAGTGTTCTAATGTTGAATACACACATATTTACTATTGGTTTATATCTTGATGAATTGGCTACCTTTTCATTATATAATGACTTTATTTGTCCATTGTGACAGATTTTGTCTTAAAGACTATTTGGTCTGCTATATGTATAGCCAATACTGCTCTATTTTGGTTAATACTTGCATAGAATATCTTTTTCCAACCATTCACTTTTAGCTTAAATATGATCTTAAAGTTAAAGTGTGTCTCTTGTATGCAGCATATAGTTGAGTCTTAGTTTTTTGCCACTCAGAAACTCTATGTGTTTTGATTCTAAAATTTAATGTGTTCAGAGTTAAAGTGATTATTGATAGGCAAGGGAAAACTATTGCCATTATGGTCATTGTTTTTTGTTTTTTGGTTTTTTTTTGCGGTATGTGGGCCTCTCACTGTTGTGGCCTCTCCCGTTGCGGAGCACAGGCTCCGGACGCGCAGGCTCAGTGGCCATGGCTCATGGGCCCAGCTGCTCCACGACATGTGGGATCTTCCCGGACCGGGGCACGATCCCGTGTCCCCTGCATCGGCAGGCAGACTCTCAACCACTGCGCCACCAGGGAAGCCCATGGTCATTGTTTTCTAACTGTTTTGTTGTTCTTACGTTCCTTTCTTTTTCTTTACTGTCTTCCTTTTGTAATATGTTTATTTTTTGTACTGGTATGCTTTGATTCCTTTCTCTTCATCTTTTGTATATCTACTATAAGATTTTTCTTTGTGGTTACCATGAGGCTTATATAAAGCATCTTATAGTCATAACAGCCTATTTCAATCTAATATAACTTGAACTTCAGTAGCAGACAAAAATTCAACAGTTTTACTCCCCACTTGTGTTTTATTTATGCTACACTTTACATCTTCTTATACTGTCTATACATTATGGACTTTATTTATCTCTAGTTATTTTTAATACTGTTTTGGTCAGGCCAATTACCAAGGTCTGAGGCAAGTCTGGATCTTCTGAGGTCTCTGGATGAATGGGACTCCCTCAGGTCCTTGGTCAGTAGGACTGTCGCTGGTACAAGGATTATCCTCATGGTACACAGATAAGCCTACAGAAAGCAGGTCTGTTACAAGGTTTGTGGGTAGGTGTGGCTCCCACCAAGTTCCTGGAAGGGCTCCTCTTGGGAAACTGTGCAGTTTTTCAAGAGGTGAGACTGGCTCTCTACCAAAATAGAGTAGGGCAGGAACTAAATCACAGGGCTGCTTCAGTGTCCACAGTGAGGACAGGGCTCTGCAGGCCTGCTTCATTGGGAATGGATGTGTGGCTTTTCCGAGATCTCTTTGTGGAGAGTGCTGGTGACAGGACCAAGGTTAACAGGGCTGTAGCTGAAGCCACAGGGGATGGGGGTTTTTTCTGAGTCCATAATGAGGACCACTGTCAAAGACCTTGACAAGTGGGTCAGGCATGCCCTCTCAAAGACGTCTTTCTTGATCTTGGGCTCCGCTGGAGTTTCACAATTTCCTACTGGGCTTACAAAACTCCTCAAAAGCCATTTTTGTTCTTGGATGGCTGCCACGTTCTTGTTGCTGTGGGAAATGCAAACAGAGGAAACTCTTATTCTCTCATCTTGCTCAATCATAATTCTTGTCAATTATAAAATTGTGCTTTTTTTGAGAGAGAAAATATTTACAAATGAGAATAACTTTGGAAAGGAGATAAGTAGAAAAGAGATTGTGAACTAAAATCACTAATTAAGGAGTTAACCTTTTTTGATTACCCAATGTTTGGTCAGCTAATTCACTCAAAGAAAATATTCTCAACACTTTCCTCCAGAGACAACCAAAAGTCTCATTTAGTCATGGGTGATGAGCAGGTATGCAGAAGGTTCCAAAATGTCTTCACTTATCTTATGACTCATAAAATACAAGTCATTGAAATACCTAACATAGTTGATGAATCAGGATCCTGAGAACAGCAATATACACGCCCATGTGGAAAGCAAGATAAGGAACAACACAAGAATTGTTCCATAGACATTCCCAAATCTCACTCATTTGAATGCACCCTATATTTTGGGTGAAGAACATTCATAAATAAAGCCAATTTTTTTTCTTGTTGAATAGTTTTCTCATTTTGTAATTATTGCTCCTGGATTTTTCCTCTAGAATAGTTTTCCTTTTCCAAGATCCATATTGATTTATCTACCATGATAAGTGTAAAAATTATCTTCTGTGAGCACTGGTTTTCCCAGACAATTTCTTGTGGATGGATAGTTGGGGTCTGTGAGTGAAAGAATATGGCTTTACAAATATTCACTGCATTCTTCTTATCTTAATGGAAGAAATGACTTCCACATTCCACATATATGGACCTGGACATGTTCTTTGTTTTGCTCATTGCCATGTTACTGAAAGTGTCTGTGTACCATTATAACTAAACTCTCAAAAATCAATAATATAAAAAGAATCTTAAAGGAAGCCAGGGGAAAAAAGTAACCCACGATGGAACCCCATTAGTCAATCAGTGAATTTCTCAGCAGAGACTCTACCGGCCTGGAGAGAGTGAAATGACACATTCAAAGTGTTAAATGATTAAAATTTCTAACCAAGAATATTTTATACAGCAAAGTTATCATTCAGATATATAGGAGAAATAGACTTTCCCAGGCGAAGAAAAGCTAATGGAGTTAGTTCATCATCACTAGACTTGCCTTGCAGGAAATGCTCCAACTAAAATGTTTCTGAATAGCAAAATAAAGGATCAATGAAGTTAAATATAACCTCCAGAATGGGAAAAAAATATCTTCAAACCATATATCCATATATTTAAGGAGTTAAAATATATTAAAAAACTCATACAACTCAATAGCAAAAAAATAAAAATTTCAATTAAATGTGGGCAAAAGGCCAGAATAGATTTTTCCAGAGAATATATGTGAAGGTCACCAAGTACATAAAATTAACGCTCAACATTATTATTTTCAGGGTAGTACAAATCAAAACCAAAATGGCATAATACCTCACTCATGATAGAATGACTATAATTAAGAAAACAATATGTAACAAGTGTTGAGGATGCGGCTAAAAAGGAACACTTGTGTGCTGTCATTGGGAGTATAAGTTGGTACAACCACTATGAAAAACAGTATGGACTTTTTTCAAGAAATTAAAAATAAGACTTCTGTATGATGTAGCAATCTTACTTTTGAGAATAATCCAAAAGAAATGAAAAAAGAATACTGATGAGATATCTGCACTCCAACATTTATTGCATCATTATTCACAAAAGCCAATATATGGAAACAACCTAAGTGTTTGTCAATGAATGAATGGATAAGAAACTGTGGTACATAAATACACAATGAAATATTTCCAGTCATAAATAAAAAGAAAGTCCTGCCAATAGGAACAATATGGATGGAGCTTGGGGGCATTATGCTAAGTGAAAAAAAGTCAGACCACGAAAAGCAAATACTATATATTAATTATATGTCGTATCTGAAAAAGCTATAATTGTAGAAACAGAGGTTAGAATGGTGGGTATCATGAACTGGGGTTTGAGTTAAATGGGGAGATGTTGTTCAAAGAGAACAAACCTCCAGTTGGAATAGGAGTAAGTTTTCAACCTAATGTGCATAATGTTGATTTTAGTTAATAGTATTGTATTATGTATTGAAAGTTGCTAAGAGAGTAGATCATAAAATTTCTCATCTCAAAAATGAAATAATGGCTATGTGACATGATGGAGCTGTTATGGAGGAGCTACTGCTAGAGTGGAAATTATGTGCACAATTAAATGACTTGTTCCATTTGTTCAGTTCATGATCTTAGCCTAATTCTGAGCTTTTAAAATTTCATCACATTTCACATCAGATCTGCCAAAAAACCTCAAATATGGAATCTGGCTACTTCTTGCTCCTCCTCAATTACTATTTTGGTCCAATATATTTTATCACAAGGAGACTGCTGTAATGGCTTCACAGCCCATTTCAATCCTCTCTGCAAAACCCAATAATGATTCTGGATCATCTTAAATTAAACACAAATTTTTTATATTAGTCTACTTTATAATCTGTTTTCACTATATCCACTCATTTCCTACAACCCATCAACTTACTTACATTTGGATCTTCTTTGAATTTGCCAAGCATTTTCTCTACATGTGACATTCTCATTTGCTTCTTCCTCTACCAGAAAACACATCACCAGCTATCCATTTGACTTACTTCATAATCTTCTTTCAGTCTTTGACCAAATATCACCTT
Organism: Lagenorhynchus albirostris; assembly: GCF_949774975.1. Taxonomy (NCBI): domain Eukaryota; kingdom Metazoa; phylum Chordata; class Mammalia; order Artiodactyla; family Delphinidae; genus Lagenorhynchus; species Lagenorhynchus albirostris. Next base: position 156,584,263 of record NC_083097.1, read on the forward strand.
CTTAGTGTACATTTGGTGGACAATTTTAAATAATATTGCAAATTTCCCATTAAAATTTCTTGCTTTATTTTTTCATTATTACTTTTTCATTATTACTTTTTGATACACTGCAAAATTTGTTATATATTGAATATCTCCCCGAACTGGAATAGAAACATTATGAGATCAGAGACATCTGTCATTTTTATCTTTGATTACTTCATTATTACCAGTGTCACACATGTAATTAAAACATTACACATTTGTTGAATGAGTGGATTATGTACTTTGCTCCATTTGGTCACTTATAGATACTCTTAATTTTATGTGTTTGGATAAATAATATTTCCCATGCATTGGATTTCAGGTTCTAAAAGGGCAATTAAAATATTTATAATATGAAAACTGTGGGGTAACAGAGTTGAATTCTACTGCTTTAGTAGTTAAACAATTTGGAAAATCATACTGTTTCTTTAGCTTCTATACTGAAAATTCATCTAATTCCAATAACAATGTGTGAGGTATTTCTGATATCAGGAAAGAATCAAGATTTTTATCATTTTATTTATTTAATAAACTTTTCATAGACTCTACATTTGTCTAGGCAGTATTCTTAGAGTATGCATATTCCAAAACAGTATTCTAGGCATAGCTTTTTATGTTGTTCGGTCTCAGTCAAAAGGGAGGTCCTACAGTCACATTTTCTGTACAAATATATATGGTCCCAATAGTCTCTTCAAGGCCCCCATAACTCATTTATTCCTCAAGCTGTAGATAAATGGGTTCAGAAGAGGTGTAACAATGGTGTAAAACACTGCTACTATCTTACCATCTTCAGGGGAATGCAAGGAGGGTGGCCTTGTATAGGTGGAGAGAGAGGTCACATAGAATGAGCTTGTCACAATTAGGTGACAGGAACAAGTAAAGAAAGCTTTTTTCTGTCCATTTCCTGAACTCATGTGGAATACCACAGTAAGCACACAGGCATAGGAAGCTACAATGGCCATGAAAGGTAACAACAGAATAATAAGTCCACTCAGGACTATTGTATATTCATACTGGGAAGTGTCCTGAGACACCAATAGCAAGCACCAGGGATGGAACTTCACAGAAGAATGATTAATGAGTTGAGAGCTACAGAGGGGAGGTTAAAATGCATACAATGTATGTATTCAAGAGTTGATGGAACAACTGGTCCATGCACATGTGACCATGAGCCAACAGATATTCTTGCTCATGAGTACAGGGTAACATAATGGATGACAGATGACTACATAGCGATCATAAGACATGAAACCAAGAAGAAGGGCTTAAGTTCCACCAAGGACCAAGAACGTAAATGCTTGAATCTCACAGCCTAAAAAAGTAATGGTCTTACTATTAGACAGAAAGTTAATTGCCACCTTGGGCACAGTGGTGGAGATGTACATGATGTCAATGAAAGAGGGATGACTGAGTAGAAAGTACGTTGGAGTGTGGAGTCTGGTGTCCAATCGGATGAGAAGAATCGGTATGATATTCCCCATCAGAGCCACTGAAAACAGAATTGCAATGGCAGCAAAGAGAAAAGAGTTGATTGGATCATATTGGAAAAGACGGAGAAAGTACAAAATCTGTTTAAACAGTTTGATTTCCTGTTTTCATGGCTTAACTAAAAATATAAAAGCAGATAATATTTGAGAATTTCATGTAGCATTTCTGATTTCCCTTTAAGAGAAAAAGATGATGATTATTAAATGTAAGAAAATTTTCTTGAATCACCTTAGGTGAATATATCTCTCTCTACTCAATACAGTAAATCTTTTTCTGTTAAACAATAGCCACTAAACAAATTATAAAATGAAATAAAAAAACCTTTTTACTGAATGTAGAATTAAATATATTTTGAAAATAAACATTGAGATGCCTTGCCAACATAAATTATTTTCCTCTTTTGTAAATATTAATATCTTCAGGGTGATACACTGTAGCTGAGTTCTTTTGTTATAAACATAGTCTTCTAATTAATTCACTTGTATAAATAATAAAATTGTCATGACAGTGTTGGTCATATATATTATAATTTTAAAATGTTTACTGTACTTCTCCATTTTGAATTTATATTGGCTATGAAATAGTATAAAGTATAATAACACATGCAGCCTTTATGAATTAATTAGTGTTTACTTCTTCCTGTGAATGTAGAAGAGATTTAATCAATTGAGGAAAAAATATACCAGACATGAGGAAAAACTTGAGTATGAATTAATAAAATATAAATTTAAAACTCATTTAACTTTGACTCAGGTAACATTTTAAAAATGGTTGATTCAAAGCTAATCAATTTAATTTTTTTCTCCTTTAATTTCTGACATAAACCTGTCCCTTGTGTAATTCCAGAGCAAATAATGTCTACTAACTAGAGGCCCCTTGGTCTCAAAACCTTTAATAAAATTGCAGAAGAAAATATTAAATTTAGCATTTAAATTTAGCATCTTAGCATTTATTGTGTATCTATATTATGGGCATGACACATTGTTTCTGAAACTCTAAATATGAACCAGACTGATTTTGTCCATCAAAAGTTTACAGCTATTCTCTATCACAAGCATGTATGACTGTCAGCCTGTCTACATAAGGAGACAGCAGGGATGAGGCAAAGTGAGTAGACTGACACAGACAGATGTGTTAATAACAGGCTGCTATACTGAGAAATAATAAGGGTATTATTGAACTATGAGAAAAGGTTTTAATACAAGTGAATAAGTGAGAAACCATAGGACAGTTTGAGAAAATCTTGGGAGATCTTATAAATATGTCATTATGCATACAAGAATTCATGTATACCCTCTTTACAATTTCTTTCTTAAAATACCATGAAGTATGTCAGGACACAAAAAGAAATAAGCATATAATAATATTAGCCTAAGAAGAGACATAATAAAATATTCCAGATTTATCTAAAATAATCTGCATATATAAAACTGTATTTAAACATAAAATAAAATACCTCCCAAGGTTAACTGCAAAATTCAGAACAGGAGTGAAGTATATGTCAAGGAAGCACCTCTACCCACCTTGTAAATTTGAGAGCACATACTGAATGTGCAAAATGGGGCAGAAGGATAGAAAATCCCCATGGGAATCCTCCTGAACCATAGAATGTCAGAGAGCCATAAAATTACTGACGAAAGTCAATGCTTTTTAGCCTAGGTAAAATCCAAATTCTTCTATTTTAAACCCAACTGTGTTCTTTACTATTGAGAGGATGATTTTTTTAAATTTGAGCTATGCATGAAAGAAATAATAGTAAAAGACTATCAGTTACTTCTAAATCAAGATAGAGAATTAGAAAATTACTGATACCTCAGTAGAAATTTGAAAGTATTAGGTAAGACTTATTATAAAGCTATTGTGAAACAAAGATAAGAAATTCAAAATATTTTCAACAAAACTAGCCAACACTGTTATCAAGATATGACAAACAAGAGGACTGACAAAATCACTGCTGAATTAAACATGCAAATCTGAATACAATTATGACAAGCAGAATTCCATGATCTATTACAAAATTATAGTTATCTGTTATCAGCCAAGCTGATATAAAACAGACAAGTCCTACTAAAAATAAACATATCAGTAAGTTAAATAAGAATGATACTATACACTTTAATATATTCCAAAAATAATTTGATCTAATTGAAACCAATTCTTAATAAAAATATTATTAAACAGGCTATCATTATAGATCCTTACTCCAAAGAACAGTGTTTCTACCTGAAACAAAAAACACAGTGATATAAAGATGAATACTTATTTAATTCAGAAAACAAAATTAAAAATGCATTGTACCATACTGTTAAATTTTTTAATGTCCTAGCCCAGAAATAAGAGACACAAAAAAAGCAATAACAAAAAAAAAAGACAGAGCTAACAATTGCTTTTTGAATATTACTAAAACTAGTAATATTCCTATATACTTTCATTCTCTTTACAGTAGTCGAAAATATTTTCACATTACTAATAACAAATGATGAGAGTTAAATACAATAATTTACATGTTTATCATAAAAATTGGCTTATGTTTTTTAAAATAAATGGAATAACAGACATAGCTTGTGATTTATGGAATATAATAAATATCATCAGATAGCACTTCTTAGTAAACTAATGAATGGAAATCTACCCTAAATTTCAAAGTTGTATATTTCATGTCATCATGTAATTATGGTGATAAATATCTGTAATTAAATAATCAAGCATGAAGGAATCTGAAAAAGGTTGACAAGAGAGTAAGAGGAGGAAATGCCACCTACGAGATTTTACAGAGAAAAATTATTGAAATAGTAGAAAATTTGTCAGATATTGGTCTTTTATTACTTTCAGAGAGTAGGTCGTGGATGTTCTGGGTTTAATCAGAATCTTTACACACAAGGCAAATTTTAGAGTGTGTAGTTAACTGAGCTACTTTCCCTTAGCTCTGATTTGTTTTTGGTCAAATGTTGTATTAATCACACTTGATTCCCCATGAATTCATGGCAGTCTGGAATATAGTTTAAATTTGTGTCATGATTAAAACATATATTTATTATCCTCTTTATTTCTTTAAATAAAGAGAGAAATTTTAAGTCTTTTGATAAGCATATAAAAAGTTATCTAATTAGGTTTTCTTTCAACTCTGATCCCAAGGATAATTAATTTATACTGTGGTAAGTATTAAAAACAATTAATGGTGTAAAACCCTCTCCATAAAGTTGAAGCACTCAATTTTTGTCTATGCCACCTATTATGGATTATAAAAAATAAATCATTTAATAGATGAAGGAAAAGTGCTAAAATAAATGTTAAGTTCAGAAGTAGCTAAAAGACATCCTGTATCTCATATCCCCCATAAGAAGAAATCTCCCATGTCCCAGCCTCTTCTTCCAACATCCAAAGTCATTTCTCTGATTTTGACAAAATTCCAAATGAGAGGTTCAGTTGGCATTAATAAAAAAGAAATATACTGAAGATTGGAAGATTTTATGGTACTATATTTACCAATAGATTTAAACAGATTACAAATTTCAATCCTAAAAGAGTCTAATTATAATATAGCTCCAGTGCATTAGGTAATATCTAGCACCTTTTTTTTATTTTTTTTTAAGAAGATGTTGGGGGTAGGAGTTTATTAATTAATTAATTTAGTTTTGCTGTGTTGGGTCTTCGTTTCTGTGTGAGGGCTTTCTCTAGTTGTGGCAAGCGGGGGCCACTCTTCATCGCAGTGCACGGGCCTCTCACTATCACGGCCTCTCTTGTTGCGGAGCACAGGCTCCAGATGCGCAGGCTCATCAGTTGTGGCTCACGGGCCTAGTTGCTCCGCGGCATGTGAGATCCTCCCAGACCAGGGCTCGAACCCGTGTCCCCTGTATTAGCAGGCAGATTCTCAACCACTGTGCCACCAGGGAAGCCCCCATCTAGCACCTTTAATGTCAGCTAATGTCAAATTAAAATAACATCCACTTAAAATGTGTTGTAACCAAAACCAGAACCTTTGGCAGTGAGAGAAGAAGCAATATTAACATTTTTATTCACTATGGTAGATTTGAGAACTCATTTACTATTATTAGCTCTATAAACTGAAAATCATAAATTTCTACCTAAACAACTTCATCAAAGAAACAATTAAATGTGTACTTATTTTTATCATGATTCATCCTCTCCAGATCCTTATCCTTATTCATATATATTTTTTTGCATTGTTCCATTGACTTTTGAGTTCTGTTTTTATTAAAAATCTTTATTGTAGGGTTAATTTAAAGATATTTGTAACTCATCTCAGGGCATGGAAACAAAAAATGTGTAGAACTGAAAGCCATGGATATAGAGCATATGTCTACTCAATATTATCAGGCAACAATAAAAGTTTATAAAAATGGAACTATTAATAGCTAGCACTGTTATGGAGCCATAAGACTTACAGAATATTTATTTGAATAGAACTGCATAAAATTCTCCCCATACGTTTGTACTTTTTGAAATACTTTACCTCCTTTACACACTTTCATCATTCCCAAAATATTATGGACTATAATTATATGCTAAGCATAACATAAAAACTTGAAGATAAAATAAGGAAGAAGAAGACATGTTCCCTACTGTAACTGGGAATACAAGGATGCTCTAGGGACATGCTCTCTTAGGTAGAGGATACACAGGACTAGTGAATCCTGGTCCTAGCTCACTGCACCAAGATGCTCCCCAGCCCCTTTGCCCTTGTAACCCTGAGATGATTCAAATTCAATATAAGTAAATAAACTTCAAATACAGACCTTTATATTATTTTTGCATAAGTAATATCTGTGTAAACTTAGCCATCCAAGAAATAGTCCAAATTAAAAATATGTGCATACAAGAAAAATAATAAAATTAATCTTAACATAATTATTGAAGTGAAATACAATATTTAAAATATAATGTCTAAGAGTAGTCACAGTTTTTGCTTTAAGTATGTGTTGCAGTAAACTCATCAAGGAACTAGTTTCTTTTGACTTCAGAGGATACAGCAGTCTAAACAGTTACATGATACTGAATGTGGTTTTTACCATGAATGAGACTTCTTTACCTTCATCAAGCCATGTCCCTGATGCTTACCTTGAAAGCATAGGTTATCCACTAGATAGACATATCAATTGTCTTTCATTTCATAAAACATTTAAAGTTCATTTCCACTGAGGTATATTGCCCCTTATACAGAGATAAAGATCATTCTTCTAGGATATTTTACCTGAAATAAAATAATAATCAGGGAATAAGAGATGGAGCTGAAAATCAGTATAAGAATGATTCCCTACTACCCCAGTTAGAGGTAGTAATTAGAATCACAGCAATTCCTTTTTCAATAATCTTTTAAAATAAAATTGTATTGCTTGAGGGTCATAGAAAGACCACATATATTCTTAATGATTAATCTATTTAATGTGCCACTACTGCAGAGTCATAAAAATATATTTTTGAAAAATCTATAATTTGAAACACATTTTCAGAACAATTACTATACTACGACTTTGTAAGATTATTGTTATTTTTTCCCCTTGAACAATAAGGCTTCAATCATTTAGCATGAAAAATTCAGTGGAGAATAGAATTTAAACAAAAAGGTCATTTTCTCAACCTTATGAAAGACTTTTAAAGGCTCAAATTAAAATGGGCTCATGGGGGCTTCCCTGGTGGCGCAGTGGTTGGGAGTCTGCCTGCCGATGCAGGGGACACGGGTTCGTGCCGCGGGGCGGCTGGGCCCGTGGGCAGGGGCCGCTGAGCCTGCGTATCCGGGGCCTGTGCTCCACAACGGGAGAGGCCACAGCAGTGAGAGGCCCGCATACCGGAAAAAAAAATAATAATAATAAAATAAAATGGGCTGATGGAAATTTATATGTTGTTTGCAAAAGACTTTTAAGGAAAACTTGGTCTCTAGTCTACAATTAAAAACATTGGCTGTCTGTACTCCAAAAAAAAAAAATGAGGTGTGTGTGAATATACAAAATAATTTTGTTCAAATGAAAACAATCAGATAAAAATTAGCATATAGTTGTTAAAAATTATCACATACTTCTATTTCACCTTTAAAAAATACATAGGTTAGACTGTACATAATGATAACCAACTGTTACATAGTTCGTTATATTTTGAACAAAATAAGTATGATGTTTCAAGGAATTATATGACCCAGACAATAAATTTTTGCCTAAAAGAATCTTAAGAAGATTACCATACTCATGGTAGCAGGAGACTTATTTCTGAAAGTCCACAGGTCCAATACGAATGTTATAGCAAGTTAGGGTTCACTGTACCCAAGTTCATAGAGAGGAAGTTAGATAATGGCATGTTATTCACTTAATGTTATTCTATTGCAACAAGATTTACTTAGTCTGGGTAAATTAAAGAGGTTAGATTTTAATAAGTCAATCTCTCTAAAATAACTCTATGAAATGAGATGACATAGGCAACACGTTTGCTCAGGTTAAAAATAACAACAAATATATATATACATATATATAATACATATACACACATATATTCACACACTACATATGCAAACACACATACCTATTATATATATATACATATATATATATGAATACACAAACATACATAAAATGCAATAACTTCAGAAGCAAAATGATATAGGTTACACTTCAGAGGATATAAACACAGTCTTATTACAGCCTGTATTAACTAGGGTATAACTTCCTATTGGATTAGCACATATCTTTATCTTCATTTTCCCCAACTATAATATGTAATATTTTTTATTTGGGATATGTTCTAACACTTTTCTCTAAAATGCCTTATAACAATTTCCTCAGGAAAAATGTCAATGAGCAGACAATCACTGAATGAGCATTTTAGGCAGAAACATGAGTATTTTTTTGGAATCTGAGTGTCATATTTTAAATAAAATTTTAAGTCCCTTTGATGGTTAACACTTGCCTCAAATCCAATTACTAATGTAAATGTTTCTAGAATGCTAAGGAACAAATCTAACTTTGAGCGTGCTGAAACTTGTACAGTGTTGGATGAACTCCTTGAGAAAAAGAAAACAAAAATACAAATACAAAATTCCATATGTCCTTAGAAAATTTCCCTTAAGTTTCTTGAGTTTCAAATCTGTTTTAAGTGGAGTAACTTAGCAGTGCCTATCAGTTTATCATTTTTTAAATTTTCACTTCATATTGTGTGAGAAAAATATTTTTTGTGTTATATAACAATAAAAGTAAATTACTTAGCATGTTTATGGGAAAATTAAAATGGTGGCCTTGGTATGAAAATGGAAGTATGTCCTTAGGTTTCTATACATTGACTCAGGGGGTAGAGGTGGATTGCAGTGGTGGAGGGGAGTTGGAAGAGAATAACTTACTTTGCCCAAAGAGTACAGAACCAGGAATTTACTGTTTGTGGTATTTAATTAGAAATACACTTCTGTCTTTCGATCAGGGTCCATGAGAGCATCTACTATTGAGGGCAATTTTTAGAAACTATATTAGTTAATTCAGCTAAGCAACTCACAGTGTTGCCTGGCACAAAACACGCACTCAATAGGTATTAGTTTTAATGATGGCTATTATAGTCATTGATGTTAATATCTTTATTATCATTCTATATAAACTAAGATGAAATCAGAAATGGAGCCATCTCTACTGCTTTGCTTCAGTGTGGACACAAACCCTTTCAATATTTATCCACATCCAAGTGTGACCTAGTTCTATTAAAGACTCATAATCAAACAAACAAACAAAAAAAGAGCCAACCATTCCAGCAGAGAATTTAGTAAAATTAAGATTGTAAAATGACAACTTCACTGCCCACATGATCAGCCCAACACAACCACAAGGTCAATGATCAGGGCTGCGCTCTTCTTAGCTAGAGGGCAGCCTCGCTGTCCTCAGCTCACCATCCCATACAAGGCAAATGCCTATTTTCCACTACCTGGGAAACACTAAGTCCATATGGGTGTCTGAATCCAAATGTGGACTGAGAAAGATTTAGGAGGTCACTTTACCTTCAGATTTCAACTCTTTGGTTCACACAAATAAGGAAAAAAAGCATAAGAAATCATTCTGCTATGTGTAATCAAATGTAAAATGTAGTTTAAGCAAATATGTTATGAAGAAAATGGATTAGATGAATTGATATGCCAGATAGCTGTCATTTAGACATATAATCACTCTGTTAGCACTTTTGTCCCTTAAAATTCAGGACAATTTTAAGTTCAGGATTGGATCAAACTGGAGCTCAAAAACAAAAGTGTTATCATGTGGTAAAAATAATTAAAATCAAAGATTTTGTTTGTACAGAGCTGTACTCCGAATTAGGTTTTGCATTTAATTCACTTAATTTTTCAGAGAAAATCTTATACAGTTATTCACTCATTTGATGATTTATTTATAATCATTTACTGATTACCAAATAATTACTAGGAAGAATACTAACCCCCTGAAATATAAAAATTTATATGTAATCCCTTCCCTCAAAAAGTCCACAAAGAATCAGGTAGACAATAAGGTCATTATGATACAGTTACAGAGATATGCATGGGTGCATCGTGTTCAGGAGGAAGTGCATCTAACCCTTTGTGGGGTGGGGGTAGTTCAAGTGGAAAAATGGAGGGGAGGTGGAGTAAGCCTGTATGAGAAGGCAATAATTGGGAAGAGGAAAAAATTATGTGAAGACCTTAAAAATGATTCAGATTTATTGCTAAGCAAAGATGTAAAGATATTCCAGGCAAATTATTATTTTGGCTGTCCTCAATTCAACATTGTAAATACTCCATATTTATTTAGAGGAAACATGAGTTACTACACTGAGGTAAATATAGAGAAAGTTAGTTACTGGGGTGTAAAAATCATTCTATTAAAAAGTTCTGATCTCATATTTCAATTTCTCATTTTAAAAGGCAGAGCAAAACACAACAAACAACAACTACAAACTTGGCAGTTAATTAAAATCTTCTTCCTTGGAAAGAATTTGTTCATATGGTGACAAGTACAAAGAGCCTCCTCTCTGACATGACACCAGTATCTACATACACACCTCAGCAAATTGCCTTTTTTAATCCATATTCAATAGTCTTCATGGTATATATCCTGATGAATACAATAACCTCTCCACTACAAAATAATTATAATTATATTATTATGGCTAGATACATTGACATTCTATATGTCTTCCCAGCTCTTATGCATTTTTTTAACATCTTTATTGGAGTATAATTGCTTTACAATCATGTGTTAGTTTCTGCTTTATAACAAAGTGAATCAGTTATACATATACATATGTTCCCATATCTGTTCCCTCTTGCGTCTCCCTCCCTCCCACCCTCCCCATCCCACCCCTCTAGGTGGTCACAAACCACCTAGCTGATCTCCCTCTGCTATGCAGCTGCTTCCCACTAGCTATCTTACGTTTGGTAGTGTATATATGTCCATGCCACTCTCTCACTTTGTCACAGTTTACCCTTCTCCCTCCCCATATCCTCAAGTCCATTCCCTAGTAGATCTGTGTCTTTATTCCCGTCTTACCCCTAGGTTCTTCATGACATTTTTTTTCTTAGATTCCATATATATATGTTAGCGTATGGTATTTGTCTTTCTCTTTCTGATTTACTTCACTCTGTATGACAGACTCTAGGTCCATCCACCTCATTACAAATAGCTCAATTTTGTTTCTTTTTATGGCTGAGTAATATTCCATTGTATATATGTGCCACATCTTCTTTATCCTTTCATCCGATGATCAACACTTAGGTTGCTTCCATCTCCTGGCTATTGTAAATAGAGCTGCAATCAACTCTGCAGGGAATTAAAATTATAAATTTCGGAGAAGGGTAAATGTCACTTCAAACCATAGCATGTTTAAGGACAGGGAAACATATGATCATATGTGGAAATTTAAATAGAATTATCATACCATAGCATTCCAGTCAGCATTCTGTCCATAAACATATAAAGAAGCCAGATGTGTGCATTTATTCAGCAGCCTGTAGTTCTATATCATAAGTTTTTGCTGATGAAATTATATTTCCGTGAGGTACTGGATAATATGTTATGAATAAGTCCACTGAAATATCTCCACTTTTTTGTTGTTGTTTTTCTGTTGTTTAATCTGATAATTATGCAAGCAATAAATATTATATTGGAGTAGAAAATGTTAACACACACTGCAAAACAAAAAAGCATAGAACTATAATCTGTATGATAAAATGCATCACTCTATTTAAAAGGATTGTTTTACAGTTGCAATTTACAATCAGTGATCATACAGTTTAGAATGGTGTTTTCATGCCATCTGTTGGAATAATTCTTCTCACTCTCTGGAATGAAGCTATAATTTTCAGTTTACAGATTCATCAAGCAAAACACAGTATTACAGTCACTAAAAGAAGAGAAATCCTAAACACTTTCAGTTTTATAGTCTTCCATAGACAAGTATATTGCTGAAATTTTCCAAAAGAAAGAGAATTTAGCAACATGACCACAGATTCCTGTTTTATTTTACAGCCTTAAAATATCACCAACAGTTCAAATAGCCAAGAATGGTTATCTAATTTTAGTTTCAATATTTTAAATGTGACTTCCATTCTTTTAGTCCATTTATGATTTTTATTAACTTAAAAACATGCTTGCCCTGTGCCTAAGCAAGTTATGTCATAATGATGGTGGTAAAAGTTAATAAATAACCTGTCCATTAGGACACATTCCTGTCTGTTATTAGCTTATTAAATGCAAATCAAATCTGTGGGGGTGTTTAATAGACTAAGGTGTGCTAGTTCTCTATCTGTATGCATTTACAAAGCAAAACTTTTCCACAATTAATTTGTGGGAATTATAAAAGTTGACCTAAAATTCTAATAGAGAATGTAAGGTGCATGCTACACAAGAAGAAAACAAAAAAGAAAAAATAACTCATGAAAATTGCACTATGAATGAAACAGCAAGAGTCCAAGTGGGAGTGCAATTTTATATTGCAAGAGGTAAGATCAATATGGTCTTGTTTCTTGGTTAAGACATCAGTTGTTAGTATCAAACAAAACCTGAAAAGAAAGTCGCTGCTTTTCGCAAAATACAGTATCAGGACCGAATTTCTTAATGCTATCTATTATATCTATGGTGCTCAAAAAAAAATACAAAGCAAAACCACCAGGAAGAAGAGATTTCTTTACTAAATTTAGACGTCTTTGAGATTCTCTTCCTTTGATATTCCATTCAAACAGTCCCAAATGACAAGAAGTCACCATTAAGATATGAACTTATGTGTTACAGTAATTGCCCCAAGTAACTAATGGCTCTCTCTGTTATATCTTAGAACACCTGAAAGATGAAAGTACACACACACCACCACCACCACCAGATTAAAGAAGAACCAGGTCAAACAGGGACATTATCCAAGATTCCATTCTATATGTAGTGGAAAAGGGGTATTTTTTTCTTTGTTCTTTTTGGGTTTAGTTTCCCTTCTTTGAGAAGACTAACCAATAGGACTCCAGATTTACTCAAAATCAGGTAAACCATACTAACCTACAATTTTCCCCCTTCAGAGATAGGTAGAATTTCAAGAACCTTTCATCTGAAATAAGGTCCTTGGCATGTCTTTGTCAATTGCCAGGATCTACTTCAACCTCATTTTGCTTCCTCCTCTTCCTATTCCACCAAACATCATGCATTCATCTATTCTCTGCTATCTTTTCTTAGTACAATTAGGAATGTTCCCAAAAGTTTCTCCCAGATTTCCATATTTCCTGTTCCACTGAATGCCGTGGGAGTAGTTGGTAGATTCTATAGACTTATATTGCTTGCAGCGGGAAATATCACATCCAGTAGGAGTTCCACTTTTATGTAAATAAAAACAAATTACTTTCTTCCTTAAAACTGACATTCCAATTTGAGAAACAAATCAAGATTGCATTGAATCTATAATTCAGTTTTTGTTTATAAATCCTCTTTACAGTATTGGTCTTCTAATTCATGAGCATGAAGTATCTTTCCATTTAGATTACTTTCATTTTTTTCAACAATACTTGTAGGTCTTAACTGGATTTTTTGCTAGTTAATAGGTGGAGTATTAGAGCATTGAGACCTGGAATGAAGTATAAACATAACTTTAATTTATTAAGTTGTCCAACTAATGCACCTACAATTTTCCTCTCCATAATCCAACCTGTAAGAATTCTAGGGATTATTTGTGATAAAAATAAGCAAATAAAACTAATGATAATATGGAATCTCATTCAGAATGATATGGAAATCAGCCCAATTTTCTACTCTACCTTGAGAACAAAAAAGAAGTAGTGATACAACATGGATGTTGAACATGAAATATATGATACAAGATTGATGAACCTCAAAAACATTGTGCTAAGGAAAGAAGCCAGACTCAAGAGACTGTATTTTATATGATTTAATTTATATAAAACATGCAAGATAAGCAATTCTATAGTGACAGGAAGCAGATTCGTGGTTACCTTGGGTTGGGAGTGGGAATAGAGTCCCTGGAAAAAGTTTATTCTGGGGATGATGGAAATGTACTAAATTTAGACTGTGATGATGGTTACACAACCCTGTAAATTTACTAAAATTCATTGAATTGTACACTTAAAAGGAATGTAAATTATACATCAATAAAGCTATTATAAAAAAATATATAGTAAATCAAAATGTCAATTCAGTGCTACATATATAAAGCTTGAAGTGCTAGTTCTTTCACTTGAACCAGATTTCTTGCACAGTGTCTGTGAGCTAGTTTAACATGAATAATATCAGAGTTTTCCCAACCAAGCATCCTGCAACTGAGGCACACATCCCCCATACTGAATACTGATCACCAAGGGATACTTATTTTCCTCCCTTGGTAGATGCCTCCCCTCATAGTCTCTTTCAGCTGATGCAGAAGCAATGATGCACACATTGATCAGACCTGACATGTCTAAGGAATTGACTCATCTCCTCACTTTCAGTCACCATCTTTTTTTTTTTTTTTTTTTTTTTTTGCGGTATGCGGGCCTCTCACTGTTGTGGCCTCTCCCATTGTGGAGCACAGGCTCCGGACGCGCAGGCTCAGCGGCCATGGCTCACAGGCCTAGCCACTCCGCGGCATGTGGGATCTTCCCCGACCGGGGCAGGAACCCGTGTCCCCTGCATCGGCAGGTGGACTCTCAACCACTGCGCCACCAGGGAAGCCCTCAGTCACCATCTTTATTTCCTCCTTTTCCTTTCTTTCTGATGTCATGCCCTTTGACCACCTTGTATTTTCCTTTCATTCTGATGTCATGTCCTTTGACCACCTTGTAGAGCAGTTGCTTCAAGCTTTCAGGTATCGTCACCTAATCTGACACTTCACACAATGCCACTCCCCCAATTGTGTGATGGTAGGTGAATTTTCTCTTCCCAGTTTAAAGATACATGAATTTTGAACAATGAAAAAAGATTATTGTATTTTAAAATAAATAAAGTGTTTCTGCTAATATTTTTTTTAAAAGCTTTCTGGCTTTCCCGATCCCAATTTCCAGTCTTTTAATTGCAGTTGTTAGTTTTTTATGAGCTCTAATTTTTCTCATTTATTTTATTAATTGAATGCATCTCCACACTGAAATGTAAACTTCATGAGATCAGCTCTTATCTTTGTTTACTCCCTCATCACCGGTGCCTTTTCCAGTGCCACACACACAGTTAAAGCAATATGTCCATTGTTGAGTGAACACACAAATGAGTGGATAATGTACTTTGCTCTATATTACAGACTATCTTAATGTTATGCATTTCGATAGATAATATTTCCTATGTGTTGCAACTTAGGTGTTAAAGAGGACATTACAAAATATTTGTTTTGACATGTGAACACTGAATTGACAGGGCAGAAACCCATTGCTTTAGAAGATAAACAAAGTAGACAATAACACTATTTTATCATATTTCAGAATGGAAATCTATTTCCAATAACAATGTTTAAGTAAGTTCTGAAATCAGAAAGAAAATCAAGACACATCAATTTTTTCAATTATCAAATTTTTCAATTTATCAATTAATATTTATTTCTTAATGAAGTATCGTTGATTTACAATATTGTGTTAATTTCAGGTGTACAGCAAAGTGACTTAGTCACACATATATACATATACAAATGTGTATATATATATATATATATATATATATACACACACACACATTTTTAGATTATTTTCCATTATAGGTTATTACAAGATATTGAATATAGTTTCCTGTGTTATACAGTAAATTCTTGTTGCTTATCTTTAAGCAATAAGTATTTGTATATATAGTAGTATATACAGTATTTATATGTATATAGTAGTATATATATAGTAGTTTTATATATAGTAGTTTGTATCTGTTAATCACATACTCCTATTTTATTTCTTCCTCCTTCCCCTGTGGTAAACATGTTTGTTTTCTATGTCTGTGACTCTGTTTCTGCTTTGTATATAGATTCATTTGTATTATTTTTTAGATTCCACATATAAGTGATATCATATAATATTTGTCTTTCTCTGACTTACTTCACATAGTATGATAATCACTAGTTCCATCCATATTTCTGCAAATGGCAATATTACATTCTTTTTCATGGCTGAGTAGTATCCTGTTGTATATATATACCACATCTTCTTAAGCTAGTCATCTGTTGATGGACACTTTTGTTGTCTCCATGTCTTGGCTATTGTAGATAGTGCTACTATAAACATTAGGGTGCATGTATCTTTTTGAATTACAGTTTTCATCTTCTCCAGATATATGCCCAAGAGTGGGATTGCTGATCAGATGGTAGCTCTATTTTTGGTTTTGTAAGGAACCTCCATACTCTTTTCCATAGTAGCTGCACCAGTTTATATTCCCATCAACAGTGTAAAGGGGTTCCCTTTTCTCCACACCCTTTCCATCATTTATTATTTATTATTTTATTTTCTCCACACCCTCTCCAACATTTATTATTTGTAGACTTTTTTGATAATAGTCATTCTTTTTTAAATTTTATCAAATCTAGTTTATTTACAATGTTCTATTAATTTCAGCTGTACAGCAAAGTGACTCAGTTATACATATATGTGTTATTTCTTCATATTCTTTTCCTTTATGGTTTATCACAGGGTATTGAACATAGCTTCCTGTGCTATATAGTAGGGCCTTGTTTTTTATCAACCCTATATATACTAGTTTGCATGTGCTAATCCCAATCTCCCAATCCTTCCCTCCCCGCCGCCCCCCCCCCGGCCCCGGTAACCAGAGGTCTGTTTTCTATGTCTGTGAGTCTGTTTCTGTTTCATAGATGATAGTCATTCTGATCGATGTGAGGTGATACCTCATTGTGGTTTTGATTTGTGCTTCTCTAATAATTAGCAATGTTGAGCATCTTTAATGTGCCTGCTGGTCATCTGTGTGTCTTCTTTGGAGAGATGTCTATTTACATCTCCCCATTTTTTGATTTTTTTTTTTTTGGAACATTGAATGTATGAGCTACTTGTTTATTTTGCATGTTTATCCCTTGTTAGACACATCGTTTGAAAATACTTTCTCCCATTCACTGGGTTGACTTTTCCCTTTTTTGATGGTTTCATTTTTTGTGCAAAAACTTTTAAGTTTCATTAAGTCCCATTACCTCATTTACTGTGCCTTAGGAAGAAGATCTAAGAAAATATTGCTATGATTTATGTCCAATAATGTTTTGCCTATGTTCCTTTCTAGGAATTTGATGATGCCATGTCATAATTAGGACTTTAAAACATTTTGAGGTTATTTTTGTATATGGTATGACGGAACATTCTAATTTCATTGATTTACGTGTAATTCTCCAGCTTTCCCAACACCGCTTGCTGAAGACACTGTATTTTCTCCATTGTATATTCTTGCCTCTTTTGTTGTAGATTAATTGACCATAGGTGTGTGGGTTTATTTCTGGGCTCACTCTCTGTTCCATTGATCTATATGTCTGTTTTTGTGCCAATACCACACTGTTTTGATTACTATAGCTTTGTAGTATTGTCTGAGGTCTGGAAAGGTTCTGCCTCCAGCTTTGTTCTTTTTACTCAGGATTGCTTTGGCAATTCTGAGTCTTTTGTGTTTCCATATAAATTTTAGGATTATTTGTTCTAGTTCTGTGAACAATATCATGGGTATTTTGATAGGGATCTGATTAAATCTACATTTTGCTTTGTGTTGTATGGCCATTTTAACAATACTGTTCCAATTCAAGAGCATGGAATATCTTTCAATTTCTTTGAGTCATCTTCAAATTCCTTTATCAAAGTTTTATAATTTTCAGCATATAGGCCTTTCAGCTCCTTGGTTAAGTTTGTTCTTAGGGATTTTGTTTTTTTGATGCAATTTTAAACAGAATTTTTTTTTAACTTTCTCTTTCAGGTATTTCATTGTTAGTGTAAAGAAATGCAAAAGGTTTCTGTATACAAATCTGGCATCCTGCTATCTTTCTGAATTCATCTTTAGTTCTAATAGTTTTGTTTTAGGGTTCACTATATAGAGTATCATGTCTACAAATAATGACAGTTTTACTTCTTCCCTTCCAATTTGGATACATTTTATTTCTTCTTCTTGTCTGATTGTGGTGGCTAGAACTTCCCACACCATGTTGAACAGAAGTGGTGATAGTGGGCATCCTTGTCTTATTCCTTAATTTAGCAGGAATGCTTTCAGATTTTCACTGTTGGGTATTATGTTGGCTGTGGATTTGTTGTAAATGGCTTTTATTATGTTGGGGCATGTTCCCCCTACACTCACTTTGGTGAGAGTTTTATCATAAACGGAAGTTGAATTATGTCAAATGCTTTTTCTGTGTCTATTGTTTTCAGCCGTAATTTCTTCAAAAACAGTTTTGCTCCTCTTATCTCTCTCTCTTCTGCTCAAACTCCTATTGGGCATGGTTTGGCATGCTTTATATTATGCCATAAATCTCATATGTTGCTTTAATTTTTTCATTTGTTTTTCTGTCTGCTGTTTTGACTGGGTGATCTCCATTTTTCTGTCTTTCAGATTATTTATCCTTCTGCTATTCTTTGCTTCTAGCTTGGTTTTTATCTTGGTAATTGACTTTTCTAATTTTGATTAGTTCCTCTTTATAGTGTCTAGGTCCTTTTTACTATGATCTGCATTTCTATCCATGATCTTTGTTAATTATTTTATTAAGCATTTTATGACCTCCTCTTTGAACTCAGGTTCTAGTAGACTGGTGAGGTCTGCTACATTATCTGTTCTTTCAGGATATTTATCTTCTTCTTTTAATTGGAAGTTAGTTCTTTGCATTTTCATTTTATATAACTTTCTCTGTCTCTATGAATTTCAGAGAAATGGTTATCTACTCTGGTCTTGAATGGGTGTTTTTATATGTGAGTATCCCTGTGTAGAATGAACGAGTCCAATATTTTTGGTGAGAGGACTGTTTTTGGTGTGGATGATGGCCATGTCTTTCCTCAGAGTTTGCTGGTCATTATCCCCTTGTTGGGGTTGTGATTGGTATTGTGGTGTTGTAGTGTCAACAGCCTGCACTGGATGTTGCACAGGGTCCCTTCTTTGATGTGTGGTTCTCACAGTCAGTTATGTTTCCCAGTATTTTGGGAGTGGTGTTGTGTAGGAAATATCTTATCAGGTCCAGCCACACACTTCTGTCTAGTCACCAGATCTGTATGATCTAGGGATGTGTCCTATGTGGGCTGAGTCAGTCATTCTGTTGTGGGGGCTACTATGGGCACACTGGTAGACATGGCTGTTCCTTGGCCAGTTGACTACCAGGCTCTGCCTCATACAGATGTTGCCGGTCTGCTGGTTTGTGAGACTAGTTCTATGTGGGGCTCACTGAAAGGCCTGGGAATCCCAGCGATGGTGCCAGCCTGCAGGTGGGCAGGTCCCAATACCTGGGTAGCTGGCTGGGGGACCGACCCAGAGTATAAAAGGGTTGGTGCTGGCCAGCTGGTGGGCAGAGTTGGTTTCCAGCCTGGCTGACTGTGGGCCTGTGTGGTCCTTGGGCTACTGCAGGTGAACTGTTGGGTTCCTTTTAATGAATGTTTACCTTTGCTAACTTTCTTGCTTGTTCATGTATTGTGTTTCTTACTTCTTTAAATTGTCTTTTTTTTGCAGTTTATCCTTTCTTTAAAACTGCTATTTTGAAATCTAACTAAAAATTGTATATTTCCATGTCTTTGTGTTTGTTTACTAGAAAATTATTGTTCTTTTGGAGATGTCATTTTTTTTTCTTGTTTTTTTTTGGAATTGTGTGTCAATGTTTGTACATTTGAGGTAACAGTCACCTTCTTCACGTTTAGTAACTGTCTTCAGGTTAGAAATCCTTTTGTCAGTCCAGCCATAGATTCTGAGGCTTTCTCAAACCTTGTATGAATACATTTTCTCCATGTATCTTGCTTCCATTTGTATCAGAATTCTTAAGCTTTTTTTTCTTCTCTTGATACTGCAAGGAGCCAAGCCAGCTGCCGATAGTTACTTTTATTTTCCTGAAGGTGGTGCTAGAGCTCAAGTTTGTCGTTTTTCCCTTGCAATGGTGAACAACTTTCTGTGTATGCCAACTTTCTAACAATATCTAAATATCCCCAATGCCACCAAAGTACACAGAAGAATCTGGCTTCAAATTGGTACTATTGTGGGTATGGCATATGTTTTGCTGGCAGTGTCCATAGATGATTTGGGGGATCTGTGTATTAGGTTGCTCCATGACTCAAAGAGACTATCTAGTCCTGATTCACAGGGTTTTGCATATTTCACAGATCATATCAAGGTCTAGCTACCTATTATACAATGCACTAGATTGCAGACTTCTCTTGGGATATTCGGGATGAGGTTCTGGATTATAATACTCCCACAGAGGCACTTTTTTGTTTGGTAGATGAATTCTAATATATGTTATTAAGGGGGTGGACAAAAACAAATGATGTCTTATGCCATCATGATCACGATGTCACTCTAACATAATTGTATATGCAGATTTTTTTTATTTTACCAGAAAAGGAAAAAAAGAGTTAGAACCAATGAATTAAGGTGACGGAATATAAAGTCAACACACAATAATCAGTTCTGTTTCTACACACTAACAAGAAGCAATAAGAAAATAAAATTAAGAAAATAATTCCATTTACAATATTATTCAAAATAATTAAATTCTTAGGGATAATCAATGAGGCAAAAAGACATCTACAGTAAAAACTATAAAATATTGCTTTAAGAAATTAATAAAGACACCAGTAACTGCAAAGACATCTTGAGTCTATGAATAGAAAGATCTAAGATATCAATATTCATAAAGTGATTTAAAGATTGAATGCAATTTACATCCAAAACCCAGTAAAACTTTTACAATTAGAAAAATCCATCCAAAATTCATATGAAATATGAAAGGACCCCGCATTTACCAAGGTTTCCCCCAAAATATAATATATATATAATACAAAATTGACTCAAGCAGTTTGGAGGGTGAGAATTTCCATGGTCTGCCATCTGAAAATTTGAGACCCAAGGCACCAAGTGATATAGTTTGAAAGGCTGAACACTAGATAGCCAGTGATCTAGATTCCAGTCGGAATATGATGACCTGAGAACCTGGACCACCAAGAGAAAAATGCTGATGCCCCAGGTGAAGTGTTAGAAAGAGAGCTAATGTTCCTTTCCTTCACATTTTTGTTCTGTTCAGGCCTTAAACAAATTGAGAGAGGCCAAACAACATTGGAGAGGGCAATCCTTTTTACTCCATCTACCATTCAGATGCTAATCTCTTCAGAAAACATCCACACAGATGCATCTAGGAATAATGTTCAAGTGGATATCTGTACATCAAACAATCTCATCAAGTTGATATATAAAATTAATTATCACAGAATCTGATAGGCTAAACCATTTTATTAAGAAACAAAGTTGGAGGTCTCACATTTCCTTAATTTAAAATCGACTACAAAACTACAGCAATCAAAACAGTCTGATACTGGCATTAATAAAAACATACAAACAAATAATGTGGAATAGAAAGTCAAGTAATCCTTCTGTATATAATAAAATTACTTTTGACCAGAGCACTGAGACAATTCAATAGGGGAAAGGATGATCTTGTCAACAAATGTCTTTATGAAAACAAGATTTCTACATGTACAAAAATGAAGTTGGATTCATAACTTACACCATATATAAAAATTAACTTAAAGTTGATAAATGAGAGGAGGTCAAGATGGCAGAGTAGGAGTACATTAAACTCACCTCCACATGAACATAAAAAGTACATCTGCAAGTGGAGTAATTCTCACTGAAAACAAACTGATAGTGATGGAAAGACTCCTATACAACTAGAGTTGTAAAGAAAGATCTTTGTGCAGTTGGGTAAGAAGAGAAGGGAAGAGAATCAATTGGGTTGGGACCTGTGCTCCTAGGAGGGAATACAAAAGAGGAGTATTGCATGGGCTCAGAGATCTTCCCTGGGGAGTGAGCAGTTAGAACCACATATTCAGCACCCAGTCCTGGTGTCCAATGTGGGAAAGATGAGTCCCCTTTGGGGGTTTGAAAACCAGTGGTACTTACAGGAAGGCTATAATAAACCTAGCCATCACTTGTGAAGAATGTGTACATACTTGCTTTCTCCCAGGAAAAAGGTGGAAGAAGCAGATTGAAATTGCACAAGGCTCTGTCCAGTTTCCTGCAACTGTCACAGAATGCATACTGGCACATACTGAGATCCTACTCCAGCACCTCTTGATACAGTGCTGCTCCCCCATAGGCAAAGGTGTCATTGACTGGAGAAAATAGAGTGCACACTTAGAGGGAAAGAAACCAGCTCAGAACTGACTCTCAGCGTTTCTGCTTCAACACTTTGGGTGAAGCAGAAAAAAAAAAAAAAGGATAGAAAAAAAAAAACCAGCTAACATCTGTCTCTGATTCTACACCTCCCATCTCCAGCCCTACCCCCCAACATGGTGATGACAGCTGTCAGCATACCCTGGGTTAAGACAATTTAATTCATATTCAGCACTCCCATCAAGGCCACTGGGAACATACAGAGTGCATAGGAATGCTCCCACATATGGACATCCCTTCAAGACCAGAATAGGTAATTTTTCAGCTAATTTCAAAGTGACAGAGAAAGTTAAACAAAAGGAGAAAACAGAGGAATTGTTTTGAATGAAAGAACAAGAAAAAAAACTGAAAAAAACGACTAATGAAACAGAGATAAATACTTTTTCTGATAAAGATTTCAAATCATTAGTAATAAGAATGTTAAATGCACTTGGGAAACAATAGATGATCACACTGAGAATTTCAACAAGGAACTAGAAAACAGAAAAGAACCAGTCAGTGGTGAAGAGTAAAATAAGTGAAATGAAAAACACAGTAGAAGGAGTTAACAGCAGACTAAGAGATATAGAAGAATGAGTAAGTGATCTGGAAGATAGAATAATGGAAATCATCCAATCAGAAAAAATAAAAACAAATTAAAAACATGAGGACAGTTTGAGGGACATCTGGGACAACATCAAATATAATGACATTCACATTATAGGGGTCCCAGAGGAAGAAGAGAGAAAAGTATGGCTGAAACTTCCTGAACCAGAAGAAGGAAACAGATATCCAGGTACTGAAAGTACAGGGAGCCCCCAAAAGATAAAACCAACAGATACACACAAATATATATTTTAATTAAATTGGCACATTTAAAGATAAAGAGAATTCTAAAAGCAGCAATAGAAAAACAAAGATCCATATACAAGGGGATCCCCATAAGGCTATCAGCTGTTTTCTGTGCAGAAACTTGGCAGGCCAGAAGGGCACTGTACCACATACTTAAAGAAATGAAAGGGGAAAACCTGAAATCTAGGATACTCTACATAGCAAGATTGTCATTCAGAGTTGAAGGAGAGATAAAGAAATTCTCAGATAAGCAAAAACTAAAGGAGTTAATCAATACTAAACCAATCAGAAAAGAAGTGTTAATGGGTCTTGTATAAGTGGGGAAAAATGTTAGAAAAAGAAGTAAGAATTTATAGGAAAGAAAAAAATCTGACTACTATAAGCAAATATATAGCAAAAGCAGTGGATTTGTCACTTTAAAAAAACTAGTACCAATACTGATAGACACAAAAATTGTAAAATCAACTATTCCTACAATAATCAGTTAAGGAATAACTATGAAGATGTAAAATATGAGATCAAAAACACACAGCATGGGGAAGAGTTGTAAAAAGAATATTGATCTTTTAGAATATGTTTGAACTTAAATGACCATTGGTTTAAAACAAGTAGAAATAGTTATAGGTCAACATATATAAACCCCACAGTAACCACAAATCAAAAACCCACAATAGATACACAAAAACAAGAGAGAAAGGAAAACAAGCATACCACTAAAGAAAATCATCAAACCACTATGAAAGACTCTAAAAGAAGTAAATAACAGAGAACTACAAAAAAATAGAAAACAAGTAGCAAAATAGCAATATGTTCATACATATCAACAACAACTTTAAATATCAATGGATTAATGCTCATGAAACACATCTAGTGGCTGATTGGATAAAAAATGAAACTCACCTATATATTGCTTAAAAGAGACTCATTTTGGAACTAAAGACATACACAGAGATAAATTGAAGGGATGTAAAATATATTTCATGCAAATGGAAATAACAAGAAAGCTGGGGTAGCAAAGCTCATATAAGACAAAGTAGACTTCAAAGCAAAGTCTAGAATAAAAGCCAGAGGTCATTATATAATAATAAAGGGGTTGATACAAGAGGAGGATATAACATTTGTTAATATATATATATATGAACCTAATAAAGGAGCACTAAATATATAAAGCAAATATTAACAGACATAAAGAGAGAAACTGACAATAATACAGTAATAATTGGTGACTTTAACATCACACTTACAACAATGGACAGATCATCAAGGAAGAAAATCCATAAGGAAACAGTGGTCTAAATGACACATTAAAGCAGTTAGAATTAATAGATATCTATATGACATCCTACTCCAAAACAGAAGAATATACATGCTTTTCAAGTGCACATAAAACTTTCTCCAGGATATATAACACACTAGGGCACAAAAAAAATCAAAAAAAATTTAAATAGAAATTATATCAAGCATTTTTTTCCTAAACACAATTATATGAAACTAGAAATCCATTACAGAAAAATGGGAAATAAACAAACATGTGGAGAATAAACAATGTGCTACTAAAAAACCAATAGGTCAATGAAGAAATCAAATAAGAAATCAGAAAATACATTGAGACAAATGAAAATGGAAACACAACTTTCCAAAATCTATGGGAAGTAGCAAAAGCAGTTCTGTGGGAAGATTATAGTAATACAGGCCTACCTCAAGAAAGAAGAAAAATCTCAAATAAACAACCTAACCTATCATCTAAATAAATTAGAAAATGAAGAATAATCAAAGCCCAAAATCAGCAGAAGAAAGAAAATATTAAAGATCAGAGAGGAAATTAATAAAATAGAGAACAACAACAAAAAATAGGAAAAGATCAATAAAAGCAAGAGTTTTTTCTTTTTAAGTCAAATAAAATTGAGGAGTCTTTAGCCATATACTTAAAAAGAGAGAGAGGATTCAAATAAACAAAATAAGAAATGAAAGAGGAGTAATCAAAACTGATATCATAGAGATACAAAAATCAAAGGAGAATACTAGAAACAGTTATATACCAACAAATTGGAAGACCTAGAAGAAATGGAAACATTTCTAGAAACATACAATCTTCAAAGACTGAACCGGGAAGCAACAGACAATCTGAACAGACTAAAGACTAGTGGTGAAATTGAATTAGTAATCAAAAAGCTCCCAGCAAACAAAAGTCCAAGAATGGACTGCTTTTCAGAGGAATTCTACAAAACATATAAAGAAGAGCTATTACCTGTTCTTCTCAAACTATTCAAAAAATTGAAGGAGACAGAGGACTCCTAAATTCACTCAACCAAGCTACAATTACTCTGATACCAAAATCACACAAAAACGCTACAAACAAAGAAAATTAGAGGCGAATTATCTCTTATGAATATAGATGCAAAAATCCTCAACAAAATATGTGTAAACTGAATCCAATTATATATATATATATAAAGGATCATACACCATGAACAAGATTTATTTCAAGGATGTAAGGATAGTTCAATACCCACAGATCAATCAATTTGATACATGATATTAACAAAACAGGATAAAAATCACTTGATCATCTCAATAGACACATAAAAATCATATGACAAAATTTAACATCCATTCATGATAAAATTTCTCAGCAAACTTGTTGTACAGGGAATATATCTCAACAAAATAAAGTCCATTTGTGACACACCCACAGCTAAGATCATACACAATGGTGAAAAAAATATGAAAGCTTTTCCTCTAAAGTCAGGAACAAATGAAGAATGCCCACTCTTGCTACTCTCTTTAACATAGTATTAGAAGTCTTAGCCACAGAAAAGAAAGAGAAATAAAAGGTATCTAAATTAGAAGGGAAAAAAGTAAAACAGTCATTATTTGCAGATGACATATACTATGTATAGAAAATTCTATGTATCAACCAAAAACTATTGGAACTAACAAACAAATTCAGTAAATTTGCAGAATACAAGATTAATATACAGAAATCTGTTGATTTCCTATATAATAATAATGAACTATCAGAAAGAGAAAGCAACAAAACAATCCCATTTAAATCAAATAATAAACATAAAATACCTAGAAATAAACTTAATCAAGGATCTGAAAGACCTATACTCTGAAAAGTATAAATTACTGATGAAGGAAATTGAAGATGATACAAGTAAATTAAGATATCCCATGTTAATTTATTGTGAGAATTCATATTGTTAAAATGTCTATACTACTCAAAGCAATCTTCATTATTTAATGAAGTCCCTATCAAAATACCCAGGGCATTTTTCACAGAACTAGAGCGAATAATCTTCAAATATATATGGAACCACAAAAGACCACAAAGAGCCAAAGCAATCTTGAACAAACAACAAACCTGGGTTTATCACACTCCCTGACTTCAGAATGTACACAAAAGCTACAGTAATGAAAACAGTATGGTACTGGAACACATAGATCAATGGAACAGAATAGAGAGCCCATAAATAAATCCATGCACTTATGGTTAGTTAAACTATGACAAAGTAGACAAGAATATAAAATGGGGAAAAGAAAGTTTCTTAAGTAAATGGTGCTGGGAAAACTGGACAGCTACAGGTGAAAAAAATGAAATTAGAATATTTTCTCACACAGTATACAAAAGAAAAACCTCAAAATGGATTAATGACATAAATATAAGCCAGGAAATCATAACAAATATAGAAGAAGCATAGGCAGAATACTCTGAAATAAATCATAACATTATTTTTTTTCATTTTTCTTCCTAAGGCAAAGGAAACAAAAGCAAAAAATTTGGACCTAATTAAATGTAAAAGCTTTTTCATAGCTACAAAAAAAAAAATTGACAAAAGAGAAGACAATCTAGTGAATGGGAGAAAATATTTGCAAATGATATGAACAATAAGGGGCTAAAATTGAAAATATATAAACAGCTTATACAACTCAGTATCAAATAAAACAAACAACACAGTTAAAACTGAGCAGATGATCTGAATAGACTTTTTCCAAAGAAGACATATATGGCTAATAGGTACATGAAAATTTGCTCAACACCACTAATCATCAGGGAAATGCAAGTCAAAGCCATAATGAGATATCACATCACACGTTTCTGAATGGCTATCATCAAAAAGGCTGCAGATAATAAATGTTGGTGAGGATGTAGAAAAAGGAACCATAGCTCACTGTTGGTGGGAATGTAAATTGGCATAGTCACTATACAAAATATTATGGAGGTTCATCACAAAACTAAAAATAGAACTACCATATAATCCAGCAATTCCACGGCTGGGTATTTGTCCAACAAAAAAGAAAACACTATTTGAAAAGAGAAATGCAGCCCAATGTTCATAGCAGCATTATTTATGATAGACAAGGTGTGGAAGCAGCCTAAGTGTCCATCAACATATGAATGGATAAGAAAGATGTGATACACACACACACTTACATACACACACAGTGAAATATTACTCAGCACTAAAAAATTAAAATTTGCCATTCGCAGGAAAATGGATGGAAATAAGACAGTGAGAAGAAAAATACTGGATGGTATCACATATATGTGGAATCTAAAAAATAGTGTATCAAATGAAAAAACTAGGGCTTCCCTGGTGACAGTGGATAGGAATCTACCTGTTAATGCGGGGGACATGGGTTTGATCCCTGGTCCAGGAAGATCCCACATGTCGCGGAGCAATTAAGCCCGTGTGCCACAACTACTGAGCCTGCGCTCTAGAGCCTGCAAACCACAACTACTGAAGCTTGTGTGCCACAACTACTGAAGCCTGCATGCCTAGAGCCCGTGCTCTGCAACAAGAGAAGCCACTGCAATGAGAAGCCCGTGCACCACAATGAAGAGTAGCCCCCGCTCGCTGCAACTAGAGAAAGCCTGCGTGCAGCAACGAAGACCCAACACAGCCAAAAATAAATAAATAAATAAATAATTTTTTAAAATGAAAAAAATAACAAAGAGAAACAGACCTCTAGTTATAGAGTACAAACTTGTGGTTACCAGCAGGGAGAGGGAAGGGGGAAGCGTATGTTAGGGTTAGGGTATTAAGAATTACAAACTGCTATGTATAAAATAAATAAGCAAAACATATATATCTTACAATGCAGAAAATATAGGCAGTATTTTATAATGACTTTAAATAGAGTATAAGCTATAAAACTATTGAATCATTGAGTTGTACACCTAAAACTAATATAATATTATAAATTAACTATACTTTAATAAAAAATAAAATAATATGGAAAGCAAAATTCCATTGGAAAAGCTCAACCAAAAATTAGTTCTTAGGTAAAATTAATAAAATTGATAATTATCTGGAAAGACTAAAGAAAAAAGGGAGAATGCACTAATAATAACAGGAATGATAAAAAAATGATAATTACTAAATATGATTCAGTCTTCAAATAGATACAATTATATTATAAACAACTTTGAATATTTATATGAAATTGGTAAATTCCTAGAAAATATATAACTTATCACAACTGACAGAAGAATAAACAGTAAATTTGAATAATAATGTGTCATTAAATAAATTGAATTAGGAAACATAAGTATTTTCACATGGGAAACTCTGGCCTCATGTGGTTCTATAGGCAAGTTCGACCATATATTCAAGGAAGAAATAATTCTAATCTTACACAAACTATTCCAAAGAATGGAAAGAAATGGTAGAAGTCCAACGCATTTTTTGAGAGTAGGATAATCATGATAGGAAAACAAAGAAACTACTGGCCAATTTCACTTATAAACCCAGATGCAAAATCTGTATATATATATATTCAAGAATACCAAAAAGAATTATAACTTATGACCAATTGTGTTTATAAGGAATAAAAATATGCTTATAATTAGAAATAAATCTAGTCTTTCAACATATTAGAGAGTAAAGAAGAAAGTTCAAAATCATCTCAATAGACACAGAATTTTTCTCATAAAATTTTGTATCTATATGTTTTTTTTCTAATTTAGCAAACTTGGAATAGAAAAGAAATTTATTAATATGATAGTATCTACAAAACAAACAAACAAAAAATTTCAGCAAGCTTTTTTAGCCCAAGTCCTCTTGAATCCAAACCCCATGAACTTGGCCAAATTTTAATGCTTCCTTTTCAAATAAATCCAAGAAGTTGAATAGAGCTGGAGAGTAGCATGAAAGAGTAAGGAAAAACAAACCAACAACAAAAAAGTGAAAAAATATCTAAACACTTGAACTAAAATGATAAAACTCCCAGGAAATAAACAGTGAAAAGCCACGTGGTATTTGATATTGATCTACTTTATTGGATATGATAACAAAATAATAGACAACAAAAACAAAAAATATATAAACTGTACTATATCAAAATTAAACAGCAAACAAACAACTAAATGTCTGCATTAAAAGACACAGTCAACAGTGTTAAAAATGAGCCTATGTAATTTGAAAAATATTTGAAAATCCTATATCTGCTAAGAGGTTAATATTTAGAATATATATAAAAAACTCCTACAACTCAACAACAGATAAACAAATAACCCAATTAAAAAATTAGCAAAGGATTTACACAGACATTTCTTCTAGGAAAATATACAAATATCCAACAGTCATAAAATGCTGTTCGACATCACTAATCATTAGCAAATGTCCGTCAAAACCACTATAAGGTAACATCTCATTCCAAGTAAGATGGCCCTTATTTTTAAAAAAATGCCAAAGATGTGGAAGAGTTGGAACGCTTGTACACTGTTGTTGGGAAGGTATAATAAGGCAGCTGCTGTGCAAACAGTATGGAAGTTCCTCAAAAAATTAAACATGGAATTACTCTATGATCCACTGATTCAACTTTTGAGTATACATTCAAAAGAAATGAGAAATGAAAACAGAGATTCAAAGAGATATTTATACACATGTGTTGTAACATTATTCACAATAGCTAAAAGATGGAAGGGACACAAGTGTCCAACGACGGATGAATGAATAAACAAAATGTTGTATATACACACAATGGAATATAATACGACTTTAAATAGGAAGTAATTCTGACTTATGCTATAAAATGGGTAAATATTGAGGGCAATATGCTAAGTGAAATAACCTGTCACAAAAAGACAAATATTTTATCATTCCACTTATATGAGGTACCTAGAATTTTCAATATCATGGAGACAAAAAGTAGAAGTTGATAGTCAAAGGCTGGGGAAGGTAATCATGAGGAGTTACTTAATGTGTATATGGTTTCAGTTTTGGAAAATTAATCATTCTAGAGATTTGTTGCACAACAATGTGAAAGTGCTTAACATGATCTGTACCCTTAAAATTAAGGTGGTATGTTTTTTGTATTTCACAATTATATATAAAAATGCGATACATGAAAATATTAAATATAAGTTATCTCTAACCAACAAAAAGCAGGAAAGTTTGAAGTTCAGTACTCAAATAAACTGAAGCTCAAGAGGAATTTATTATCATAATGTAAAAATAATTCAAAACAAAAGTTTTCAAGTTTGATTTTCCAGAGATACACTGTAAATCAAATTTTGCACTCTAATTTATTTTTAGAGAAAACTCTTTTTTATCATTAAGTCACTCTATTATGTTTTCCTAGTCATTTACTAATGAATAACTAATTTCCAAAATATCAATTCACTAATTATGAAATAAGAACTAGTAAGAATGTGAAGTCCCTAAAAGACAAAGATGTATATGTGTGTCGTTCCTTTCTTCAAAAAATCCATAATGGGAGAGAGACACTCAGATCATTATTATTTACCATGGAAAGTATAGTTACAGAGATAGCTACTGCATGTATTGTGTCTAAGAGGCTGTTCAATTAACCCAATCAGTGATGGCAAGAGTGAAATTTAAGGCAATATGAAGTAGCAGGTATCAGGGGAAAATACTATGGAAGATGTAACACCTCAGCCAAGTTCTTAAAGATGACTCACATTTAGAGTTAGGCAAACATGTGAAGATATTCCAGGCAAGATAATATTCTGGTAGCCCTCAACTCAATAGTGAAACTATCCTATATTTATTTAAAGGAAAAACGTGTTATTACAATGGGATATTCATAGAGAAAGAAGGTTACTAGAGTACACAAATTACTTTAATAAGGAGCAATTTAGCTCTGATCTCATATTTCCATTTCTAATTTCTCATATCCAAAACCATACAAACAATAACAACAAACTCAGCAGTTAATTAGAACCTGTGTTTTTAAAAGGATCTGGTGGTATGTCAACTCCCTTGGATAGCCTCTACTCTGACGTGACACCACTACCTACTTACATACCTCAACAAATTACATTTTTCATCCACAGTCAACAGTCTTCATAGCAGATATCCTGGAGAATTCTCTCCACTACAAAGCAATCATAATCATTTTATTATGACTAGATATATTGATATCCTACACATCTCCCCAGCTGTTCCACATCCTAGATCTACTCTGCAGAGAGTTAAAATTATGAATGGCAGAAGGGTTGATGTTATTTCAAATACTAGCATGTTTGATCACAGAGTAACAGTATGGTAACATAAAAGATTAAGAAAAAATGATCGTCATGCCTCAAAATGCCATGCAGATAAGCACATAAATATATTGAAGAAGCCAGATGTGTGCACTTATCTAGCAACCTATACTTCTATATCATAAACTTTTGTTGAGAAAATTAGTTTTCCATGACGTTCTGCTTGGTATGGTAAACATAATGCTACTAATAGAGCTCCACTATTCTGTATGTAAAACAGTTTCTTAGTTTTCTTCTTAATAATTTAGTTTGTGTACAATTGTTATCTGCACAGTACTGATCTTCTAATCTATGACCATGGAGCATCTTCCCATTTAGGTAAGTCTTTCATTTCTTCCAGCAATATCTGTAATTTTCTGTATATAGGTCTTGTACATCTTTTAATAGAATTTCTAGCAGTTATTCATATTCTAAATGCCATCGTATATTTAAAATTGTATTTTCTAATTTTTGCTAATGGATTATTCACCTTTATCCAGTGCTCACATTACATGTTCTTCCCTGTTCTGTTTATTCTATGAAATTAGTGCGCTTCTGGTGTCTGGTGTGGTTAAACTAATGGGAGAAAGTAGTAGGGTATTTGAGGGTAATGGAACCACAGCCCACAAAGGACAGATTATAAATTCTAACCTGAACAAAACAAAGTTAGTGGCCTGCTTAAACAATACAAAGCAAATCAAAATGCATGTGTGTGGTAAATTAAGAAAAGACAAAGGCCTACCAGGAAGATGGAAGAGCCCCCTAAAAGGCATCTTACTCATAGTTAGGTCATTGGCATAATATTTTCAAACCATCCAAAATTAGTGTGCCAAAATTAGTAGATATATTTTTCTATAGTTAAAGATAATAAATTTCCTGGTGGCATAAAATATAACCTTCATATAAAAATACATTTGTGTTTGCACATTTGTCATGGTATTAAACAAGATTCATAACAATATTCAACATGTATAATTCAAACTATATATGCAATAAATCTTGCTGCTAGCTTCATATTGATGAGAATGTCTATTTCTACTCTATATTCAGGAATTAAAGAAATTAGTATAGTGTGGTGTCATGAACACACTATTCCCACTGGAATATATCCAGGTCAAGACTCCATTTATTGAAGGAGAGTCAAGATGGCAGAGGAGTACGAGGGCATGGAGTTCATCTCTCCCCACAAATGCATCAAGAATACATCTATGAAACAATTCTCACAGAGCACCGACTGAACACTAGTAGAGGACCTCAGACACCTAAAAGGACAAGAAAGATCCCTGTATAACCGGGTATGACAAAAGAAAGAAGAAAAGAAAAGGAGAGGAAGCGGGGTGAGACCTGTGCCCCTGGTGGGGGAGCTGAAGGAGAGAAGAGGTTCCTGCATGTGGGGAAGCTCCCTCACAGGCGGGGAGGTCAGTTGGGACAGAAGAGGAGCCTTGGGGGCTATTGGAGGGAATCCCAACAACCAGTCTGTGGCAGACAGGACAGAGTGAGACCTACACAGAAGGTCTGTGCCACAGCCCTGCTTGCCTCAGCCTGAGACATATATCTGCTTGTGCAGAGAGTGGCTAGGTGCTGGAGTGTGGGGTTTGGAGAGCACCTGGGGAAAGGACTGTTGTTGGCTGTGAGGAGACAGCCTGAGAGGAGGTAAGTGAGGAAATCTGCAACCAGGAATACTTGTGGAGGAAACTCGGACTGCCATAGAAGCAAAGCACCATTGTTGAGTGATGTGCAATGGGCAGGGCCACCATTGCAACCTCTCTCCCCACATTCCCACCTCTGCCTCCTCAGACACTTAGGAAGGGCCCTTGCCAGGGCAGGCTCTCTTGCGCCTGTGGCCTCTGGCTCCCCGGCATGCCCTGTCACTGCCAAGGACAGCTCTATTGTGCCCATGGCCACCAGCTACCCTGTGTGCCCTGTCCCCACTAGGGCTTCTGCGACCCTGGCCACTGCAGTCTCCATGCCCCCTCCTCACCAGGGAAGACTCAGGAACAGACACCTGTTGGTGGCCCACACACAGAGGTGGGGCTGAAACCAGAGTTGAGACCCAGGGGCTGTGCGAGTAAGGAAGAAGAGCTGAAATCTCTCCTTGCAGCTGTGCAAACCATGAATTGACTCCACTATGCCTAGCTTTGTAAACTCAGCACCTACAGAACATCTGGACAGACAATGAGTGCTCCCACAGCCCAGACAGTTCTAGCTTTAGCAGCTGTAGACTTTGTGGGCACATACACATGGGGGTTTGGCAAGGCCAGAGACTCAGCTGCTCCCATAGTGCCCACAGTGGGTCCAGACACATGATTACTGCAAACCTGGGCCTGACTTCAGTGGGTCTACGCTGGTGGCCTGGTGAAAACAACAATTGAGAGACAGCAGGGTCAATTGCTGCATACCCACAGTTAAGGTGAGGCTGAGAGCTGTGTCAACAAGCGTACAATCTGAGAGCTTGCACAATGGGTAAAAGGTGACACAAAAGAGCACACCCACAGGTAAACAGCTCCAGAGGAGGAATACTCATTGGCTTCCCTCCCACTGCGAGTGTTCCAATCCTGTCTACCTCACACTACAGATCACAGATAAGCTAAGAAACAGATATGGGGTCCTCTACTCCAACAACTAGGGAACAAACCCCACTTCTGACAGGGCAGTGACAAGCACAGAGCAAAGGGGGACACAGACCTGCCCATCAGCAGACAAGCTGTCAAAAGTCATACTGAGCTCACAGTCACCTCAAAACACACCACTTGACAAGGCCCTGTCCATCAGAGGAGCAAGGCCAAGCTCCAACCACCACTGGCAGGCACCAGCCCCTTCCACCAAGAGGCCTGCACAAGCACCCGGACCAACCTCACCCACTAGGGGGCAGACACCAGAAGCAAGAATTATGATCCTGCAGCCTGAGGAAAGGAGACCACAAACAGAAAGTTACACAAAATGAGACAACAGAGAAATATTTTGCAAACAAAGTAACACAATAAAACCCCACAAGAATAGCTAAATGAAGAGGAGATAGGTAATCGACCTGAAAAATAATATAGACTAATAATAGTAAACATGATCCAAAATCTCGGAAAAAGAACGGAGGCACATATCGAGAAGATGCAAGAAATGTTTAACAAGGAGCTATAAGATATAAAGAACAAACCATTGAACAATACAATCATGGAAATGAAAAATACACTAGAAGGAATCAATACCAGAATAACTGAGGCAGAAGAACAAATAAGTGAGCTGGAAGGCACAGCAGTGGAAATCACTGCCACAGAACAGAATAAAGAAAAAAAGAAAGAAAAGAAATGAGGACACTCTCAGAAACCTCTGGGACAATATTAAACACACCAACATTTGCAACATAGGGGTCCCAGAAGGAGAAAAGCAAGAGAAAGGGCCTGAGAAAATATTTGAAGAGATTATAGCCAAAAACACTCACTCAAGTCCAGGAAGCACAGAGAATCCCATACAGGGTGAAGCCAAGGAGGAATGTGGCAAGACACATATTAATCAAACTAAGAAAAATTAAAGAAAAAATACTAAAAGCAACAAGAGAAAAACAGCAAATAATATACAAGGAATTCCCATAAGGTTATCAGCTGATTTTTTTCAGCAGAAACTCTGCAAGCCAGAAGGGAGTGACATGATATATTTCAAGTGATGAAAGGAAAAAAACCTACAACAAAGAATACTCTAACCAGCAAGGCTCACTTCAGATTGGATGGAGAAATCAAAAGCTTTACAGACAAGCAAAAGCTAAGAGAATTCAGCACCACCAAACCAGCATTGCAACAAATGCTAAAGGACTTCTCTAGGCAGGAAAGAGACCAGCAATTTATAACAACCTTGTAAATACATACATTGCTATATCAAAACCCCATGGGAACAGCAAACTCAAAAACTACAATAGATACACAAACAAACAGTAAAAAGCAACCTAAACACAACACGAGAGAAAGAAGAACAAACAAAGCCTAAAGTTAGTAGAAGGAAAGAAATAATAAAGATCACAGCAGAAATAGAGGCAAAGAAAATAGCAAATATCAATGAAACTAAAAGCTGGTTCTTTGAGAAGATAAACAAAATTGAAAAAGCTTTAGCCAGACTCATCAAAAAAAAGGGAGAGGACTCAAATCAATAAAGTTAGAAATGAAAATGGAGAAGTGATAACTGGCACTACAGAAATAAAAAGGATCCTAAGAGACTACTACAAGTAACTATATGCCAATAAAATGGACAACCTAGAAGAAATGGACACAATCTTAGAAAGGTACAACCTTCCCAGACTGAACCAGGAAGACATAGAAAATATGAACAGACAAATTATAAGTACCGAAATTGAAACTGTGATTTAAAAACTTCCAAGAAACAAAAGTCCAGGACCATATGGCTTCACAGGCCAATTCTATGAAACATTTAGAAAAGAGTTAACACCTATCCTTCTCAAACTCTTCCAAAATATAGCAGAGGGAGGAACACTCCCTAACTCATTCTACGAGGCCACAATCATCCTGATACCAAAACCACACAAAGATGTCACACACACAAAAATGAAAATTATACGCTTATATCACAGATGAACATAGACACAAAATCACTCAACAAAATACTAGCAAACCAAATCCAACAATATATTAAAAGTATCATACACGGGCTTCCCTGGTGGTGCAGTGGTTGAGAGTCTGCCTGCCGATGCAGGGGACATAGGTTCGTACCCCGGTCCGGGAAGATCCCACATGCCGCGGAGCGGCTGCGCCCGTGAGCCATGGCCGCTGAGCCTGCGCGTCCAGAGCCTGTTGCTCTGCAATGGGAGAGGCCACAACGTGAGAGGCCCGCGTACCGCAAAAAAAAAAAAAAAGAAAAGAAATGTATCATACACCATGATCAAGTGGGTTTTATCCCAGGTATGCAAGGATTCTTCAGTATACGCAAATGAATCAATGTGACACACCACATAATAAACTGAATAATAAAAACCATATGATCATCTCAATAGATGCAGAAATGCTTTTGACAAAATTCAACACCCATTTATGATAAAAAACTCTCCAGAAAATGGGCATAAAGGGAAACTACCTCAACATAATAAAGGCCATATACAACAAACCCATAGCAAACATCTTTCTCAATGGTGGAAAACTGAAAGCATTTCCTCTAAGATCAGGAACATAACAAGGATCTCCACTCTCTCCACTTTTATTCAACATAATTTTGGAAGTCTTAGTCACAGGAATCACAGAAGGAAAAGAAATTGCAGGAATCCAAATTGGAAACGAAGAAGTAAAACTGTCACTGTTTGCAGTTGACATGATACTATACATAGAGAATCCTAAAGATGCTACCAGAAAACTACTAGAGCTCGTGAATGAATTCAGTAAAGTTGAAGGATACAAAATTAATACAGAAAAATCTCTTGCATTCCTATACACTAACAATGAAAGATCAGAAAGAGAAATTAAGGAAACAATCTCATTTACCATTTCATCAAAAAGAATAAAATACCTAGGTATAAACCTACCTAAGGAGGCAAAAGATGTGTACTCTAAAAACTAGAAAATGCTGATGATAGGAATTGATGATGACACAAACAGATGAAAGATATACGGTGTTCCTGGAATAGAAGAATCAATGAAAATGACTCTACTACCCAAAGCAATCTACAGATTCAATGCAATACATATAAAATTATCAATGGCATTTTTTGCAGAACTAGAACAAAAAGTCTTGCAATTTGTACGGTGACACAAATGACTGTGAATAGCAAAAGCAATCATGAGAAAGAAAAAGTGAGCTGGAAGAATCAGGCTGCCTAACTTCAGACGATACTACAAAGCTACAGCCATGAAAATAGTATGGTACTGGCACAAAAACAGAAATATATATCAATGGAAAAGGAGAGAAGTTCCAGAGGTAAAATCACACACCTATGGTCACCTAGTCTATGACAAAGGAGGCAAGAGTATACAATGGGAAAAAGAGTCTCTTCAATATGTGGTGCTGGGAAAGCTGGACAGATATATGTAAAAGAATGAAGTTAGAACATTCTCTAACACTATACAGAAAAATAAACTCAAAATGGATTAAAGAACTAAATGTAAGACCAGACACTATAAATCTTTTAGAGGAAAACAGACAGGACACTATCTGACATAAATTGCAGCAAAATCTTTTAAAATCTGTCGCCTAGAGTAATGAAAATAAAAACAAAAATAAGCAAATGGGACCTAATTAAACTCAAAATATTTTGCACAGCAAAGGAAATCATAGCAAAACAAAAAGACAACCCACAGAATGGGAGAAAATATTTGCAAACAAAGTGACCAATTAGGGATTAATCTAAAAATATACAAACAGCTCATGTAGCTCAATATCAGAAAACAAGAACCCAATCAAAAAAATGAGCAGAAGATCTAAATAGTCATTTCTCCAAAGAAGGCATAAAGATGGCCAACAGACACATGAAAAGATGCTCAACATCACTAATTAGTAGAGAAATGCAAATCAAAACTACAATGAGGTATCCCCTCACACCAGTCAGAATGGCCATCATCAAAATATCTACAAACAATAAATGATGGAGAGGGTGTGGAGAAAAGGGAACCCTCTTGCACTGTTGGTGGGAATGTGAATTGGTACAGCCACTATGGAGAATAGTATAGAGGTTCCTTAAAAAAATAAAGTTGCCATATGATCCAGCAATCCCTCTCCTGGGCATATGTCTGGAAAAGATGAAAACTCTAATTAGAAAAGATACATGCACTCTGATGTTCATAGCAATGCTATTTACAATAGCCAAGACATGGAAGAAACCTAAATGTTTATTGACAGGTGAATGAATAAATAAGATGTGGTATATATATATATATATATATATATATATATATATATATATACACATATACACACACACACACACACACAATGGAATACTACTTAGCCACAAAAAAGAATGAAATAATGCCATTTGCAGCAGCATGAATGGACCTAGAGATTATCATACTAAGTGAAGTCAGACAGAGAAAGACAAATACCATATGATATCACTTACATGTGGAATTAAAATATGATAAAATGAACATATTTAAAAAACAGAAACAGGCTCACAGACATATACAATAAACTTATGGTTGCCAAAACATATGAAAAACTATCAATGAAAATATCTGAATCACTTTGCTGTATACCAGAAACTAACACAACGTTGTAAATCAGCAATACTTCAATAAAAACTTTTTTTAAAAAGAGTAAGTTTGGGGCTTCCCTGGTGGCACAGTGGTTGAGAGTCCGCCTGCTGATACAGGGGACACGGGTTCATGCCCTGGTCCGGGAAGATCCCACATGTCGTGGAGCGGCTGGGCCCATGAGCCATGGCTGCTGAGCCTGCACATCCGGAGCCTGTGCTCCGCAACGGGAGAGGCCCCAGCAGTGAGAAGCCCGTGTACCACAAAAAAAAAAAAAAAAAAGAGTAAGTGTTTCTTGCCTTTGATGTGCATTATTTTCACCAATAACCAGTGATAATTCAATTAACTTTTTTTTTTTTTGGTCACAGTATAGTCTGGAATACTTGTTCCATCTTCCACTGGCAATTATTGTACCATTCTATTGTCATCTGATCAGATTAGGAGATCAATTTCCGATTCCTATTTTTGAATTTCTATCTCCTAGTACATTTTTTGGCAAAAAAAAAAAAAAATGCTGTGTATAAAGCATTTGTATTATATTGTAAATAGAATTCACTCATTATTTTCCAGGTATAATTGATTTTTACCATAGGAAATTAGATGCTTGTTTATATTTTAGAAGGGCTGGAAGAATGAAGGCAATTTTGGGGTGGTCTTAGAAACTCACTTGGAAGGTGCTACAAATCTTAGGATTTGTGTGATGGTCCTACTGATGGCCTCAGTCTCTAGCACCTATATAGTATATTTCCTAGAAGCTCACCAGGAAGCTAATTAAAACTCATGTTTGCTTATGCATCTCCCTTCCTCAGATAATAACTCCTTTTATTGTCTTCTATTTTTCAAATCATGTGTAAATTCCTCTCATTTGTAAATGTTAGCCATGAACCATACAGGTAATGGTATTCTGGGGAACATGGGTCGAGTTGATGCCAACCTAATAACAGTGAGTCTGGTATATAAAGATTGTTACTCATGTTAGAAGTAGTGTGATTTTTTTGGACCTTATGCTTCTTTAATAGAAAGGAGATCTTACTGAATGGTCCTTATATTCCCAATTATTTTCATTGATAACAAAACTAGATTAAAACTTTGAGTTATCTTTAAAAAATTTCTAAAGTATTATTGTGCATACGCTATTCTAAAGCTCAAAGGAAACTTTAAGAAAAGACTGAATTTAAGAGAAAAAAAACATATATTAATTCCAAAATTATTTTTACACTTTGCCCTTTTTAGTAGTTATAATGCTAATAATTGGGTTTTTTACCCTTTTTCTGAATATTTTGGTAAGTTTGCACAAATAAGCACTGTTGTGAAAGGAGAGATGGGCTTTCTAATTACATGGTTGTTGTAATGATTTTGAGGTGTGTTCAAGTCCCTCTCAAATGCTGATTTCTGTTGAATTTAGATTTTCACACTATATTTAAAATTTTTCTAAGTAGAGTAAAAAATTCTAAATCAAAACTTTAGTGATATTAAAGTTGTGTGTATGTAAAACATGGTGGATATGATCACAGGTACTGAAGCAGTATTATTCACAGTGCCTTACTGGTAGAGACATTAGCAGGCCTGAGGATTTAACATAAAGGTAAAGTACTTAGAACTCTGGTTGACACATAGAAAGTAATCAATAAATGATAACACTAGTTTGATATACAAATACACACTAGAAAAATCCAATGGCTAACACTACAACCAATACTACATCAAACGAATCTCACCATGTGACCTAACCTAACTAACCTCACAGTGTGACCTAATTATCTCCCAGGTAACTAAAACTCAGCTAGATGTATCATTCCCAAATTAAGCTCAACTTCTGAGAAACATTATATATGCCTCTCTATATATAGAAAAATGAGAATAATTTTGCAATTAAGAGTGCACAGGGTTACTTTAATAAGATATGTGCAATACTACCACAAATGTACAAAATTCACAAAGGTAGATGCATATTTCTAGTTGAAAAAGACCCAGAAACTTACTGTACATGGGTGATATATTAAAAATATATGTTGGCTGGGCTTCCCTGGTGGTGCAGTGGTTGAGAATCTGCCTGCCGATGCGGGGGACACGGGTTCGTGCCCCGGTCCGGGAAGATCCCACATGCCGCGGAGCAGCTAGGCCCGTGAGCCATGGACGCTGAGCCTGCGCGTCCGGAGCCTGTGCTCCGCAACGGGAGAGGCCACAACAGTGAGAGGCCTGCATACCGCAAAAAAAAAAAAAAAAAAAAAAAAAAAAAAAAATATATATATATATATATATATATGCTGTTACATAAGTCTCTAGTTTGTGATATGACCAGAAGGTAACACAAAACTATATAGATCAATTCATAGTCCTAATTATATTTAGTCATAAAATTCAAGCTCAACTCCACATCGTGAAACTTTTATTCTCTCCTGTGCATCTTTCACTATCCTAATAAATTTGCAATAATTAATTAACATTATCCTCACAAAACCCTATACATGTATCCTCTTATTATCCCATTTTACACATGAAAAACCAAAGGTCAAGTAACATATCTGAGGTCATTAAACAATGGTGAAGTCAGGAAAGAAGTACACTTGCTCTGGATCTTAAATGACAGATATTCTATAGTCGCATCTATTAAATTCTGAACTGGGATATTGACATGGCAATTTTTGAACTGTCAAGGTGGAGTAATCTGGTGCTGATAAACAAATGATTATGAAATTGACTGATATTATTGTTTGTTTCTAAGGGGACAGGCTTATTTATTTGGGTATTTGAAGGACAATGGAACGATTATGCTACTGTCTACCTAAAGGAGGAGAGAGGCAAACAAGGGACATTTTCTCTGAGGACAGTACAGGTGGAATTATAAGTTGTCACAACTCTTTACGGTAGAGAGATTTTTGTGGGCTATTTAACCTCCTTAGTTCATTGATAATGTATGGACCTGACATCAAGAGATGAGTCACTCTGGATACTTCTATGTGCAATGTTTCCGTCTACATAAAGAAATTTCTGGTGATATTTTGAGGGAAAATAATTAAAATTTATAGTTAGTATTTCTGGGGAAAAAATGGATTTATTTGATGCCAAATAATTAGTTGAAAGGCTTGATGTTGACCAGGAACTTTTCTTTATAAGACACAACATCAGCCTTGTTTTGCAATACAGGTAAAAATAAAATTACAGAATAATTTATTCAAAATTGTAATTCAATATAAATAATAAGTGAAATAGAGCAATACTTTTAAATACCAGATTTATGTACTTACCACATGTATCTGATGTGATATATCCTTCCATTAAAAAAAAGAAAAGAAAAACTTGGCTCAATTTTTGAATTAAAAAATATACATACCCAGAATGTATAGCCATTGAATATCTTTTAACATGGACAGTGGGATTTATCTATTTGGTTACTTACTTACTTATGTATTTATTTGCCTCTGAAGATTCAAATTAGGAATCTTTTTAAAATTTGTAAGTGTAAAAATTTTGACTTTATCAAAATAAATATAACAATTTAATATATTTTGTTGAAAAAAGATACATTAGGGAAAATGCATCTTTTGCTCCTACTCTTAATTAAGCACAAAGGACTGCATATTTGATATGCTTCTTATTCATAATACTTAAACAGTGTAAAAGGTAAGTATTTGAGTTAAAACTGGTTAAACTTTGAGCCGTTTGGATTTTAAGATCTTACCAGTTATTTCAGTTGAATAAATTGACTCTTCATATAAAAAAAATCTATGCAGTTTTTTAATAAGTTGTCAGTCACATCTGTAAATGTGTTTTTAAAAAGTCTTCAGTACTTAAAATATGGAAAATATAATTGACATATATACACTAATATGTATAAAATGGATAACTAATAAGAACCTGCTGTATAAAAAATTAATAAAATAAAATTTAAACTTTTTAAAAATTTAATTAATTTTAAAAAAGAAAATATAATTTTCATCAAATTATGGACTATTATATAAAATATCATTTGTGGAAATCATTTAAACAACATGAGGTAAAATAACATTTTATATTAATACTAAAACAACAGTCTATGATTCTGTCTACTTTCTTGCATGTTAATTTTCACTTTGGAGTGGGTAAACAGAACAAAATACTCACCTCATGTGGTCTTGGACTTCAAGAAATCACATACCAAGTTATTTGGTTGTAAACAAGAAGAGTAGCCAATTGGAAGTAACTCAAAATTTCAAAATTCTTACTGAGTGTCTAAAGACTTTATGGCGTTGTAATAACACTATCTGTTCAAGGGAGAACATCACACTAAGAGAGGATTAAAGATATAGAATGATAGCCTTTTAATAAATTACTTACTATTTTATAATTCCCTTATCCTATCTAGGTTACATCTGCATCTGCCAACAGTGGTAACATGCACTACTGGTTTAGGATAGCTGACTCTGTAAAATATACATTTTTATACTAAAAGATACATTTATATTTAGAGACAATACAATTAATTTACCATCAGGAATTAAAATACTTAGTGTTTTTTTTTAAATTTTCTCATTGAAGCATTTTACTCACTTCTTTTCCTTCAAGCAAAGTGTATGTAACTTCATAGACACTGTTCATAAAGACTTGGGATAAGAAGAGATACCAAATAAATCCTGAGTGAAGGTAATCTTTTTTTTTTTCCTAATTGAGTTGGCTTGTTTAAAGAAATTCTTGTTCAGGAGTCAATGCTAATTTTGGTGGAATTTCTTATATAGAACAACATATAAATGGTCAAGTTTCAAGTCATAAAAGCAAGTCACTATAGATCATGACAGCCACTAACTACATTCTTCAAGGAGCAAGTCTAATTGTGTGAAATTTAATTTTTGGTATTATTGTGCTTTATTATGTCACAATTTTGAGGGACACCTTGAAAAATGTAATGCCTGTACATAAGCAAATTACTTCTCAAATTGCACTTGAAACCTATCAATGGAGCTTCTCTCCAGTTTTTTCTCTACAGAATAGGTTATTTTCTCATTAGATAGGTGCTGTATGTTTTCTTACACCCAGAGTTTTACTGAACTACAGCACAGATAAAGAAAATTACCAAGCCCACTGGCCAGAATAGATCAATAACAGTCATTTGATTGTTTGCTACTGTTTTTGTTTTTCATAGTATCAACAGTCTTGTGACTATGTGACCTCAGGATTTGGAATCTGACTCAGCAAGCAGCCTGTTTGAGCTTTTTTCTGTACTTTCTGGATGGTCTTAGATTGTCAATTGTCAAATTTCAAAAAAAGTTCTTATACATTCTTTATTTAAAAACAGAACACCTTAAACCAATTTCGTTTTTAGAGAATTAGGTAACAGCTAAGACTAGATCAGAACACTTGCAAACATTTACATCTAATTATAGTTCTAGTTCCAGTACTCTATATCTGCACGTATTAGTTGATCTCTTTGAGAGTCTAATCATATTTTGAAAACAAAGAAAGTAACCCTTTGAAGACTGTTATAGTGGTCAAAATGACATATGTAAAACACTGAAAAGATTTTGTGTAGGTGTACAGAAGATTACTTATTTACTTAAGA
Organism: Lagenorhynchus albirostris; assembly: GCF_949774975.1. NCBI lineage: Eukaryota > Metazoa > Chordata > Mammalia > Artiodactyla > Delphinidae > Lagenorhynchus > Lagenorhynchus albirostris. The sequence goes on from NC_083097.1 coordinate 156,628,600, forward strand.
CTGAAAACTTATCTAATCTCTAGTACTTGGAAATCAGAACTATTCAAGACCACAGAATGACTTTAAGTATGTGTTGGATATTTTTTATAGATAAATAGATAGATCTATAGAGATATATATTTAATTTTTTATTCTTTTAATTAAATTGTACTTAGAAAATTTCAAAGATTTTAAATACATTTCCTTAAAATACTGAACGTGTCCAATCCTGAGAATTATTTATAAATCTGTCTTAAGAAATTTTGCACTAAAGTTGTGAGAGTGACAACATTCTGTGATATCACATATAATTAAATGTAGTCAAACCACATTATATATAAAATATATCATTGATATTGCTAAGAAGAAAATGAAAGTGACACATTGTAAAATAAGGGTGGTACAAAAGTGGATAGAGAGTGGATCTAAAGATTTTTGTAAACTCTATCCAAGGTAATGAATTAGGATGGACAGAATGGAGATATGGAAAAATAGGACCACTGGGACTGCCTTTGTTCTCCTGGGACTGTTTTACCAAATCCAGACCCCCCAAGCTACTTTTTACTTTCATCTTCCTCGTTTTTCTTGTCGCCCATATTGTCAATGTTATGATGGTGATTCTCATTTGGTTGGACTCTCACCTCCATACTCCTATGAAATTTCTTCTCAGTTAACTTTCTTTGATGGACCTCTTGTATATCTCTACTTTTGTCTGGAAAAAACAACATTTCCTATACTAATTGTGTAATTCAGCATTTCCTGTTCATGACTCTGGTGGGAGCAGAGTGCCTTCTCGTGGCAGTCATGGCTTACGACTGCTATGTGGCAATATTGCATCCCCTCCACTACTCAGTTCTCATGTGCCCTACAGTTTGCATTTTCATGGTGGTTGGCACTTGGCTGGATGCACTTCTCAATGCCTTCATCAATGTTGTCTATGTTCTGAATCTTCCTTATTGTGGCTCCAGGGACATCCATCATTTCTTCTGTGAGATCCCAGCTCTTCTGGAACTTGTTTGTGCTGACACTTCTCTTTATGAAAATGGTTTTTTTGTCAGTGGTGTTGTATTTCTCCTCTTTCCAATATCTGCCATAATGGCTTCATATGGGCAGATTCTCTACACTGTTTTGAGATTAGGATTAAATATGGGGATGAGGAAGACTTTGGCAACGTGTTCTTCCCATATGATTGTGGTGACTCTCTTTTATGGACTAGTCATCATCAAGTATTTTCTTCTCAAAGCCTATCACACTGCTGAGTAGGACAAAGTGGTCTCTATCTTTTACACCATCCTCACTCCCATGCTCAATCCCCTCATCTACAGTCTGAGAAACAGAGATGGCTGGAGCCCTCAGGAAAGTCTTCAGAAGAAAAGTAACCATAAGAAGTTGATATCTATTGAGAATAGGAGAAGAAAGGATAGACCTTAGTTACAGAAGGATTTCACTGTAACAGAGATGAGCAATATACAGCCAGCAAATGGTACTTTTCTGTAGATGTCTCATGGCCAAACCACTTCACCCTATCCCCTGTGGACTACTAATGAAACAGAGCATGCCTTGCTGCTATGCTGCATAATATCTTCACATATTTATTAAGAAAAATGCAATGTCATAGATCTGCCAGTCGACAATCAATATAAAAAACAAGTCTTTTTTTTTTAATTAGGGAAGAGAAAAAATGTGAATCCTAAGTAGTATTGACTCTATACTACATTTTAAACTAATTTTCCCTAAACCACTGTATTGTAACAATATTTGTCAATACTTATTATACATTGGTCATAACTTTATTTTCCAATTCTTATGACAACATATTTAATTTTGAATATATTATTCAAGTGTGGCTCACAAACACAAAATTTTCTTCTTGTTCTTACCACTTTATATTGGAAGTGATGTTGTATGTTTGGTTTTTTTTGTTTTGTTTTACTAATTTCTAGAACCACAATAGTATAGCTTTGATAATATTTATCTAATTATCTATAGTAGTTTGACTTTATAATTATAGTCTATTTAACTATTTTTAAAATTTATCATACCATTTCCTTCCAAATTATAAACTTCTTTCTATGAAAGGTCCCACTTTGTGAAAAATACTTTTTTCTTGCTAAATCTTCAAAAGTGAAAATAATGGGTCCAAGGGAATAATTATTTTTTGATGTTTATTTCTTATCAAATTGATGAGTCATGTACATTTATAACATAACAAATAGATATATATGTGTGTGTGCATAGTTTATGTGTATACGAACCAATTCATAAAATTGGTATATATGATTTTATGCTTTTTATTTTATTGAGTTAGTAAATGATGAGTCCTCATTGTAATTGCAATATATATTTATTCATTTAGTTTCAATTGATTTTGAAAATTTTCTTGTGTGTGTGCTATATTAACATTCTTGTTTTGGATTTTTTTCATGCTACACTTACCCATTTATTATTTCTGATCTTTATATTTTTTACATATTTGACTTATTGATATATTTGACCTTTAACAATTTATTCTTAAAAATCCATTAATTCTCTTATAGTTCAATGCTGTGGCCATAAATTACACATTTGAATTTACACAACTTTCACTGAGTAATTTTGGTTATTAAGAAATATTATCACTCCACATAATTTGTTTTGTACTTTCATTTATCTTTTTACTGGTTGTTTTTGTCTTTTAAATGTAAATTAGAATTACATCTTCAACTAGATTAAAAATATTTTATCTTTGTGTCTACATATAGTCCTGCAGCTGTATTTAATAAGCAATAAATTGTCTCTCATTCTGAAAAGATACTTAATTAGATATTATGTTCTCAGCTAGACCTGATTCACCACAGCAATGAAAGTAAATATAATTGTTTTCCAGAGATAACAACTGTTCTCATTTTTATAGTTTTATAATATACTCTAATATTTGAATTTTTTTATCCCTGCTTATATTTTTAATAAACACACTCTATTAATTGCATGATAATGGGTCCTACGGAGATTTTCAGGAGTAAGTAATGATTCTTCAATAGAGAAACTCTGACAGGAGATGTTTAATAAATAGAGCAAAAATAAACTGAAATGAATGTAAAAAGTGTGCATGTAAAAATTATTTCTTTGTTTTAGGTGACCATCTTTTTTCACTTAGTTATTTAAAAGAGAATTATTTCTCTTTTCTCACTTTTCTAGTTAGCCAATATTTTCAAACTGTGATTTTTTCAGGTAACAAAGCACCAGAATTTCATAAACTAATATACATTAAATTGTCCCAGTATTTCAGTCACCCTATAGATAAATGTTTTACCTCTCCCATAGGTTTAGCCTATCCCATAGCATATCTGGACTCTCTACTTCAGGAAAATGAAGTATACAAATTGGGTATATTGAACAGATAACCGCTTGTTGCAATATTTCTGGTAACCACACATCTGTATATTCAGAAAATACATCTCCTTCATTTTCATTGTCAGGGTCTTGACTTGTCTGTCCATCACAATAGCCTAACCCTTAGTGATATGTGCAAACATGTGATTCAGGCCCAGACAATATTGCTCCATCTTTCTGGCCACAAATACTGACCGAGCAATGTGCATACATTCAAATCAGGACCACCCATTCTCTTCCTTTCGATTTTTAGAAGTTAATCTAGTTGGCAAATCAAGAAGTAACAAATTTCTCTTTCAGGTGAAATATTCAACTTAGCAAAGACTTCTGTTACTCTTCATAGTGTTTGAAAACCCATTGAATCAATATTTAAAATTAGTTGTCACATACAAATATTAATACTAATAGAAAAATCCCTAGATTTTGAAATAACAAACATACATTTTCCCATGGATTATCAGATGGAGCTGAGCCACTCCTGTGTTTCTCACCCAGGAATGGCTTTCTACCATTGGCCACCCTTCTCAACTGTACATTTTCATTTATGTGCATTAGCAGACAGGTCTCTGTGAATACTGAATTTGCTATTCTTTTAAAGAGAAGACTTTATTATGTCCTTAGTAACCATTCATATAGTTTAACTAGGGAGTGCTATTATATGTATAATGTTAAGATTTTTGATACCTATGTACAGGAAGACTGAAATTGTATATGGATTTATAATCCATTTACCAATGTACAAGAATGTGCATTCTCTTTCCTGCTTTGCTAACGTTGTCCAGTTAACTTAAAAAATATTTTACTTACCTTGTACCAATGATAAGAAATTTTTAAATGCATTTTTCTACATTTTAACATTGTGTTCTTGAACTTAATCAGTCTTTATATTAGAGTGTTTGTATCTTTTTTTTTTTTTTTTACATCTTTATTGGGGTATAATTGCTTTACAATGGTGTGTTAGTTTCTGCTTTATAACAAAGTGAATCAGTCATACATAAACATATGTTCCCATATGTCTTCCCTGTTGCGTCTCCCTCCCTCCCACCCTCCCCATCCCACCCCTCCAGGCTGTCACAAAGCACCGAGCCAATATCCCTGTGCCATGCAGCTGCTTCCCACTAGCTATCTACCTTACTGCGTTTGTTAGTGTGTATATGCCCATGACTCTCTCTCGCCCTGTCACAGCTCACCCTTCCCCCTCCCCATAACCTCAAGTCCGTTCTCTAAGAGGTCTGCGTCTTTATTCCTGCTTTACCCCTAGGTTTTTCATGACATTTTTTTTTCTTAAATTCCATATATATGTGTTAGCATACGGTATTTGTCTCTCTCTTTCTGACTTACTTCACTCTGTATGACAGACTCTAGGTCTATCCACCTCATTACAAATAGCTCAATTTCGTTTCTTTTTATGGCTGAGTAATATTCCATTGTATATATGTGCCACATCTTCTTTATCCATTCATCCGATGACGGGCATTTAGGTTGTTTCCATCTCCGGGCTATTGTAAATAGAGCTGCAATGAACATTTTGGTACATGTCTCTTTTTGAATTATGGTTTTCTCAGGGTATATGCCCAGTAGTGGGATTGCTGGGTCATATGGTAGTTCTATTTGTAGCTTTTTAAGGAACCTCCATACTGTTCTCCACAGTGGCTGTATCAATTTACATTCCCACCAACAGTGTAAGAGGGTTCCCTTTTCTCCACACCCTCTCCAGCATTTATTGTTTCTAGATTTTTTGATGATGGCCATTCTGACTGGTGTGAGATGATATCTCATTGTAGTTTTGATTTGCATTTCTCTAATGATTAGTGATGTTGAGCATTCTTTCATGTGTTTGTTGGCAGTCTGTATATCTTCTTTGGAGAAATGTCTATTTAGGTCTTCTGCCCATTTTTGGATTGGGTTGTTTGTTTTCTTGTTATTGAGCTGCATGAGCTGCTTGTAAATTTTGGAGATTAATCCTTTGTCGGTTGCTTCATTTGCAAATATTTTCTCCCATTCTGAGGGTTGTCTTTTGGTCTTGTTTATGGTTTCCTTTGCTGTGCAAAAGCTTTGAAGTTTCATTAGGTCCCATTTGTTTATTTTTGTTTTTATTCCCATTACTCTAGGAGGTGGGTCAGAAAGGATCTTGCTTTGATTTATGTCATAGAGTGTTCTGCCTATGTTTTCCTCTAAGAGTTTGATAGTTTCTGGCCTTACATTTAGGTCTTTAATCCATTTTGAGCTTATTTTTGTGTATGGTGTTAGGGAGTGATCTAATCTCATACTTTTACATGTACCTGTCCAGTTTTCCCAGCACCACTTATTGAAGAGGCTGTCCTTTCTCCATTGTACATTACTGCCACCTTTATCAAAGATAAGGTGTCCATATGTGCATGGGTTTATCTCTGGGCTTTCTATCCTGTTCCATTGATCTATCTTTCTGTTTTTGTGCCAGTACCATACCGTCTTGATGACTGTAGCTTTGTAGTATAGTCTGAAGTCAGGGAGCCTGATTCCTCCAGTTCCTTCTTTCGTTCTCAAGATTGCTTTGGCTATTCGGGGTCTTTTGTGTTTCCATACAAATTGTGAAATTTTTTGTTCTAGTTCTGTGAAAAATGCCAGTGGTAGTTTGATAGGGATTGCATTGAATCTATAGATTGCTTTGGGTAGTAGAGTCATTTTCACAATGTTGATTCTTCCAATCCAAGAACATGGTATATCTCTCCATCTATTTATATCATCTTTAATTTCTTTCATCAGTGTCTTATAATTTTCTGCATACAGGTCTTTTGTCTCCTTAGGTAGGTTTATTCCTAGATATTTTATTCTTTTTGTTGCAATGGTAAATGGGAGTGTTTTCTTGATTTCACTTTCAGATTTTTCATCATTAGTATATAGGAATGCCAGAGATTTCTGTGCATTAATTTTGTATCCTGCCACTTTACCAAATTCATTGATTAGCTCTAGTAGTTTTCTGGTAGCATCTTTAGGGTTCTCTATGTATGGGATCATGTCATCCGCAAACAGTGACAGCTTTACTTCTTCTTTTCCAATTTGGATTCCTTTTATTTCCTTTTCTTCTCTGATTGCTGTGGCTAAAACTTCCAAAACTATGTTGAATAATAGTGGTGAGAGTGGGCAACCTTGTCTTGTTCCTGATCTTAGTGGAAATGCTTTCAGTTTTTCACCATTGAGGATGATGTTTGCTGTGGGCTTGTCATATATGGCCTTTATTATGTTGAGGAAAGTTCCCTCTATACCTACTTTCTGCAGGGTTTTTATCATAAATGGGTGTTGAATTTTGTCAAAAGCTTTCTCTGCATCTATTGAGATGATCATATGGTTTTTCTCCTTCAATTTGTTAATATGGTTTATCACATTGATAGATTTGCGTATATTGAAGAATCCTTGCATTCCTGGAATAAACCCCACTTGATCATGGTGTATGATCCTTTTAATGTGCTGTTGGATTCTGTTTGCTAGTATTTTGTTGAGGATTTTTGCATCTATGTTCATCAGTGATATTGGCCTGTAGTTTTCTTTCTTTGTGACATCCTTGTCTGGTTTTGGTATCAAGGTGATGGTGGCCTCGTAGAAGGAGTTAGGGAGTGGTCCTCCCTCTGCTATATTTTGGAAGAGTTTGAGAAGGATAGGTGTTAGCTCTTCTCTAAATGTTTGATAGAATTCGCCTGTGAAGCCATCTGGTCCTGGGCTTTTCTTTGTTGGAAGATTTTTAATCACAGTTTCAATTTCAGTGCTTGTGATTGGTCTGTTCATATTTTCTATTTCTTCCTGATTCAGTCTTGGCAGGTTGTGCATTTCTAAGAATTTGTCCATTTCTTCCAGATTGTCCATTTTATTGGCATAGAGTTGCTTGTAGTAATCTCTCATGATCTCTTTTATCTCTGCAGTGTCAGTTGTTACCTCTCCTTTTTCATTTCTAATTCTATTGATTTGAGTCTTCTCCCTTTTTTTCTTGATGAGTCTGGCTAGTGGTTTATCTATTTTGTTTATCTTCTCAAAGAACCAGCTTTTAGTTTTATTGATCTTTGCTATTGTTTCCTTCATTTCTTTTTCATTTATTTCTGATCTGATTTTTATGATTTCTTTCCTTCTGCTAGCTTTGGGGTTTTTTTGTTCTTCTTTCTCTAATTGCTTGAGGTGCAAGGTTAGGTTGTTTATTCGAGATGTTTCCTGCTTCTTAAGGTGGGCTTGTATTGCTATAAACTTCCCCCTTAGAACTGCTTTTGCTGCATCCCACAGGTTTTGGGTCGTTGTATCTCCATTGTCATTTGTTTCTAGGTATTTTTTGATTTCCTCTTTGATTTCTTCAGTGATCTCTTCATTATTAAGTAGTGTATTGTTTAGCCTCCATGTGTTTGTGTTTTTTACAGATCTTTTCCTGTAATTGATATCTAGTCTCATGGCGTTGTGGTCAGAAAAGATACTTGATACAATTTCAATTTTCTTAAATTTACCAAGGCTTGATTTGTGACCTAAGATATGATCTATCCTGGAGAATGTTCCATGAGCACTTGAGAAAAATGTGTATTCTGTTGTTTTTGGATGGAGTGTCCTATAAATATCAATTAAGTCCATCTTGTTTAATGTATCATTTAAAGCTTGTGTTTCCTTATTTATTTTCATTTTGGATGATCTGTCCATGGGTGAAAGTGGGGTGTTTAAGTCCCCTACTATGAATGTGTTACTGTCGATTTCCCCTTTTATGGCTGTTAGTATTTGCCTAATGTATTGAGGTGCTCCTATGTTGGGTGCATAAATATTTACAATTGTTATATCTTCTTCTTGGATCGATCCCTTGATCATTATGTAGTGTCCTTCTTTGTCTCTTTTAATAGTCCTTATTTTAAAGTCTATTTTGTCTGATATGAGAATTGCTACTCCAGCTTTCTTTTGGCTTCCATTTGCATGGAATATCTTTTTCCATCCCCTTACTTTCAGTCTGTCTGTGTCTCTAGGTCTGAAGTGGGTCTCTTGTAGACAGCATATATAAGGGTCTTGTTTTTGTATCCATTCAGCTAATCTGTGTCTTTTGGTGGGAGCATTTAGTCCATTTACATTTAAGGTAATTATCGATATGTATGTTCCTATTCCCATTTTCTAAATTGTTTTGGGTTCGTTATTATAGGTCTTTTCCTTCTCTTGTGTTTCTTGCCTAGAGAAGATCCTTTAGCATTTGTTGTAAAGCTGGTTTGGTGGTGCTGAACTCTCTCAGCTTTTGCTTGTCTGTAAAGGTTTTAATTTCTCCATCAAATCTGAATGAGATCCTTGCTGGGTAGAGTAGTCTTGGCTGCATGTTTTTCTCCTTCATCACTTTCAGTATGTCCTGCCACTCCCTTCTGGCTTGTAGGGTTTCTGCTGAGAGATCAGCTGTTAACCTTATGGGGATTCCCTTATGTGTTATTTGTTGTTTTTCCCTTGCTGCTTTTAATATGCTTTCTTTGTATTTAATTTTTGACAGTTTGATTAATATGTGTCTTGGCGTATTTCTCCTTGTATTTATCTTGTATGGGACTCTCTGTGCTTCCTGGACTTGATTAACTATTTCCTTTCCCATATTAGGGAAGTTTTCAACTATAATCTCTTCAAATATTTTCTCAGTCCCTTTCTTTTTCTCTTCTTCTTCTGGAACCCCTATAATTCGAATGTTGGTGCGTTTAATGTTGTCCCAGAGGTCTCTGAGACTGTCCTCAGTTCTTTTCATTCTTTTTTCTTTATTCTGCTCTGCAGTAGTTATTTCCACTATTTTATCTTCCAGGTCACTTATCCGTTCTTCTGCCTCAGTTATTCTGCTATTGATCCCATCTAGAGTACTTTTAATTTCATTTATTGTGTTGTTCATCGTTGCTTGTTTCATCTTTAGTTCTTCTAGGTCCTTGTTAACTGATTCTTGCATTTTGTCCAATCTATTGTCCATTCTATCTCCAAGATTTCGGATCAACCTTACTATCATTATTCTGAATTCTCTTTCAGGTAGACTGCCTATTTCCTCTTCATTTGTTAGGTCTGGTGCATTTTTATCTTGCTCCTTTATCTGCTGTGTGTTTTTCTGTCTTCTCATTTTGCTTATCTTACTGTGTTTGGGGTCTCCTTTTTGCAGGCTGCAGGTTTGTAGTTCCTCCTGTTTTTGATGTCTGTCTCCAGTGGCTAAGGTTGGTTCAGTGGGTTGTGTAGGCTTCCTGGTGGAGGGGGCTAGTGCCTGTGTTGTGGTGGATGAGGCTGGATCTTGTCTCTCTAGTGGGCAGGTTCACGTCTGGTGGTGTGTTTGGGAGCGTCTGTGGCCTTATTATGATTTTAGGCAGCCTCTCTGCTAATGGGTGGGGTTGTGTTCCTGTTTTGCTAGTTGTTTGGCATAGGTTTTCCAGCACTGTGGCTTGCTGGTCGTTGAGTGAAGCTGGGTGCTGGTGTTAAGATGAAGGTCTCTGGGAGATTTTCGCCGTTTGATATTATGTGGAGCTGGGAGGTCTCTTGTTGATCAGTGTCCTGAAGTTGGCTGTCCTACCTCAGAGGCAGAGCCCTGCCTCCTGGCTGGAGCACCAAAAGCTTTTCATCCACAGGCTCAGGATAAAAGGGAGAAAAAGTAGAGGGAATTAGTAGAAGTATGAGGAAAGAAAGAAGGAAAGGAGGGTAGGAAGGAAGGAAGAAAGAAAGAAAGAAGCAAAGAAGGCAAGAAGGCAAGAAGGAAAGAAAGGAGGGAGGGAGGGAGGGAGGAAGGAAGGAAGGAGGGAAAGAAGGAAAAAAGACAGAAAGAAAGAAGATACAGTAAAAATAAAATAAAGTATAATAAAGTTATTGAATTAAAAACTTCTTATTTAGAAAAAAAAAAAAGGGACGGAAAGAACCTTAGGACAAATGTTGGAAGCAAAGCTATACAGACAAAATCTTACACAGAAGCATACACATACACCCTCACTAAAAGAGGTAAATGGGGAAAAATCCTAAATCTTGCTGTCAGAGACCACCTCCTCAATTTGGGATGATTCGTTGTCTAAAGGAGGGAAGGAAGGACGGAAAGAAAGAAAGAAAGAACGAAGGTAAAGTATAATAAGGTTATTAAAATTAATTATTAAGAAAAAAAATTTAAAAAAAAACATGGACGGATAGAACCCTAGAACAAATGGTGGAAGCAAGACTATACAGACAAGATCGCACACAGAAGCATACACATACACATTCACAAAAAGAGGAAAGGGGAAAAAATCATAGATCTTGCTCCTAAAGTCCACTTCCTTAATTTGAGATGATTGGTTGTCTATTCAGGTATTCCACAGATGCAGGGTACATCAAGTTGATTGTGGAGCTTTAATCCGCTGCTTCTGAGGCTGCTGGGAGAGATTTCCCTTTCTCTTCTTTGTTCTCACAGCTCCCAGGGCTAAGCTTTGGATTTGGCCCTGCCACTGCGTGTAGATCGCTGGAGGGCGTCTGTTTTTTGCTCAGACAGGATGGGGTTAAAAGAGCCGCTGATTGGGGGCTCTGGCGCACTCAGGCCGGCGGGGACGGAGGGGCACAGAGTGCGGGGCGGGCCTGCGGTGGCAAAGGCCGGCGTGACTTTGCACCAGCCTGAGGCGCGTTGTGCGCTCTCCCGGGGAAGTTGTCCCTGGATCCCGGGAACCCGGCAGTGGCGGGCTGCACAGGCTCCGCGGAAGAGGGGTGTGGAGAGTGACCTGTGCTCGCACACAGGCCCCTCGGTGGCGGCAGCAGCAGCCTTAACGTCTCCCGCCCGCCTCTGGGGTCCGCGCTTTTAGCCGCGGCTTGCGCCCGTCTCTGGATTCCGCGCTTTCAGCCGCGGCTCGCGCCCGTCTCTGGATTCCGCGCTTTCAGCCGCGGCTCGCGCCCGTCTCTGAATTCCGCGCTTTCAGCCGCGGCTCGCGCCCGTCTCGCGCCCGTCTCTGGGGTCCGCGCTTTCAGCCGCGGCTCGCGCCCGTCTCTGGGGTTCGCGCTTTTAGCCGCGGCTCGCGCCCGTCTCTGGAGTTCCTTTAAGCAGCGTTCTTAAACCCCTCTCCTCACGCCCCAGGAAACAAAGAGGGAAGGAAAAGTCTCCTGCCTCTTCTGCAGGTGCAGGCTTTTCCCCGGACTCCCTCCCGGCTAGCTGTGGTGCACTAACCCCTTCAGGCTATGTTCAAGCCGCCAACCCCAGTCCTCTCCCTGCGCTCCGGCCTCAGCTCGCAGCCCCGCCCGCCCCGGCGGGTGAGCAGACAAGCCTCTCGGGCTGGTGAGTGCCGGTCGGCACCGATCCTCTGTGCGAGAATATCCCCGCTTTGCCCTCCGCACCCCTGTGGCTGTGCTCTCCTCCGCAGCTTCGAAGCTCCCCCCTCCGCCTCCCGCAGTCTCCGCCCGCGAAGGGGCTTCCTAGAGTGTGGAAACTTTTCCTCCTTCACCGCTCCCTCCCACTGGTGCAGGTGCCGTCCCTATTCTTTTGTCTCTGTTTTTTCTTTTGCCCTACCCAGGTACGTGGGGAGTTCCTTGCCTTTTGGGAGGTCTGAGGTCTTCTGCCAGCCTTCAGTAGGTGTTCTGTAGGAGTTGTTCCACGTGTAGATGTATTTCTGGTGTATCTGTGGGGAGGAAGGTGATCTCCGCGTCTTACTCTTCCGCCATCTTCCGCCTTCCCCCCGAGTGTTTGTATCTTTTTGACAGATTATTTTTTTAACATTGAACATATTAAATTATTTTGTATGCATATGAGAATTGTGTTTATTTTTTCTGCTACCTCATAGTATTTCATGTGTCAGAATTTGGAAGTAGCAGAGATAAAAGCACTGGATTACAAAAATAGTAAGTTGTGTTTATTATGCATATAAAAATGGTTCATTATCTAGGAGCTTTTAAACTAACAATGGAATGAGGCTCAGAGGAATATTGTTATAAGACAACTTATAGAGTGGGAGCACAGAGGCTGTTTATTATTTACAGTGATTGGTTATAAAATTAGAGCTTTCCAAGAGGTAGATAGAGGATTGGTTAAAGTGGTTACCTCATAGCTATTTGGGGGAACAGTTTGTTTTGGTTATGATTTCCAGAGGCATTTAAAAGAAGTGGTCTATGATAAGTTTTGCTTGCTGTGCAGAATAAGCTAAATTAAGTTTTGCATGTATGTCTTAATTGGTTTTGCCTGCTCAGGTAATTTTCAAGTCTGGTATCTATTTGTACTTGATTTTAACACTTGGTTTGACTTCAGATATGGACATAAGGCCACCAAAATATATTTACAAGTTATTACAAAGAAATAGCTTAAGAAATAAATAAATGTGAGCTTAAGAGATTCTCTTTTTACCCATAACTTAGATATAAAGAAAGAAGAAAATATCAAATCTCAAGAAGAGATTGCTGAATTTTAACTATCACTTTACAATGCCACCACTAAGTGAACACAAAAAAATTATATGCATTCATGCTTAACAGTGTGGGCACTTAATTGTATTTAAAATGTTAACATTTAATCACACTCTGAGTCATATCATGTAGGATGACCAGTGTTCAACATATGTTCAAATTAAGATTTATCTCTCTGGAGAGTATTTTGTTCCATTTAGTTTTTAGTATCTTATTGTTAATTTATTTGGATATGTTTTGAAATTTCTCTTCTCTAATTTGGATGTTGACACATCTGCTTTTGCTATTATTTATTTTTGTTTTATGAAAGGCTATTTACCTAGGTACAGCTTAACTATGACCCTTTCATTTTTATATATTGCTTGGAATTAACTCCTTAGTCCATAGATATGTAACTATGCCATTAAAAGTTATTACTCTTCTACTAGAAAACTTTTACAGAGAGTTTTTAATTTTTAAGATATTGACAACTTTAAACTTCAAATTTTTACTTGGGAGAAATGTTCACCATGTTTCTGTCTATTCATGCAGTTTCTAACTTTACAGAAAATAATGTGACATGAATTATAATAATTTGTTGAGAATTTGGAAAAAATAAACAATTCATTTTTTGTGAATATTTCTTAGATGTTAGAAAATATACAACTCCCATTATTTTACAAAATGCTTATGATTTATTATTAATTTTGTGTATCACTTAAAATAAAAGGTATCTTAATTAAAAAGGAAGAAATAGAACTATCATTATTTGCATATGACATGATTTTATATATAGAAAACCTTAAAGACTCCATCAAATACTATTAGAAATAATAAATACAGTAAAGTTGCAGAGTACAAAATGAATAAAAATCTGTTGCATTTATATATACTGATGATGGTATAGCAAAAAGGGAAAGTAAATTCCCATTTACAATCACAACAAAAAGTATAAAATACCTAGGAATAAATTTAGCCAAGGAGGTGAAAAACTTGGTCACTGAAAACTATGACATTGCTGAAAGAGATTTAAGAAGACACAAATAAATGGAAAGATATTCTATGCTCATGGATTGGGAGAAGTAATATTGTTAAAATGCCCATAGTATCTACAGATTCAATGCAATTCTTATCAAAATTCCAAGAATATTTTTCAGAAAAACAGAAGCAAAAATTATAAAATTTATATGGATTCACAAAACACCCTGAATATACAAAGTAATCACACTCCCTGATTTTAAGCATATTACAAAGCTATAGGAATCAAAATAACATGATATTGGCCAAAAAAAGATATACAAATTAATAAAACAGAATTGAGAGCTCAGAAATAAACCCACACATATATGGACAATTAGTTTATGATGAAGGAGCCAAGAACATAACGATGAAGACAGGATAGTCTCTTTAATAAATGATGTTAGGAAAACTGGACAGCCACATACTAAAAAATAAAACTAGACAACTATCTCACACCATATACAAAAATCAACTCAAAATGGATTAAAGCCTTGAATATAAAACCTAAATTTTAATTTTTAACCAAATATAAATTGAAAATATATGTATCTGTTCTGTCTTGTTTCCTTCTACTTAACATTTTGCTTGTGAAGTTTTCCCCAAAGTTTTTATTTTAATTATAATTTATTTTTTACCTTTATAAAGTTTTATAGCATTAATATACATAAATTATTCAACTTTCAAATGTATTGGACTTTGGAGTGTTTTCTGTTCTTAACTGTTGTGAACAACTTCACTATCAATACTCGTATACATATATCTTGGTACAAATAGACATGAATTTTAAAAAATTATGCCTGTGTGTAGAATTGCTAGGGAGAAGGTACACACATCTTAAAATTTATGATGTGTATTAAATTTCTAAGGTTACCATAAAAAATCAACACACACTTTGATGAATTAAAACAGAAATTTATTCTCTCACAGTTCTATAGGCCAGACATTCTATTTCAAGTTTTTGACAGGGCCAGGCTACATGTAAAGGTCCTAGTTGGCTATCCTTCTTAGACTCTTTCAGCTTCTGATTGTTCCTCATGTTCCTTGGCTTGTGCAGCATAACTCCAATCCGTCCTTTTCTTCACATGGTCTTCATTCTTCTGTACATTTTAATGTGTTCTTTTCTCTTATAAAAACATTACTCATTTGATTTAGAACCCACTCTAAATCCAAGATGATTTCCTCTTAAGATCCCAAAGTAAGTACATATGCTAAGCCCTACTTCCAAAGGTCCCATTCTCATGTTCTGAGGGAACATGAATTTTGGGGGGAAATATTTCAACCCACTATACTAGGTAATATCAAACTAGTTTTCTAAATTGTTTTACTAGTTCAACACATTCTAGCATGAGTTCCTTTTATTTCACAACCTTAAAACATGCATGATTTTTAAAATAATATATTTCTGCCGATATAGTGAGTGTATTTGTATGATATTGTTGCTATTTATTTTGCCTATTTTTGATTACTAGTGAAGTTGTGAAATTCCTCACATGTTTACTGTATGTTTTTATTTCATTGTTTCAGAGTTGCATTTTAAACAGTTTGCCTCTTTTTATGTTTTTTATTCTTTTTTAAGTTTTTAATTAATTTTTATTGGAGTATACTTACTTTACAAAGTTGTGTTAGTTTCTTGCTGTTCAGCAAAGAGAATCAGTCATACATGTACATATATCCACACTTTTTTAGATTTCCTTCCCATTTAGGTCACCACAGAGCACTGAGTAGAGTTCCCTGTGCTATATAGTAGATTCCCATTAGTTAAATATTTTATACATAGTAGTGTATATATGTCAGTCCCAATCTCCCAGTTCATCCCACCCCCTTCCCCCCTTGGTAACCATAAATTTGTTCTCTACATCTGTGACTTTATTTCTGCTTTGCAAATAAGTTCATCTCTATCATTTTTCTAGATTTCATATATAAGTGATATTATATATTTGTTTTCTCTTTCTGACTTACTTCACTCTGTATGACAATGTCTAGGTCCATCCAAGTCTCTGCAAATGGCACTATTTCATTCATTTTTATGGCTGAGTAATATTCCATTGTATATATGTACCACATCTTCTTTATCCATTCCTCTGTCAGCTGCTTCCATGACCTGGCTATTGTAAATAGTGCTGCAATAAATATCAGGGTGCATATATTCTTTCAAATTATGGTTTTCCCAGGATATATGCCTAGGAATGGGATTGCTGGGTCATATGGTAATTCTATTTTTAGTTTTTTTAAAGGAACCTCCCTACTGTTCTCTATAGTACCAATTTACATTCTCACCAACAGTGTTGGAAGGTTCCCTTTTCTCCACACACTCTCCAGCAATTATCGTTTGTACATTTTTTGATGATGACCATTCTGACTTGTGTGAGGTGATACCTCATTGTAGTTTTGATTTACATTTCTCTAATAGTTAGTGATGTTGACAATTTTTTCATGTGTTTGTTGGCCACCTGTATGTCTTCTTTGGAGAAATGTCTATTTAGGTCTTCTGCCCATTTTTGGATTGGGTTGTTTGTGTTTCTTTTGATACTGAGCTGCATGGGTTGTTTGTATATGTTGGAGATTAATCCCTTGTCAGTCACTTCATTTACAAATATTTTCTCCCATTCTGAGGGTTGTCTTTTTATTTTGTTTATGGTTTCCTTTGCTGTGCAAAACCTTTTGTTTCATTAGGTCACATTTGTTTATTTTTTTTAATTTTCATTACTGTAGGCAGTGGGTCGAAAAAGATCTTGCTGTGATTTATGTTAAAGATTGCTCTGCCTATATTTTCCTCTAAGAGTTTTATAGTATCCAGCCTTACACAAAGATCTTTAATCCATTTTGAGTTTATTTTTGTGTATGGTGTTAGGGAGTGTTCTAATTTCATTCTTTTACATGTAGCTGTCCAGTTTTCCCAGCACCACTTATTGAAGAGTCTGTATTTCTGTAGTGTATATTCTTGTCTCCTTTGTTGTAGATTAGGTGGCCATAGGTGTGTGGGTTTATCTCTGGATTTTCTATCCTGTTCCATTGATCTATATCCCTGTTTTTGTGCCAGTACCATAATGTTTTGATGACTGTAGCTTTGTAGTATAGTCTGAAGTCTGGGAGCCTGAGCTAATCTCCTTTAAAATGTATGTGTCTATCTATGTGTGACAAATACTGATAGAACTGCAAGGAGAAATAGGTGAATCCACTATCATAGTTGGAGGTTTTAACATGCCTGTCTCAGAAAGGGAAAGGTCCAGCAGGCAGCAAATCAGTAAGGACTTAGTTGAACCCAACAACAGCATCAGTCAACTGGATATAATGGATATCTACTGATTACTTCATACAACAACAGCAGAATACACATTTTTTACAAGCTCATATGGAACATGAAGCAAGACAGACCACATTCTGCGGTGTAAAACACACATAAGCTAGGGCTTCCCTGGTGGCGCAGTGGTTGAGAATCTGCCTGCTAATGCAGGGGACACGGGTTCGAGCCCTGGTCTGGGAAGATCCCACATGCCATGGAGCAACTAGGCCCGTGAGCCACAACTACTGAGCCTGCGCGTCTGGAGCCTGTGCTCCGCAACAAGAGAGGCCGTGATAGTCAGAGGCCCGTGCACCGTGATGAAGAGTGGCTCCCGCTTGCCACAACTAGAGAAAGCCCTCGCACAGAAACAAAGACCCAACACAGCCAAAACTAAATAAATAAATAATTTTAAAAATATATTTAAAAAAACACACATAAGCTAAAGAAAGAAGTGCATATTAAATCCAAAGTAAGCAGAAGAAAATAAATAATTAGAATCAGAGCAGATGTCAATAAAATTGAAAATAGAAAATCAGTAGGAAAGGTCAATATAACCAAAAGCTGGTTCTTTGGAAAAAAAATCAATAAAACTGATAAGTCTCTACTTAGGCTAACTAAGAAAAAATAGTGATACAGACATTATTAATATCAGAAATGAAAGAGCATAGGGCATTGCTGTAGAGTCTATGTACTTTAAAAGAAGAATAAAAGAATACTATGGACAACTCTATGACCACAAATTTAATAACTTAGATGAAATGGGCCAATTCACTAAAAGTCACAATTTGTCAAAACTCATAAAAAAAAGAAATCGACAGTCTGAATAGACTTATCTTTGTTACAGAAATTGAATCAATAATAAATAAGCTTTCGAACTACAAAGCATCAGACCTAGACAGGTCTGCTGTTGAAGTCTCCCAAACATTTAAGGAATAAATTAGACACGTTCTCTACAATCTCCTTTAGAAGGTAGAAGCAGAGATGATACTTCCGGGGACTTCCCTGGTGATGCAGTCATTAGAAATCCTCCTGCCAATGCAGGGGACATGGGTTCCATCCCTGGTCCGGGAAAATCTCACATGCCATGGAGCAACTAAGCCCATGTGCCACAACTACTGAGCCTGTGCTCTAGAACCCTTGAGCTACAACTACTGAGCTCATGTGCCACAGCTACTGAAGCCCACATGCCTAGGGCCCGAGCTCCACAACAAAAGAAGCCACTGCACTGAGAAGCACACGCACTGCAATGAAGAGTAGCCCCTGTTCACCACAACTAGAGAAAGTCCACACGCAGAAATGAAGACCCAATGCAGCCATAAATAAATTAAATAAATAAATAAATAAATAAAAAGTGATGATACTTCCTACCTCATTCTATGAAGCCAGCATTACCCTAATACCAAAACCAAAGATGCTACAAGAAAAGAAAACTTCATATCTCATGAATATAGATTCAAAAATCCTCAAGAAAGTATTAGCAAATTAAACCCAACAATGTATAAAAAGAATTATACATCATATCCAAGTGAGCTTTTCCCAATTTATGTAAGGCAAGTTCAACTTTTAAAACATAGTTGATGTAATCCATCATACCAACAGGCTAAAAAAGAAAATCACATGATCATATCAATAGATGTGGGGAAAGTATTTGACAAAATCTAACACCCATTCATGATAAAAACTCTCAGTAACTAGGAATACCTTGACTTGCAGAATACCCACAAAAACCTACAGCTAAAATCATACTTTATGGTGAGAAACTTGAAGCTTTCCCAGTAAGATCAGGTATTAGAAAAATGACATCCCCTTTCACAACTTCTTTTCAACATTATACTGGAATTTCTGCTTAATGCAATAAGACAAGATAAGGAAATAAAAAATATCAGGGAAGGAATAAATAAAAATACATTTGCTACAGATGACATGATTGTCTATGTATAAAATCTGAAAGGACTGACAAAGAAAACCTTTTGGGATGAAGAAAGGTTTTTAGCATGGTTACAGGATAGAAGATTGATATAAAATGTCGATTGCTTTTTATATACCAGCAGTCAGCAAGGAAAAATTAAAAACACAGAACCATTTACATAAGTACCCAAAATGATATACATGGGTATAAATCTAACAAAATATGAACAGGAAGCCTACAAAACTCTAATGATTAAATCAATGAAGAACTAAATAAATGGAGTTATTCCATGTTTGTGGGTAGGAATACTCAATATTGTCTTGATATTGGTTTCTTTCAACTTATTTTCTAGATTCACTTAAATTTCGATCAAAATCCCACCAAGTAATTTTGTAGATATCAACAAACTAATTCTAAAGTGTATGAGGAGTGACAATAACTTTATGGCAGTGTAACACATTCATCCTTTTTGTTCCCCCTATTAAACAAGTAATTCTACATCTATCTGCAAAGGAATGTGCTCCTGTGGGTATTATGAAATCCAGCACCATATGCCAAGGAACCCAGGAGGAGTCTTGCCCACCTGTGCATCCAATAATAGGCAGACAGAACTCAGTACAGGCTGCAGAACCAGTGGAGTCAGAAAACACCTCAACCACTCTCATTCACAGTTGGGAAAAATTTGGAGAATGCTGACTTGGGAAGATACCTATGGATGAGGCTTTGTGGAAGTCCAACTTTACTGAAGGGATATTCCAGCACAATATGGAGCAAAACATGTATAAGTATATTACACATTTGTATATGTATATATACATATACATAAATATATATATATTTGAATGCTATATATATATATATATATATATATATATATTTGAATGCAATGGAGAGAGTAAAAATGAGCTTTGCCAGTAAAAGGGAGCACTTACTATAAGCCAGGCAATCTTCTATGCTTTTTACATTTATTTACTCACCAACTCTAAAAAGAATGATTTGAAGTTGGCACTCTTATTATCTCTCACTTACAGAAAAGGACACTGAGGCAGATGTATGTTAAGTAAGTCATCGTATTCTAGGAGTAGAACTAATTTTGAAACCCAGGAAATGGGGCTTAGAGTCTTTATCCTTCACTGCCGATACTGCCTCTAATTCCAATGACAGGAAAGATAAATCACAACACAACTACTGATTCTTCTCAAGACACAAGTTCTTAAGCTCCTGCTAAAATCTTAAAGGCCCCAAATGGACTCCATGAATAACCATTTCATAGTATTTATATGCAGAATACTTATCTACTCTTTATCTCAAAGATACACTTCACTCATTTGATCATTATTCTTGAGGTAATTTTAAAGTATCTGAGTAGATAAGTAATGTATGAGGCGATAAAGTATTACTAAAGCAATATGCACATAAAGTTAATCTCTCCCCCCACCCTCTCTCTCCCTCTGTCTCTGTCTCTCTGTCTCTGTCTGTCTGTCTGTCTGCCTGTGTGTGTCTCTCTCTCAGATAGGTCTGGTAAAAAAGACATTTTATTTCTCTTCCAAAATACTATATACTGCTTGAGGGGAAAAATTCACAAAATTTTATAATGGATGATACAACCTGAATGCAATAATTCACATACATGTTCAGAAACCTCTAATAAATTGCAATTCCAAGAACATATCACATTCAAAGAAAATTATGTTTGAGGACACAAACCACAAGTCTTACAGGGAGATACAGAGGAGTAGATTGAAAACATCTTGGGCTACAGTCTCAATCTCCCCTGTCACAATCCCTTAGCCAACAAGATACAATCACAAGATCTTAGAAAGCTCACTTACCTTTACATAGTTTTCTTATCTAAAATGATAATAGTCAAACTACTTTACAGATATGTTTTAATATTTTATTAATATGAAAGAAAGTTGGTAAATATAAAAGTTTATAGGTATGTTACATAAAACTTACGTGACATACAAATGGAATGGGAAAATAAGCCCATGAGACAAAGCATTCTAGTCTAGGAAAATTCTGAAGGAAAAAGAAAAAAGTCTAATGAGGAGAAATTATCCTTAACATATATCCAAACATACACTAAAAATATAATAACTAAAACATGACCATTGACAAGGCATTTGGGGTTGGGGAGTGTGGATACCTAAATTACTCCATTCACCAAAACTAATTACAAATCAAATACTTAAAAACGTTAAAAACTACAGCCATTATAAGAAAGCATGATCATTGTTCAATACATCTCTCTCTCTCTTTCTCTCTCTCTCTTTTTTTTCCTCATCATCTTGGATTTAGGTAGATCTCACTAGGCAAGTTGCAATTTTTGAAAGCCATATTGTTTTTCAAATCTATACTATAGAAAGATGACTAACAAAGTCTAAAGAATAATGTCAGTACTAGAGAAATTCAACATGAAAATTGAAAGGCTACCTTGTTTAATATGTTTTTCAAAAATGGCAAGAAAAGATGTAACAAAATAAAAGAAGGTAATGCTTGAAGAGCAGTTCACAGAAAAACAATTATTTACAACGTGACTTAAAAACATCAGAATTGTTCTCACTGATGATTGAGTATATAAAATTAAAATGTAAATATAAAGATATTTGCTTTTTTAGATATGTAAATATTTAAAGGTATGATATATACAGAGATGGGAAAAGTGTGGGGAAATGAGCCCATTAATTCTTGATAGGAATTTAAATTGGTATAGTATCTTCGACAGGATCTTAGAAAAGATAATTAATTGCGAATAACATATATTTTGACATTCTTCATGTTATTTTAACAAAAGAAATATCTATCCTCCATAAAATTACATGTTTAAGTTACATGTTTAAATTACATGTTTTTTTGACCCATTAATTCTGCATATTGAACTATTTCCTGCATTTATTATTTCACAACATGTAATATAAATCCTCCATAATCTTCATTATAGCATTGATTGAAATGGATAATACTCAGAAACAATGTATATGTCCAAAGTTATTGAAATGATTTTATAAACGATTTAATAAATACACCTTATGAGCTGGAAACAAACAATGACTAACTGAAAATAGTATATGTTATGTGGCTTCACTTGGAAATTTTTCCCAAAATCTTATTAATTTCAAACAAGGAGAAGGCAAAATGTAATATATAGTGAGATTTTATAATAAAATCTCATGTTTGATAAAAACATGATAACCCATGTTTTTGGTCACAGAATCTCTCTATATATGAATATTTACATTAAAATAGAAACAATATCTAGAAGTATATAGACTGAACTGTCAAAAAGACTCACTTCTAGAGCATGAGATGGAGTTTAAGGGAGACTTTAATGTTTACCTATCCTTCATTTATAAAGTAGTAATCAATAATCATGAGTCATTAAGAAATTAGAAAAAAAAAGAAATTAGAAAAGAATACATATACATGTATGCATATAAGATGATATGATATTTAGGAAATTTCCCTATGAATGATTTTCTGTCTTTTAAAAAAATCTCTTAATATATCTTTTTAATTTTGTTTTTCCTTCTTTACAGAAATCATTGCCTCATTGCCCTTAAGTGTTTTTTTTGTTGTTGTTTTGGGTTGTTTTTGTTTGTTTTTTTGGTAATTATCAAACTGAAAGGGAGAAAAGTAGGAAGAAAGACAGGAAGTTAGGAAAGAAAAAAGACTGAAAGGAATTTTCCATCTCCATAGTAACACCAGTGTTTTAAAACAAACTGCTGCACAATTTCACAGTCTTAAAACTGTAAATCCCGTGCAACACGAGAAAATTGAGAATGAGGAGCTGAAAATGAGCCAAATGCAGTAAAAGGGCATGAGTTTGGTTTTCAAAAGAACTGGAGTTCCAATCTCCGGAATCGTTTTCACAACTTTGATGTGGAGGTGAGAATGGCTTCTTCACGGGAAGGTTTGAGACAATTGAAAGAAAACGTTCTTGCTAATAACTCACAGCTTGTCAGGTTTTAACCAAGGTGTTGCCCCTTTTCTCCTCTTGGAACAAGACTGGAGCACTTGTCTTAGCCACTGGGGATCTGGGATGCATGTTTCTAGTACACACCTCTGTCCATGGAAGAAACCTGTCTCTCAGATGGGATACAGAGTACCTTCACTTTCTAAATGGCCCTGGGAAGGGACAAATAGTTTCTCCCCTTAAATTAAAACTTTGGAAGGAATATAATCAGTTTTCTTTTCTCTGTTTGAGGTCCTTCTCAGCATACTGTTCTAGTATTAACAGTCTCCCCACCCTTTCCACTTCTCCACCTGCAGTTTACACTTCATAAGTACCTTCTATAGCCCCTGTGAATATCTTCATATTTAATTTAATTGTGTACTTGTTCTTGCACACAATGACTTTTACTGTATGTCATGTGGATCTGTCATCACTCTCTTGGTGAGGGGAGAGATCGGGCAATAACAATTCATTCATCTTATATACATGGGCATAGCTTGGAAGCTCAAAGAATGAACTATTAGGGAATTCCCTGGTGGTCCAGTGGTAAAGAATCCGCCTTACAATGTAGGGGACGTGTGTTCGATCCCTGGTCGGGGAATTGGGATCCCACATGCCACAGGGCAGCTAGGTCTGCACACCACAACTACTGAGCTCGTGCACCTCAACTAGAGTCCGCATGCCATAAACTACAGAGCCTATGCGCTCTGGAGCCTGTGCAGCACAACTGCAGAGCCCACGCGCCCTGGAGCCTGCGTGCCACAACTAGAAAAGCCTGCACACTGCAACTAAAGAGAAACCCATGCACCACAATAAAAAGCCCGTACGCCCCAACGAAAGATCCTGCATGCCTCAACGAAGATCCCGCATGCCGCAACTAAGACACAACACAGCCAAAAATAAATTAATTAAATAAATAATAAATAAATCTTTTTTAAAAAAGAGTGAACAATTAATTGCTTAATGTGGTAGTACAAGTCTTCTCAGCCTTGGGGAAACACTTTCTCTTCACTGTTCAAAGTTAGAAAAACTGAAAGGCGGTAACAAGTGCTAAACTGGAGAGATCTGAGCTCTCCCCCCACACATAGGCAATGACTCATGGAAAGGTCAGGAAATGAATCCAATGATTGACAACACACAGCTTTTCAGATATGATTTTGCATGAG
Source organism: Lagenorhynchus albirostris (assembly GCF_949774975.1). Classification (NCBI taxonomy): domain Eukaryota; kingdom Metazoa; phylum Chordata; class Mammalia; order Artiodactyla; family Delphinidae; genus Lagenorhynchus; species Lagenorhynchus albirostris. Next base: position 156,652,599 of record NC_083097.1, read on the forward strand.
TTGGAGACAGCAGAGCAGATCACCTGCATTAAGACTATTAATTTGTAAAACATTTAATTTGTGTATTAGGAAAGTGTGTGCTAACAGTGTACCAAAAGGTAAACTTTCTTTTCCCTGTAGATGCTGGTCAGAGTGTGAGCACTGTTGTCCTCAAATGCACCATTCCACCTCAGAAATGCCCACACTCAAACAACAAATCAAAGAAATTATTTTGCATTGGTAAATTTATTGCTTTCTTGTGATTAAAAATATGAGTTTTATGTATGTATTTGTCTATAAATTTGTGTCTTGGTATATCAGTCATAATCCACAAACTTTCCAAGAGCAAGGAGGATGTTTCCCATTTTCTATTTTTCTATTTCTTTGATGCATTTCCTATGTTTTTTAAACTTAACAAAACAACAAAGAAGTGCAGACTTATGAGTAGAGCTCCTTTTATGGAGGTTCTGAGACCCAGTTTCCAACATGGTGGATGGGGAGGGTCCCCACACCAACAAACATTGGACAGCAGCAGTGTGTCTAAGAGTACATCTCAATTCTGACACTAATTACCCAGGCAAAGTATCAGATTCCACAGGTTAAGTGTTCAGTCCCTTAAGATTTCCTCAATGCCCTAACCACTTCAGAAGCCAGTTGCAAACCCAAGCTGTTACCTGTGCTTCTGACCAATTGGCTACAGACTGGAGGTTCCATCAATCCCCTCCTTGGACTTCAGAGTCCAGCCACAAGTCCAGGTTGTTACCTGTGCTTCTGAGCAGCTGGCTATAAATCAGAAGTTCCCATGACCCCCTCCTCAGGTTAGATTAATTTGTTAGAGTGACTCATAGAACACGGAAAAACATTTTACTTACTAGACCACCAGTATATTTTAAAAGGATATAACTCAGGAACAGCCAGGTGAAAGAGGTGCATAGGGCAAGCATGTTGGAAGGGCATTCTCCTTGTATCTCTGTGTGTTCACTGACCCAGAAGCTCTCCCAACCCTGTCCTTTTGGGGTTTTATGGAGGCTTCATTCATAGATATGATTGATTGATTACATCATTGACTACTGGCTATTGATTCAACCTCTATCCCCTCTCCCCTCCCCAGAGGTCTAGAGGTGAGACTGAAAATTCCAGCCCTCTAATCACATGGTTGTCCATTGGCAACAGTCCCCATCCTTAGGTGCTTTCCAAACTCACCTTGTTAATATAACAAAAGACATCTTTATCACTCTCAACACTTAGGAAATTCCAAGGGTTTGGGAGCTGTGAGCCAGGAACTGTGGATGAAGACCAACATATGTGAGAAATATATGTTTGGTCATCTGAATGACCAAACATATATTTCTTACAAGTCACAATATCACAGCTCCTAAATCAAGAAATCTACTCACCGTTTTTACTTGTATGCCACCAGGTAGCATTAAAAATCAGAAGCCAAAATGTGTGGATCTAATGGGAGGATTTCCGCGGGATTGTGTGATCTCTTCTTCCCTCCTGTGTGCACACAGGTGGTCCAGCCAGGTGCAATTCCAGATGTGGGAGGAAATGAAGGCATTTCTCCTGGTCTTGACCCATTCCTCTATAAATGAAAGGGGCCATGATATTTGTGCAGAGGAGCATATGGCAATGACAGTAAAATGCAGCTCTCCTGAGGAAAGACTGAGAGGGACCCTGATGGTGGTTTGGGTTTCTCAACAGCCCCAAGCTCTGGTGAAACTTCTAAACCCACAGGGGTCATTAGTACATACACTGATGAATGCTGTAGGTATACATCACAACAAACTCTATAATCTCCCCTAGGGTCCAGACAGAAAATGAGCCCCATGAAAATTTGTCCCTTGATATGGAAAGAATTTATTACTTCATGTAAGTAAAATCAGGGACTCAATCCATTTTTGTTCTATAAACATAAATACTGATGGATCATTTGCTTCCTTCCTCTTTTCCCAATAATTATTATGTAACTAAAAAACAACTGAGGTATTATTATGTAACTAAAAAACAACTGAGGTATGTAACTAAAAAACAACTGAGGTATAATTACATAATTATTATGTAACTAAAAAACAACTGAGGTATAACTAAAAAACAACTGAGGTATAATTATTATGTAACTAAAAAACAACTGAGGTATAAAAACAACTGAGGTATAAACAACTGAGGTATAAAAACAACTGAGGTATAAAGTCCCATCCCACTTGGAAAGAATCACTTTTTTTCCCCTTAGACCTACTGAAAATGGGGCAGAAGTATTCAGACATTGTTTTATTAAGACTTTTATGTATTAAAAAGAAAGAACCCATTGTCCTAGATAGTTGAAAAATTGTTTAGGTGCATCGATCAATTGAAAGTTTATTACTAATTTAAGAAAATGACAGGGAGAACAATTTTGCTTTATTTGGTTAGTTAGTTAGGATTTATACTTTAGTTTCAAAACCTAACTAGAGGGAAATTGAGCAAGTATCATGAACTCCTAATTTATTAGACTGTGTATATATGACTGTGTTTTTAATGCTCTTACAGAGGCATGCCAAGGCTGAAACAGAAAACGAACAATAATAGATAAATGAATACAAATTGAGTCCCTGCAATCAGCCATGCAATATCAGAGAAAAACAGGCTAGCTTGAATCAATTGGCTAAGAGATTTATCAAAATAATTATTGGGTTCTTTGGAATACACACAGTTACAGAGTCAAGGAGTAAAAATTTACCATATAGGTAAAGGTTTAGAACTTGTAGATTTGTGGAATATGTTTTTTATACAGACATATATACATATATGTGTTTATATGCCAACCGCCTCCATCCTTCCCTGTTATAATAAAAGAGTAAATCCACAGAAGACCCCAGAAGCACACAGAAAACATGCATGGAAGGGTCGGTTCTCGGAGAGCAGACAGATTTAATAAATCTCAGTGTTCCCAATTTCTCTGCCCTTTTGGGGCAATAAGTGTCAAATCACCACTGTAAATTAGCTCAGTTCCTTCTGCCTGCTGATGAAGCTATTTTACTTCCTGTTCCCAGCCAGCCCCACATATCACCCTCCTCCTAGTCCCCTTCCTTCAGGGCCTTTCCATCATGCTAGGATAGCTAGTTTAGTTAGTTAATTCACTTGACAAATCAGTCACATGATTGGGTGGTGGGGAAAATGATCAAATTAGTTATTTGAATAAATCAGCCAGTCTTTTGGTAAACTATAAACATAGCTCTGGAGAGTTACAGCTTCGGAAAAACTAATGTTTGAGAACAACTTTTTAATCATTCTTTATGATTTTAGTCATTCTTTATAATGATTTGTGCTAGAAAAAAGTCCAGCTGTAACAGAGGGATGCCTGGAAGAAAGGGAGCGATGCTGGGGAGAGCAGACCAAAGACATCCTGTAGGGAGAAGAGGTAGCTCTACCTTGCAGTTAAGATGAATAGGGGCTCATAAAGCATGAAAGAGTCAATTTCTATAAAATTTTTATTCCATATAATTTTATATAACTTTCCCCACATTCTTAGTGAGTATGAGAATTTGCATATGGAGTGCATACAAGGCAACGCATGAGTCAAAGGTGTCATATTGTCACAGGGAATCAAAGCTACAGGAGGCTCAGTGGAACCATTCCTGGGCACAGCAATTCATCATGTCATGAGAATCATTACCTCTATTCAAATTTCCTCTATTCAAATTTAGCCTTCTATTCAAATTTCCTCTACAGTTAAGCATTGATTTTACTCATTTAGAACTTGACATTAAGCTTTATGTCAGTGGTAGTCTAGTTATAAATTAATAATAGTACCACTATATTACATTTCACAAAATATTTTCAGATCCAGAATTTAATTCTGTCCACAAAAAGTTAATCATTTATTTATTCAACAAGTATGCATTGAGTGATAATCACATACAAACCAGTACTTGAGGTGTTTTGAGATATGTCAGATATATCATTATCAATAGACAATGATCCCTCCCCTCAGGATGCTTACATTTTATCCAGAAAAGGCAAAAGCAAAAATAAATAAATAAATAAAAATAAACCCAATAAATAGGATAACAATAAAATATATTAGAAGCTGATAAGTACTATATTGAAGAAAAGAGCCTCCATTGGGCCCAGTGAAGGGGAGTGGGAGGGTAAGCTCTGGGTGGGTTCTGGGGTAGGTCAGGTTGTATAGTTCTGAGAAGCTGGATTTGAGCAGGCTTAAAGAAAGAAAGGGAATGAATTAAAGAAGCATCTGGGAAAAGGAAATTGCAGGTAGAAGGCACAGCTGGGAGAAAGGCCCAATAGTAGGAAGTGCCTGGTGGTGTAAACCCAGCCAGGAGGCCAGAATAGATGGAGAATAATAAAAGGGGAAGTAAGGGGAGGGAGTCAGAATCAGAGTAGGAACTTGTGCTCAGATCTTCTAGGGTCTGAGAGTTTGTTGTAAAGATTTTGGCTATAACTATAAGTTGGATGGAAGGTAGCTGCAATGGTACTACAATCTTGGATGCTAAAAGGATCAGTCTGGCTGCCGCATTGAGGAAGGACACAGAAGTGGCCGAGGTAAAGCCAGGATTATTGTTAGGAAACTAATGTAATAACCCAGAGGGAGAGGATGGATGTCAAGACGATGGTTTTAGCAGCAGAGTGGTTAGGTTAGCTCTGGCTGAACTCTAGATATATGCTGAAGGTAGAGCCAACAGGGCTTGCTGATGGACTAGATATGAGAAAGTAAAATCAGGAAAGGAGTTAGCCAGATTGCTGGCCTGCGTAACTGAAAAAATGGAGTCTCTATCCACTGGAAAAGATTCTGTGTATTGTGTATGAGTGAGTGTGTGTGTGTGTGTGTGTGTGTGTGTGTGTATGGAATTGGGAAGGGAAGGAGTAGGGACTATAATAGGAGATGCACAAAGCTTTGTGAAACTTGGAATGCAAGGGATGAAGAAAGATTTAAGTTGGTTTAGTAACTAACATACCTCATGATAAGATGCACATTGGGATAATAGGATTAAAGGGTGACAGTGGAGACTAGGATGTTAGCTTTCTTGGTAGGGAGGAGGCATTCGTGGGATTCCCTTTTCGCCCCTTGAAGAGGGTAGCAGGCCTGAGGCCATGAGGCTTCCTTGTCCTGGTGAATGGGTGGAGCCCCCAGGGGTGACATGATCTGAGACCAGTGACCCTGTCCCTCTTGATCCCTATGGGGAAGGGGCTCTACTGCTCTGAGTGTATGTTCTCTGCCATGACTCCTCTCATAATTGCTGGCCCTATAGTGACATGGACACTCAAGTGTTACAGCAAGTTGCCATGCCTCATTTAAGCCCTGATCATGGGGAAGCATGAACTGAGACCCACTGCATGAGCCAGTTTCTACTTAGTTCATGAACAGAAAAGGCCTAGAGAATTCATGGTGTATAAAATATCAACAAGAGGGATGTAAGGGTACATTATTATTACCTCTGTTTCCAAAAGAGACAAAGAGGGGAATTATTTGTTCATGATCAAACATACATGTATCAAATATGAATATACAGAAATCTTTGTTTAATACAAGGCCCCTTCAATAAAATATGTAAAGCCATCTGGAAATACAGTTTGATAAAATTTTGCTATTTCTAAAATTATTATACTCCATAATGTTCCTCCAAATGTAAAAAGTCTGAAAAGAAATATACTAATAAATATAGAAAGAAAACTATATTAGTAATGTTATTGCAAAGTATGTGAAAGATTTTAGTCAAAGAAATCTCTCTAGATGAGAAAAGCTCCTTAAAAGTCAAGGTAGAGTTAAAGCAGAGGATTAAAGTCTTGGTGGATTATTATCAGGATTAGGTTATCTAAATTTTCTATTAATTAATAATTATTTAGCATTTTAGCATTTGGTTAGCAATCATTTATTAGACATAGATATAGAGAAAGATGGTCGCAGAGTTAGCTTTCAATAATTTTTAAGAATTTTGTTGGAAATGTACAGAATATACTTTTAAAATAAGTCAAATGTTATTATCATTTCATCATTCTGGTCATTTTTACATTGTATTTAAGTAGTAAAGTTGAATTTAAACCAATCATATAAATCACAACCTTACTTATTTCCCAAAACATTGGGAGGTCAATATCATTGTTCCATGTACAGGAATCATACTAAGTAGCTGAGACTGAGAGAGAGAGGTTGCTTGTTTGAAGTCTTACAACTAGGTAATGACTAGGTCAAAGAACTAGTTGAATCAGAATTCTGAGAAATTTCTGCTCTAAAAAATGTATCGATGCTGTACACCTGAAACTAACACAATACTAACACAAACTAACACAAAATCAACTATGCTTCAATTTAAAAAAATGTATCCAAAGATAAAGGAAAAAGTTGTAAGGGATAAGGCATGAGGCTCAGTGATATTAGAATCAGAGGAATGAATTTCATCATTCTCAAAAATTGACCCCTGAGTGAAGAGGATTTAAAGGGTAATTGAATAGTCATAGGAATCATGAATATAAAAAGGGATGGTTCTGAATATATTAATCTAGAAGGAAATGGAAGGTTAAACAATAAGAGGTATAAAGCAAGAAAAGAAGAAAGAAGCAATAAAGAGCAAAAGTGAGAGAGACAGAGACAGAAAGATGCAGAGGCAGAGAGACAGAGAAAGAGGAGAGAATAAGAGAAGGAAAATAAGGAGGCAGAAAAAGAATTACGGAGCTGATGCTAGAACAATATTGGACTGTTCTGAACCAATTTAAGAATTGCCATTTCTAATTCTTAATATATGGAAGATTGGAATGAAGAGATATTAAAAGGAATGAGACATTAAAATAAATGTATAGATATCTTTGTTTAATATGAGGTCCATTCATTTGAAGAAAACACATCAAGAAAGTATGTGGAGCCATTTGGGAAAGGAGTGGTAAGACTGCTCCATTTCTAAAATTACTATTCTATACAATCCTTGTCCAAACACAAATATTTTATATTTTCTCTTTTGCCCCTATGGGAAAATGTCCATAGTGACAAGGAATGAGGTGCTGACCTAAATGGGGACATCTGTTGAGCCTTCACATACGTATACCCTCCATTCTACTCCAGGAAACTTTGCTAGGCTTGGGGTGTATCTTAGCAACAGAATTTTAGGAAGGATCGTCTCTAATGTTAGAAGCAGGGTGAAAATGACCCTTGGATGCCCAATTTTCTAACTCCACTTCTGTCATAGGTGGTAAGATAAGAGGAGTCGTGTCACAAATGAAAAAATAAGGTCGAAGAAAACCAGAGAAAAGGTGATTGAACGTGTAAATATAAGACCCATGTGTGATGTTGTAAAAGGAGATTTCACCTGCTTCATAGTCCAAGAAAATCCCAATGCAGCGAGGCCGTTCCAGGTGGAGGAGAGGAACTGATGGAGAGGCAAGGACCATGTACTCACTCCCTTTCAGTAGCCACATGGCCCAGACCCCGTTCTCAGGAGATGGTGTGGTTTCCCCCTTTCTTGACACTGTGTCTTGACAGACACCTAACCCCCATTCTGCTCTTTCTCCCACCATGACTTCCCAGTAATGCCTCCCTGATGAGAAGTTCTGCAAACCCAGGATACAAGGCCATGTGTCAAATCGCTCAGGGTTGTTGGGGACATCCCTCCATAGTTCTCCATCCTGCACACTGCGCAGGTCAGCAGTCAAGAGGAGGCTAGGATGTGCTGTGGCAGGATCCAGTTTTATGTCAACTGCAGAAAGAATTTTGTGGAACATGGAAAAGAACAGAAAAGACTGGTGAAAACTTAGGAAGCCATGATATCGAGAACTGTCACGCCATTCCTCACTCTCCCTCTAATAACTCCTAGAGATAACAAAATATGTATTTCACCTTGCAGGTCGATGAGTATATGCTTCATTGCTTTTGAGTGTATTCCACTGCTATGTCTGCATAAACCAGGACTCGTTACTGCCCCAGTTCAAACATAACCATTGATGATAAGACAAACCATGTGCATGACCATTTAGATTCCTTTTATCTCTATCCAGAGCACTTTGGAAGATCTTTGGTGCTCTTTGGAAGATCTGCATTTAAAATAAAATTTACAGCTCCCTTGGGATTTTTTTTTCTCCTCAAAGCCTATAGGAAAAATTCATTGGTATAAAATCCACCACTTTCAAAGCTATGTTACTATGGTGGGAAGAATTCTAAGATGAGCCTCATGACCTTCAGACCCTGGTGGTACTCTCATGATTCTGTTATATTATGTGACAAGAGGGAGATTATCTGCGTGGGTCTAATAAAACCACCTTTTAAAATCAGAGAGGTTTCTTTGGCTATCAGGCTGCCACCAGAAGTGAAAATCAGAGAGATTTGGATTTGATGTGTCATTGCTGCCTTTGAAGATGGAGTGGGCCACAGCTGAGGAGAAGAGTGAGTGACCCCCAACTGATAACCAGCAAGGAGATAGAAATCTCAGTCCCACAACTGCAAGGAACTGCTTTACATCAACAAACTGAATAAGCTTGCAAGTGGACTCTTCCCTGGATCCTTTAGAGAAGGCCAGCCTGGTCAACACCTTGATTTCTGATCTTATGAAATCTTAAGCAGAGATGCCAGCTGATCCCATGTGGTTATCTGATCTGAAGAACTGTGAGCCAATAAATGGATGTGGTTTTGGGTAGCTAAGTTTGTGGTAATTTGCTATGCAGCAATAGAAAACTACTACTGATACTGTGAAGTCCCAGTGAGATTGATATGAAATTTTATTTGTACATATAATTAATAAATACATCTACAAATGAAATGACCTCAGTGAAGAAGGGAGGATGTAATATATTCAGGGTCTTTTTTTTTGGTAAACATTCAAACTTAGTAAATTTCATTAATCATATTTTAATTTTTAATATACTAATAACAAATACTAATAAGCTGACTGTTATTCTTATTTGTCTCTAAACCACTTCTAACTATCTTTTATTGATACTCAAACCTGAATGGGTCACAAAAGTAGTACATCATCTATACTATCCCATGGAACCCCACCCTCAAGGGTGCCACTATCATCCTCATATTGTAGATGAGGAGACTCAGAGTCCAAGAGATTATGTGATTTTCCCAAATTATATGATTTTCCTCTCATAAATAATGGGAATTGAAAAGTGGGTCTCTGTGGAATTGTATTAGGCCTATTTAACAGATTTCATGTCATCATGCATCATTCCCACTCCAGCACACTTATTTGCTCCATTTATAAGAAAATAAATCTGTGAAATAGTTGTTAATACATCTATCTCCAGTTCCTCTCCCTACCTCTTCTTTCTTAAACCCAGTTGCTCACCAAGATAGAATAATACCTTAAGCAAACTACTCCTTCTTCCCAGTGCCCCATGCATTGATAAATGATCAGTCCTTAAAGTTCACCTTAAATGACTTTTCTGTAGCACTCAACACTGTTGAGAATACTTTTGTCCTGGGAAACTTCACTTCTCTTTCCCAAAGACACCAGTCATCATGCTTTCCCTCCCTCTCCACTGGCCTCCCCTTCTTGGTCTCCTTTGCTGTTTTCTCCTCTTCTCCTCCATCACTGCTATTCGAGAAGCCAATGGTCTCAGGATTGGGACCTCTTGCCTCTTTCTCAGATCACTTCTGATGTGTTCTGGGGCTGGCAGGCACATTGCATTCATTAAATTCCATTCATATGCTTACTAATTCCAAATACATATATATTTAGCCTAGACTTTTCTCCTGGAACTCCATATTTGTAAATTCATCTGTGTATCTGACATCAACATTTGGATATTTAACATTCATCACAGCATTGATGTGTCTAAAACCCATTTCCCTTTTTCTGCCTCACCTGCAGCTTTACCTGTCAACGTAAACAGCAATTTCATTACCCAATTCTGGAGATTTAAATCTTGGAATCATTCATGACTTTTCTCCTTCTCTGACACCTCATATCTAATCCAACAGCAGATCTTGCCAGCTTTGCGTTCAAAATACCAAGATTCTGTCCATTTCTCTGCACCTCCAGTACTACTACCCTTGTCCAATGGACAATCGTCTCTGATTGGATTATTACAACGGATCCTAACTGGCTTTCCCACATCAAGACTTTCCCCTCTGTAATTTATTCTCAATAAAGCACACAGAGTGATCGCCACAAAACATTAATCCAATCATCCTATTCCTCCATTTACAGCTTTTAACTGATGTTCTATTTCACTTGGAGGTAAAGCATTGCTCACAGTGGCCTGCCTGTTGGGTCCTGTGCTACTTGGACTTTTCTTGGCCTCCCCAGCTCTCCCCTCACTCACTCCACCACAGCCGCACAGAACTCCTCATAGGTCCTGGAATGCATCTTCCATATTTCCATCTCAGGCCTTGGCACTCATTTCTGATGCCTGGAATGCTTTCCTCGATGATCAAGTTCCAAATTAGATGCCCTAACCCCAGAACTTCCAGCCACCCTTAATTTATTCTTTTTTTCAATATTCTGTATCATCTTCTAACATTCTGTGTATTTTGCATAATTTAAGCAAATATATGCAACATGAAGCTGTAGATTTGTAAGTTGATGTTATTGTTCAATTTTATATTCTAATGTTTAGAAGAGTTGCTGTCATAAAATACACAATATTTGTGGAATTGATTAGTTAATTCAGTAAAAATAAGTGGGAATATGGAGACACTGATTATGAGAGTGTAGTAACTTGCAACATTTCATGCAGTTAGTACATATTACTTTGCCCATCAGAACATTGATTAAATCATTGAACAGGACTGATAAGATGGGTTTTCTCATCATGGGACAAAGTGGTTTCCCTGTAAGTAATAAAGCCACTATTTAGCCACTGTCTGTTTTCATTACTTGGTATAAATTGAATATAAAAAAGAAATTAAAAGTATTGAACTGTTACTGTTTTAAAAAACAACATAATAGGACCAAACAAACTAATTATAACACCACAGAGCCTACAGAGAGTACTTAAATATAATTGACTGAATATTTTTGGCTTTATTAACTATCTAATTTAAGAAATTCATCAAATTGCCAGATAATAAAATAATCCAAACCTTATATTATTTGATACACTGCAATGCTTTCATATATTGATGATTTTTTGTTTTCAAATGTTTCATTTTGTCCTCCAAACAATACAATTTTTTAGCATTTTATAAACAAGGAAATGGAGATTGATTAGAAGTAATGTTACTTATATCACAGCTCATATCACTTTCAAGCCCACCATTCTAACCAAATGTAGCTTATATGGGTGTCAGTGACTCTGATATTCTTTCAGACTATTCAGAAGTATCTCAACATTCTTTTTTTTTTATTCTGAGCGCGGTGCTCTCTCCCTTCCTCCCTTATAGCTTGGCATAAACGTGTGACTCACTTCTATCAATAAAATCCTCAGGAAAGCCCTGTGTGCCACTTCGGAGTAGTGCATGATTCATCATAATCTTGCCCTTTTCCATGGCTACCAGCAACAGGAAGGAGGTGGGTCTCTGTCTGCACGGGTCCCCAGAGTGAGATTATGTGAAATTAAAGCCTCCACAATCTAGTAATCAACCTAAAACATGATCTCGAAATAAAACCTTTCTGATTTTAGCCACTAAACTTTGGGTCCTGTTTGTTACTATAGCCTGACTGGTACAGTAACAAATTGCAATAAGAGCCAAATTCCAGGTGTCATAGTTCCTCGAGCTCTAAAATGCAGCCTACCTTGGAACTTTCTCAACATTTCCCTCATCCCAGGGATGCGACACATTGTCTTCAGCTCCATGGGGATGGTCTCCAGATCCAGCCGTGTGACACTCTTACTTCTGAGAAGAGCGCAGAACCCACAGTTCTCAGTAGGGTTATCCACCAACCTCCCCAGCCTCTCCCAACCCATTCTTTGATTCAGAAAGTAAACATACCGGCTCAAGGCTCCTCCCACACCCTGAAAGTGAAAGAGAAACAAGTAGGTGTGAGTTAGACCTCTGAACTGCTTTTGACAGACTGGGGACACACCATGAACATCTCTTTAGGAATTATTGGAAATCATTAACTATTAAGGTAAAACTATAAGAAACATGACTCTCAATAAAAGCTAAAAACAGGCTGTTGTTGAGTTTTCTCATGAATTTAAAATAATATAATCAGTTTGCCTCTATTAAAATAAAATCAGACCACACAAAGTTTAGGTTAATTCCTATAATATCTATTGGTTTAACTATTTTCTGAATTGATAATTCTGACATTTCAATATTTTAGTAAAGAGTTACATTCTGTGAATGCAATTAGGGTAAAAACAGATTCTAAGTATCTTCAGAATTTATTTGAGTAACAGTGAAAGGTTAGACATAAAATGTTGCTCTCAATGTCCTTTTAAGAAAACCCTAAATTCCTCATTCTTTGAACCAACATACCATGTCTAAATTACCTAAGTGGATAAAAATAGAAGTCATTAATATCTAGTAACATTTTATCTCAAAGTAGATTATTAAATAAATCACCTGCATTGCATTTCCCCTCTCCCTCTAAAAAATAGCTACCTGTCAGATTAATTTTGACAGGGCATAAAAACAGGGAAATGATTAGCTTCACTTTTCATCAGAATGACAGGCCTTGTTTTTGGCCATTGCGGGTGAAATATAGCTTACTGGTACTGAGAAAGAAAGGGAAAAGAGGGTATAAAAATGAAACTAAATTATTTGAGAATATATTCCCCCTAATATTTATAAGACATTTTAACATTTCTTCAGTGCTAATAAACGATAACTTTATATACATTGTGTTTTGAGATATGGTAAGATGAGACAATGAATATTATTGAAAATGCCAGAGTTCTTGTGTTTATTTACTGTCTGAAATTTAGAAAATTTATTCCTTTCTGACAGTTTGCTCACTAGGAAGTGGGCATAGCAATACTAATAAAAATAATAATAACAATACTAATAACAACACAAGTTTTACTGATATATAGATATATTGAAGACAAAATGGGACAAATTAAATAAAAATGTTTTGTAAATGCATTCATTTAATGACCCCCCACTCTGTAACCAGTGCTATTTATCACAGTACTTGCATGAGGATAGGAATTACTTAGTTCAGAAATCCCTAAATGAGGCACTGGGGATGAGATACAATGAAGCGTGCCCAGAAAATTTCTATTGCAGTGAGTTCTATCATGATAGCATGCATCCAGGAACAACGATGACTTTCTCAATTCACTTGGGATTTAATGCCTTCAAGGAGGATTAAAAGGAAATATTTCCTTTTCCCTGTTATTTGTCTCTTTGTTCTATAATCTCAAATATAGCGTGGGCAAGCTGCATGGAGCCCAGGCAATTTCTCCCTACCACACCTGGAATAGACATGCAATATGGGCTAGAAAATTAGCATTTGTCTTAAAAATTACCGTGCGAATTTCAAGGTGGACAATTTAAAATATTACTCATGCTTTTGGTTATTGACATTTAAATGGGTTAATAAGACTTTTTTGGATTGGCCATCACTGAAATACAGCAATATCATCATTGACCGATTTTGAGGTTATAGATTGTCCTTTTTCTGTTTAATCATCTGTAAATCATTAAATTGATTTTAGTTTTAAAAATATTTAAGTTTTGTCTTTAGTATGAACTATTTTATATGATTCTCTAGGGTCCCTTCAGATTCTGAGGCTAGGATTAAGAATTAAGATGCTTTCCAAGTAAATTCTAGGGTGCCCTTTCCCTAAAGATCATAAATGCTTAAGCTGTTTGTCTCTGAAAGCTGCTATTTGTCCCCTTGTTCTCAAGTCTACCCATCCCTCCCCTCCCAGGCACCCAGCCCCACCTCCAGCAGACCCAGGGCTGGGCGCTGGCACCTCTCCTCCAGCTCCTCTGCCAGATCCTTCAAGGCTCTGCTCTGCTGAACCAGCCGGTTCTTGCTCTCCCGCAGTTTCTGCAGGGTGGCTCGCTCCTCCTCCTCCAGTCTTCTAAGCTGCAGTTGCTCCTCCAGGGCTAGTAAGCCACGATACTTTTCAAACTCCAACCTGAAGCGTTGCCTCTGCGTTTCCACTTTCTCCTGGAGTGACACAGTGCATCGAATGATCAGCAGTTGGGGCAGAGCATTTGGCCTCCACCTTCACGGATGGGATGACGAAGCTGGAGAAGGCAATGTCTGGAGTGATCTCATCTTCATAACTCTATGAACGGACCCACTGCATTTTAACAACATGCAGAAGCCAGAGACTACTCATGAGAAGTGGCCTGCTAGAGTTTTCAAATTTAGAGTTTGAGAAATACTGTTGGATTTGGGATCCCATTTCCATGGACTTGAGGACAAGGCACTTTCATATTCAAGTTTCAGTACCATATATAAAATGGGGGAAAAGAAGGGTCTGGGAATTAGAATTAAATATCAAACTGTTGAGCACAGTGACTAACATAGAGTAGCTGCTCAATAGAAGTTAAAATTTACTATTAGTCACTGGAATGAGAACTGTGTGGAAATAACTGAATTATGAAGAGAGATTAGAGAGACCTGGATTTGTAAATGTGAATAAGAAAATGTTTATAGAGATTAGAAAATATTCCTCAATAATGTGGTAATCATGAAACTATAAGGCTAACATTCTCTGCAGAGCCAAGAAAGAAATGTTATTCTCAGGTCACTTATTGCAAAGGTTCAGGGAATTCATCTTGATTTCTACCCAAATCTCACCTCTATAATTTTTTAATAGACCTAAGGAACACATTTCGATACAGCATTAATATATCTAAATTTTATTCTCTGGAGACTGGTGTGTGGAAAAGTAGCTTTAAACTAAGAATAAGAGGCAAATTGCCCTCCCATAGTCTCTCCACATTTTGAATTCTCTGGTCCATTATTAAACATTATACCATTTTGGTTCGATTTAAGAACACAAGCTAGTGCCTTTAAAAGAATTCTAATAACGATTTTCCTCAAATTTCATAAGATTCAACTCTTTCCTCCAATTTCCCATTTCTACCTCCTTCTGCCACTTTCTAAACAACTAGATTCATATAATTCTGACCTCTTTAAAGTTAACCAACTGTGAATTCCATATTCTGATCTGAAAGGTACAACTCATTGAATTTCTCCCCCATTCTCCATGTTGGAGGCTGTGCTATTGAGGAGTGGTGCTAATAACTCAGTCATTGAAAAACAGTGGAATTATATTTGGGTCATAAGAGATAACATGGTCCAGAGGGTTTTAGTTGCAATTCACTCTTCTCTCATATCATCCTTCTGAGTACTACAATTATATCTACAGATACAGAAAGGCTAAGGGTTTTCACAGAATTTAGAGTTTATTTAAGCCCATGCTTGTTGCTTTTGGCTCACATAGATACATTTTCAAAGGTAAAAATCATGCTAGTTTATTTGGCCTAGGACAGGTATCTTAGAATCATCTCTACTTTAGAATAATCAGCGGAGGGTTCAAAAAATGAAGGAACCCATATCTCAGATATGGAATTTCTGATTTTGTAAATTTGTGGTCAGGTCAGGATTAAAAACAATTGACTTGGATTGTTAGCATAAAAAGAATAAAAATTATCAATAAACATCACTATCAATGAACTTTACATATAATATACATAACTATGGGAAAAGATAAGACTTATCACAGAAGAAAAATATAGCAAAAATAATCCTTATGAAAATATTGTCAGAAAACAGAGCACAAGACAAAATTTTTGAGAAAAGAAGAAAGAATTATAAAAATAAAAGGGTTCCTTGGAGAAGGACAGAGAAGAGAAATATTCTATAAAATAGATTCTATATATATTATAATACATATTATATAAATAAAAACACCTATGTAATTTCCATATACAGCTTCTCAATATTGACCCTATTGACATTAGACCAGGGGATTCTTTGCTGTGATTTTTTTGGGGGAAGGGTGACTGTCCTGTGCATTAGGGTGTCTAGCAGCATTTCTGGCCTCTACACATGAGTTGCTAGTAGAGCACCCACCCTCTCCCAGTTGTGACAACCAAAAACATCTACACATATTACAAAATATCTCTTGGAAGGCAGCACTGCGCCAGGTTCAGAATCACTCTGTGTATGTTTGTGTCTGTGTGTATGTATAAATAGGTAAGAGAAAAAAAGAGCTCATGAGGGGCTTCCCTGGTGGTGCAGTGGTTAAGAATCCACCTGCCAATGCAGAAGACATGGGTTTGAGCCCTGGTCCGGGAAGATTTCACATGCCATGGAGCAACTAAGCCCACGCGCCACAACTACTGAGCCTGTGTTCTAGAGCCCACGAGCCACAACTACTGAGCCCGTGTGCCACGACTACTGAGGCCTGCATGCCTAGAGCCCATGCTCCGCAATGAGAAGCCACTGCAATGAGAAGCCCGCACACCGCAACAAAGAATAGCCCCGACTTGCCACAACTAGAGCTGTGCCCATGCACAGCAACGAAGACCCAACATAGCCATAAATAAATAAATAAATAAATAAATAAATAAGAGAGCTGATGAGGTATAATAAAGATAAAAAATATTTATGGATGACTGAAAAAGACTGAAAATTCAGACTTTCTATATGTAAGATGATGACTATTAACCTGTATTTCATATATATAAGTGATGTGAAATATTTACTATTTCATTCATCTAACAAATATATATTTTTTAAACTAGTACTGACAGTACAAAACTCTGTTCTAGGTGATGCAGTGAGTTAAGATGAGTAAAATCAAGTGAGTGAGTAAGATCAAGATCAGTAAAGTTTATTTACAATTTGGATTGGGGTCATATTAACAGAGATAAAAAGAACACAACTGTACAATATAATTTGAGGGGATGAGGTGATCCAGGGTGAAACTGAGATTTTTTTTCTTGAGTACCTTTGTAGATGGAACAAAAGTGCTGGAGTGCTGGTGGAAGAATGATTTAGTGACCCAAATTTGGATTCTTCAAATAGGCTAGCCTCCTGAACCCCAATATTCTCTCACCTTCCAAATGATAGTTTTCCTTCCCACACTGGCCTCCTGAGTCAAGGCTTCCTCCATCTCTTTCCTCACATGTTCCTGGGCCATCTGGAGCTTTACCTGTTTGGGAAGATATGCGGCACCCATGACAGATACCCTCATTCAGTACTTAATATTGACTGGGTATGGGGGGAAATACAAATATCAGCTAAAACAGGCCCTAGAAAACATATAAAAATGTTCGACCTCGTTAATAACTGTTAAACATAAATATGTTTTTAAATGTTGATGCCAGATGGAATCAAAGATGTATCTAAAAGTGTGTTCATTGTATTTTAAATAGTAAAACTGTAATTAACCAAAGTGTTAAAAATACGGGAGTGAGAAAATTTTATTTTCACAGGATGGAATTAAAATAAGGCGTTGCAGAATATTTAATGACAAGAAATACAAGTATAAAGAAAATTAAAATAAGTATACTTCATGCAACTTTGCACCAAGTTTGAAAAATAAAAATGCTTATGATGAATATATAAAAACTAGGCAGAGACCAATGAAAATATATTCAATAAACAAAATCTCATATACTAATTCTTGGTTGAAAAGTGATGCTATTCCTTATATCTATATATTTCAACTGCTTACAGTTATTTATTACTTTATAATCAGAAGTGTATTTATTATATTTGGCAGAAGAAAACTTGTAAGTTAATATATACTAAATGAAAAAGAAATACAGAATGTCATAAATCTTACAAGGGGTAGAAAAATAATTTAATGAAAAGTAAATCTCTTTCAACCCTAGGACCCCTGCTAGAGGTAAACACATGTATTTTATTTACAAAGAACACACACAAAGATAGACATATACACACATTTTAAAACTCTTCTCAAAGTCATTCAATAAGTCTCCAAAAAAACAAACAAAAACAAAAACTAGCAAACAAAAACTGAAATTCTTCCCAAAGTCACTGAACAAGTCCTACACATCAAGGTTGTTCTTTTTTAAAGATAATATTCTAAGGTAGAGCACATAAAATAGCAGTAGAATCCATGGAGGCATTTAAAAAGATGAAGAAACTAGCAATTTTTTTAGTGTTTGGAGAATAGAATAGAATAGAATACTTCAACACTTATGGACAAAAGAAATTGTAAGCAAAAGCAAGGAGGTAAAAACCTGTGGCATGTTTGGGGACAACAGTGATTAGGCTAGTTTTGCTGGATCGAATGATTGGTTTAGACAAGAGCTATAGTAAGAAAACTTAGGGCCTTAGAATGTCTTGATTGATAGGCTAAGGAGTTTAGAAGATATTTATTTGGTATTTAGTTGAAGAGCTACTGAAATAGAGAAAACTTCCTTAGAAATATGACATTATCCATGCAATATATAGTACCTTATGGATTAAAAGAAAAAAAGGCAGGAATATATTTCAAAAGTGTAGCTAGAAAGTAGCTAGCAACTGAATTTTGCAGAAGACAACCAAAATCAAGAAGAAACACTAAGAAAGATATTTCTTGGTAGGTCCAGAGGGAAGTTGAGGGAAAAAAAATCACAAACCTTGATTTAGAACAATCAAAGTTAAAATAATAATAATTACTAATTATTTTGTTATTATAAATTATAGTACATAATATAAATATACAAAATATTATAAATTATACATTATTAATAATAATTTGTTAATTAAATTTATTATTATTTTAGAAAGTTGATATTTGCACTTTATTTCATCGTGATAGTACTTCAGGTAAAGGTCGATAGATTAAAGATGACTTTAACCGCCTTTGTGCTAGCAGCCGTTCCAGATATTGAGAATTTAAATGTGTTCAGGATATGTCTAAAAACTTTTGATGAGCACCAGCAGGGAGAATCTTATTCATAGGGTTTCACAGATGCCACTTTTGTGGGCCAGGTACTCCAATATGAGTCACCTTTTCATTGAGGATGCTCATATCGTAAGTCCACAAATACGTGTTGACTAGAGAAGGACCTGTGTGCTTAGCTACTGGATTTCTACTTCAGAGTAACATGCGTTGGCAGGCTTTAAAGGTGATCAGAGCCCTGTGCCCATCCAGAAACTATTCTTAGCAAATGTTCAAACATGAAGGTTGCTTTATGCACCCCAATGTTCACTGCAGCACTTTTACAATAGCCAAGACATGGAAACAACCTAAATGTCCATTGACAGATGGACGGATAAAGAAGATGTGGTACATATATACAATGGGATATTACTCAGCCATAAAAAATAATGAAACAATGCCATTTACGGCAACATGGATGGACCTAGAGATTATCATACTAAGTGAAGTAAGTCAGACAGAGAAAGACAAATATCATATGATATCACTTATATGTGGAATCTAAAAAAATGATACAAATGAACGTATTTACAAAACAGAAATAGGCTCACAGACTTCAAAAACAAATTTATGGTTACCAAAGTGGAAAAGGGCGGGGGAGGGATAAATTAGGAGTTTGGGATTAACATATACACACTACTACATATAAAATAGATAATCAACAAGGACCTACTGCATAGCACAGGGAACTGTACTCAATATTCTGTAATGACCTATATTGGAAAAGAATCTGAAAAAGAAGGGAGATATGCATATATATAATTGAATCACTTTGCTGTACACCTGAAACTAACACAACATTGTAAATCAACCGTACTCCAAAATAAAATTAAAAATTTTTAAAAATGAAGGTTGTTTTGGTGACAATATTAATTAACAGAGATAAACACTATGCAAAAGCAAGACATTATACAAATGATAGTTATTCGGAAGTGTTTCCAATAACTATGCGCACCTGTAACTAAGAGCCCATTGGACAACACAGCCCTCTACACCAGAGCTCTAGCTGTGGAACCCAGATTACCAACATCAGGAAAATTAAGACCAGCATGAAATTAAATGTCCAGGGAGAATTTCATGGGAGAGGAGGGCAACCTAAAATAATGGTATGTCTGAGCTCCTGAACAGGGGTCCCTAAAGGTGGGGTGTGCACGGAGCAAAGGCATGGAGACCTCAAGGTGAATGTGAGCCAGGAGGGTGGTTGGTGCGGAGGGCACAGGTCATTCGGATCAGGTGGTGGCATTTGGCTCTGTCCCTAGCAAGGCACTCTTCACACCTCTGACTCAGTCGGCTCCTCTGTTACAGATCAGCATTTCCAGACCCAGGAATCGTGGCCCTCCACGTGCCGTGGTAACACCTCTCACCTGGTAGCACCTGGCGGCCTCCTGCAGCGGTGTTGTGCGGTGGCTCCTGTGCTCTGGGGTGGTGTCACAGACCCAGCACAGAGCCTCCTGGTCCTCCTCACAGAAGCGGCTCAGCTCCTCGCCGTGCCTCACACACAGGCGCGCCCCCGAGGGCCCCGCGCCGAGCCCCAGCTGCCGCACGCTGTCCACCAGGCTGGCCAGCTGCCTGTTGGGGCGGAAGCTCTCCAGCCTGAAGGGACCCCGGCACTGCGGACAGGCATAGAGGCCGCTCTGTGCACTGTCGGACTTCTCGCAGAACTCGGAGATGCATCTGAGGCAGAAGCTGTGGCCGCAGTCCACACTGACCGGTTTCTGCAGGAAATCCAGGCACACTGGGCACCTAGCCTCCTCGCACAGCCGCTCCCCGGGCCCCCCCGAGGCCATGGCCGGCCGGGCCTCGCCCGGCCCTGCTGATAGCAGAGCCGCCTTCCCCAGCTGCCTGCGCTATCTCCCCTGGTGGTCTGGCACAGAAGGGAGGAACCCCACAGCGTGAGAAACAGACCCAAGATGGGTTTTATCCGCTGCCTAGAGTCCAAATGAGCTACTCCCAGGGAAAAGTTGTAACTCAGGCACCCTCAACCACAAGGATAAAATTAACATTCTAGTTACCCTAGCCTCCTAGGAAACTGATCATTTCTAACGGAATCCCTCATAGTATACCTTATTGGAACCCGAATTCTCATGTTTTCACTGTCAGTAAATTTGGAGAATTGCTTAGCTCCTTCCTTCCATTATTTTCTAACTACCCCATGACCTTCTTATCCTTATACGGCATAATGATTTCTTAACGTTTTTTTTTTTTCCAAACTTTATTTTTTCTACCTCCTGTTAATTAGCCCATGATAAAAAATTTGGGTAGGTGGGTTGATAGGGAGATCCAAAAAAAATGTGTGTATAATAACGATGGGTCTATAGCCCAACAACAATGCAAAGCATTTAAATAAATACCTGGCCCAGTTCAGTGAGTCCTATAATGACTGCACACATGTTGTGATTGTTGCAAAGCATATCTTGGAGGTGGCAAAGCTGTAGGTTAAGGCATTGGTTATAAGAAATAATTCAAGCATATGTGGCACCTGTGAGGTGGCGAAGGCTGAGAAAGATATAGGAGAGATGATTTGACAGAAAGGATGTGATCCCTACTTGGGATGAATATGGTGAGGTCATTAGGTCAGCCAGAAAGTAGACAAATGTGGAAAGTGTCTGTCATCTGCACAAAATGTAATTTTCATTTTGTTGAGTTTGAAGCAAAGATGCGCATGGCATGCCTGTAGCAAATCCTTCAGTCCTTCAATATGTGTTCCTCAGCACAAACTGCAAGTCTCAGAGACAAGGGTAAGCAAAAGACAAATGACCCAGCTCTCAAGGGAACCTTAAGATGCATCAGGAGAACTCATAAAAGTATAAACTAATACCTGGGAGAAAGGACACTCACCAGTGCTGCAAGAATATAACAGGGCTTTGAACTAGCTTGTGGGGTTGGAGTTTGGCCCTTGGGAGTCTCTGAGTTAATAACTGAAGGGTGACTACAGGCTGAGCATAGGAAGGGGACTCTATCAAGCAGAACAGTCAGAGGGCACAGGGTACACAAGATGAACTGCTGCTGGAGGGAGCAGGTTTGCCCCAGGACATGAGGCAGCCAAGCAGGCTGGTATGTGTTCGAGGTGAGGATGAGTGGCAGTGGATAAGGTCCCAGTGGGAGGCAGGGACAGATGACTCAGGTCCTTGCAGCTCCTGTGTGGTTTGTGGGTCCTCATTCTAAGGCCCAGGGCTTGGCCTGGAGCTTTGGTGGAGGGCAGGGCCTAAAGGGTTTTGAAGTTGTCTACCTAAAGGTTAGGTGGATAATTAAAACAGAGAGATTCTTTGAGAACAAGAAGAGACAGTTATGAGCAGAACATCAAAGATGTGAATTTAGAAAAGAAAGGAAAAGGGCAAAAGTCTCAACAATAGAAAAGCAGACCCTGGTCCCAGGCTGAAGACTGTGCCACTTGCTAGATAAGGGGCTTTAGACAAGTTTCTCTACCAAACTTCCTTTAAAATATTAGGACATTGTTAGTGCCACTCCTACAGGGCTGTTCAGAGGACTGAATAAGCTAATAGATGTCACACATTTGATACAGGTTCTGGCATGTAGTATTTATATTTAATTAAAGAAAAAGAGAAGAAATAGCAAAATTAATGGATAATTAGAATGTAAGCAGGAGATTTTTTTTTCTATTTTCTTCAATATTATATCCCTAGTAACTTGAAGAGTAACTGACACATAAGACACCCAATGAATACTGGTTGAATAAATGAGTGTGGGAATGAATGAACAGAATCAGTACAGTTTATCCTAGAAGCTAATGGAGGATAAAATTTCAGTGACTGTGTCAAATATGAGATCCATATTTTTCTACATTTTACATATATGATTTTGACTTATATTGCTGTGACTCTCTAAGATGCTAGAACACATTTCTATGTTATTTGGAGACATAATAAAGCATCATATTGCTCAAATGTATAGAGGAATTAATAACTCAGCTCACTTGAATGCAGATTTCCGAGTGCCTAAAAGGCTAAGGGAAGGTCACTGACCTTGGATGTGGGGGTCAAAGTGGTTTTCAGGAGGGTGAGATGGACTGGGTGAGCTGACATCAGATGGCACTTCTTCCCTGACTGGTTCTAGGGTCACTGAATTTAAGCTTGGCTTTGTCTCTAGCACTGGGAGGCTAGGAATGACCTCTGTACCACTGTTCTTAAAAAACCAAATTTTCCTTACAGCGCATTTGTGTAGGTAAGTAGTGGACTGGATTATAAGTAGATGTCACTGTATTTACAAATGCCTTCCTGAGCACTTTCTTGTTTAATAGGATTGGTCTAAATTAAATTTGTGTTTTCTCATGATCATTCTTCTGGGGTGAATAAAACACATCTTAACCACATTTTGGTGCACCCACTCCTGGATCCTTACCCTGACTCCTTTCTCTGATTCATTTGCAGAGTGCATAGTTCTAAATCTTTTAGTTAATATCCTCACCCCTTGCCATCATCCTTCTCTAATACTCCACTTCACATGTGTTCTGCCTTCTCTGACACAGGATTCTCCTCCTCTGACCATTCCTCCCTGCTCACCTTTCCTAACTACTTTGATATGGTGGCTTTGGGCTCCTGAACCATCTCTCCAGGACATCCTTATTTTCTTTCCTAGCCTGAGCCTTTTTCAGCAAGGTTCTCAGATCTCTTGGCCACACCTTTGCCTCAGCTTCGGGAATTTATAATCTCCTAGCCCCAAGCTCAGCCCACTCTGTAATGAAAACAACAAAAAAACAGCCAGCACAAACCTCAAAAGCAACTGACACAGCACTTTCCTTCCTGCTTGTGGTTTTTAAAAAGATCTCTATTGGTTGTTTTTTTTTCTCAGTTTTTCCTCTTTTTTTATTGTTTTTTAATTGAAGTATGGTTGATTTACAGTGCTGTGTTAGTTTCTGGTGTACAGCAAAGTGATTCAGTTACACATACATATGTGTGTCTATATAAGTACATACATATGTATTCTTTTTTATATTATTTTCCATTATGGTTTATTACAGGATATTGAATATAGTTCCCTGTGCTATACAGTAAGACATTGTTTATCTATTTTATATATAGTAGTTTGTATCTGCCAACCCCAAACTCCTAATTTTTTCCATCTTTCCCCTTGGATAACCATAAGTTTATCTATGTCTGTGAGTCTATCTCTGTTTTGTAAATAAGTTCATTTGTATCATACTTTAGATTCTATGTATAAGTGATATCACATGGTATTTGTTTTTCTCTGTCTGACTTACTTAACCTGATAATTTCTAGGTCCATCCATGTTGCTGTAATTGGCATTATTTCGTTCTTTTTTATGGCTGAGTAGTATTTCATTATCTGTTGGTTTTCATTTCAGCAGTTGTATCCTGCATTTTTATTGTTCCTTTTCCCCTGAGTCTATATTGATAATTCACTGAGCTTAAGGTTGTCTAATGTCCTCTGTAGACACAGCTTCAGCTTTCACTGGCTATGTAAGGGGTACTTCTATGGAGGGGATTCAGAGAAAGTTTGGGGCAGAGAAGGCTCCTTGTGACAGTGAGTGATAACTGAAGGTCTCTAAGACACTGATCAGTGCAGTGGGAATAATGCTGGCCCTTGGCCTGTTTCCCATGCATATGAGCTCCAATCAGCACATGTACATGTTAATAAAAGTAGATTTATTCAGTAATGTTATATTCAAAATGAATTTACGTTAAGAATTTTTTAAGTGATTTGATGGGTTCAAGGTTCTTATTCAAATTTTACTCCAAAGTACCTTCACTCTGAGCATGCATAGAGTAAGGGGCCACTATAGCTTCTGGAATAAATTAATACATGCAAGGTCCTGTGTGAGATTTATAACACTCTCTGAAGGAGGTGTTGTAAACCACATCCATATATTAAATGTGAGAAATTCGAGATGTGAGCAAATGCAGGGTTGTAGAAATGAGCCCTGTCTTACCTCTAGTTCTAGGTCTTGTGTTTGATGATGCTTCTGGTGTGCTCGGCAGGCCCTATAAGGACTCTCATATTCTTTCTGCAGACATGTAGGAATTACAAGATCTGGATTTGGGATCAGATATAAAAACCCTACCCCAAAGAGTGGACTATTATGCAGTCCATAAATGGTATTTAATTATTTTTCCAAAATTCAACAGCACGAGAAAAGACCTATGATGCAAATTAGCTGTAAAATTATCTGAAAAAACAGGCCAAGATACAGGCTAAAAAAATTACCTGCACATATGCCAAGCTATAGGCTATAAGTAGTAATGCAGTTATACTACCCCACATGTGGGACACACAAAAAAAAGTTTGGAAGGTAAGATATGAGACATTTAATTCTGGGAGACAGTACAATAGACATTTAAAAAGATATATATATATATATATTTTTTAAAGATGTGTCTTTTCTTTTTAATTAATTAATTAATTTATTTTTGGATGCGTTGGGTCTTCGTTTCTGTGCGAGGGCTCTCTCTAGTTGCGGCAAGCGGGGGCCACTCTTCATCGCGGTGCGCAGGCCTCTCACTATCGCGGCCTCTCCTGTTGCGGAGCACAGGCTCCAGATGCGCAGGCTCAGTAGCTGTGGCTCACGGGCCCAGTTGCTCCGCGGCATGTGGGATCTTCCCGGACCAGGGCTCGAACCCGTGTCCCCTGCATCAGCAGGCAGATTCTCAACCACTACGCCACCAGGGAAGCCCTAAAAAGATATATTTTTGTCTGTATTTTCTTCTCCAAGTTTCCTAAAAAATATATATACATGAATCATATTATTTTGAAATCATATTATTATGAATATATTTTAAATTATATTAATTAAATCAAACATCAATATATAAGGAATTATGTCAGCCTACCTCATCAGGCTATAGTGTTTGTGTGATTCACTGTTTAATCCCAATGCATGGATGAGCCCCAAGCACATAGTAGGTGCTAAATGCATATTTGCTGACTAAATGGATCATCAAAAACTATCCAAAATAAATGCAATTTTAATTTTTTAAAATTTGTTCAATCGTTTAATATTTTATTTTAAATTAAAAGAGACAAATTTCATTTAACTAGAAATATTAATAAATTTGGTCTTTAGTTAGACAGACTTCCATACACTTGAATTTTTTTTTTAATCCTGCTATATTATGGATGGGTTAAGAACTTTTTCTTTTCCAATTCATCTCCTAATTCTCAAATTGCATTTTTGTGTTAGATCGACAGATTAACACTCAGAATGAGCTTGGGTACAGATTGCTTTAATTGAATGAATGAATGAATTTGCAGTCATGAGTTTTTAAAATTTAGTCTCACCTGTAATTAAAGCTTGGAGAAATGCCATTCAACAAAAAACAGCTGTCATACATTCAGTCCTCAGGGTAGCCACTCACACTAATTACATGCTTGCTAGATTTAAAAAAGACACTTTTTAAATTGATTTAATTTTTAGTTAAATATCATTGGGACTGATCTTAAGCTAAATTTTAAAATTATACTTCCAAAAGAATGTAAGAATTGCATCTATCCCGAGTGTTACCGACATCTAAGCCTCAGTGGGAAGAGTTGAATCTCAGAAGGTTGGTTCCATGGTTTACTAATTTGATTGGCAAATTACAGAAGAATGTCTGGGGAACAGGATTCTCGGAAGAGCCAAGTCCTCAAGAACACATAGTTATTGAAAGGAGAAGTCTGCTTTCGCAGCATCCAACGCCAGCAAAAGATGGCAAATTCCTGCTCTCAAGAAAAAAAGCACAGTCCGCATTTGGGTTACAAGAGAGCAAGGCAGATCCTGGATCCATGATTTAGGGCTCTTCATGCTGGGGAGACTGACAGGTAGGGGAGGTTCATGTGGACAGGCTCGAAGTTTCTCAGAAGGAAATCCAAACGGTGTGTGTTTTAGTGTTGATGACACAAATTTTGTTATTTTGGTTGTTGTGGCAAGGCAATTTTAGCCTTTGCTGATGCTCTATCTACTTGGAAACAAATTAAATTATCTTGCCTAAATTATTTAGCATATAAAACTGTAATAGCTAAAAAGTAACCAAAAAAGAAATCTTGAGATGCCAAAACTCATTTAGTTGACTCTAGGAAAGACTGCATATAAGGACAATAACATTCTAGATTATATTTATTTTCACATAATTTCATATGTATATAATTTGCATAATAAAGCTACAGCATTAGATCTGAGGTTACACTGGTTATTCTAGTACTGAAGTAAACTCAGCACAGCATTTTAGGAATCAGAATTTTTTTTTAGCTCAATGTAATTAAGGTAATTCTACCACTTGGAAATAATTAGTAAATAATCAGTATTTCATTAGGTGAGTTTCTTATTTCTGAAAGTATTTAAGCAAAGAATGGTGATTAGTAGAGTTTGGTTTCCTTGTGCACTTGAATGTGCATTATAGGAGAGATTTTAGATGACTAGGAAACTGGGCCAAATGCCTGATAAACTTAGTCTCATGATACAATGCTGTTTTGCTTTCCCTGTGGGCTCCCAAACAAGGTCCTTATTGTTCTCCATGTTTAATTATTTTTTTAATCTATTCATTGTTTATTTTAAATCAAGTCCCATGGTATATGGGTATATGGGACTCTCACATAACAAAAAATGAGAGAAGGCAGGCAACAAAGGATCATTTTCCAAAATGGCTTTGTGACTTTACTAAGAGAATTTGTGAGCATTGCTGTCTCAGGAAATCTTCCATCATATCTCTCTTTCTGAACAAATCAATCAATCAAGAAAACAATCAATCAGAATCCCTCCCACAATGCAATTCAAGTGCTCAAGGAAACTAAACTTTTCTTAAATACTTTCTGTAATGAGGAACTCACCAGCTATTGAAATAATTTAAACACTGATTATTTCCAAATGCTAGAATTACCTTAATTACTTTGAGCTTAAAGGATCAATCAATCTTTTTTATTAAATAATAATATTCTAGTATCCTTTAGTTGTTCATTCAATGGCTTCAAGTCAGAACTTTTGGAATATTCTGTCTTTGAACCAAGATACGCACAAAAAATTTATCTTGAATTGATGTCACAGGCTCCCAGAATGATGGTAGAGTAGTCAGGGAAGGCATCATGGAGAAGGTGGTATCTGAGAAGAATGGAAGAACATGATATATGAACCATTTAGAAATGTGCAGGGACAATATCCCAGGAAACTGGGATGTGTTGGATAGAAAAGGAGGCAAGACCTGTGTAGTTTGAACAATACTAAGGAAGACAGAGTGTCTGGAGCAGAATGAGCAAGGAGGAACATAGAGAAAGAGATTGGAGAGGCAGTGCATAGAGAGAATAAGGAGGGCCTGGTAAACTGTGAAGGCTTTGGCAATACTTCCCTTTCTAAAGCTTTAAGAAATTTCATACCATACAGTTCAGTATATATTTATATGACAAATCCTTTAATGTGTTCCTGGTAACAAATGCACAGATTTTGTTAAAATACCATTTTTACTCTCCCTGAATTTTTCATTGTCAAATGAAGATAAGATTCCTAGCGATCTTACCCAAGTACAAGAGGAGAAAACAGAACATAGCAAAAATAGAGGACTAAAATAAAAACAATGAATTAGCAGAACAGTGGATTTGTGACATATGAAGAAGCTGATTGGCCACATTGTTTTATTTACTTATCAGGAAGATTTCACAGTACATTTATATTCCCTGTGTAAGCTGGGTGTTGCACTGGGCTTTAAGCAGAGGAATGGCATGCTCTGTTCTAAAAGTTTCACTCTGGCTGCTTTACTGAGTATTTACTGAAGAAGGGCAGATGGATGTGTAGGGGCTGCAAGGAGACTATTGAACAATCCAGGTGAGAGGAGTTGGAACTTTTTTTTTCCCAGGGAGGATGCAATGTTGTTGTTAAATGGTGATCAGCTTCTGGATATATTTTCAGGTGGAGCCTGGCAGTTTGGGTAAGAAATCAGATACTGGGTGTGAGAGAAACAAGAATCAAATTCCAGGTTTCTGGCCTGAGCAAGTGGGAGGATGGAGGGACCCAATGAGATGGGAGGAGACTTGCTAAGGGGAGGGTGGTGGGTGAGGCAGGAATGCAGGATAGTTTGTGTTGTTTCAGATGCTGATTAAATGTGTCAGTGTGCATTTCAAATAGGGCGGTTGTTTACATGAGTTTTATATTCAAGTTTGATTCACACTTTAGGGTGTTGAAAGCCAAGTGATGGCATTTAAAGTCAAAAGACTGCATGAAACCATGAAGGAAGTGAGGTAGATTGAGAGGTATTCAGCCCCGAGGTCATACATGTGCAGGTTGGAGGATGTAGAGCTGCTAGAAGAAGAAATGGATAAAATGTGAAAAGACAAGACTGCAGTTGAACTCAAAGAGCATGTAGTCAT
This sequence comes from Lagenorhynchus albirostris, assembly GCF_949774975.1. Lineage (NCBI taxonomy): Eukaryota > Metazoa > Chordata > Mammalia > Artiodactyla > Delphinidae > Lagenorhynchus > Lagenorhynchus albirostris. Next base: position 156,681,626 of record NC_083097.1, read on the forward strand.
GCACATTGATCAACAAGAGTAGATCCAGGAAGAGGGAGGAATCAACTGTGCAATGCTGACAACAAATCAGGATGATTAGGAATGAGGATGGATGATTGAAAGGCAATGGTCCAACAGAGTGATTTTGGCGTAGTGGAGAGGGAAAACATAATTCAGTGGATTCAAGTGGGAATACAGGCAACTAGGAGACACAACACTTTCAAGAAGGGAAGGAGTAAAAATGAGCAGAAAAATGCAGGAGAACAGAATAACAACAAGACTTTTTTTTCTCTGTTCTGTCATTTTAAAAGGGAGAGAACCAGCCTGTTGACATGCTGAGGAAATGATCCAACAGAGAGGGGGCCATTATTTATTCAGGGGCATAGGAGGGTGTAGTACCTGAAATACCTTCAACTATGTGAGAGGGTATAACACCAGAAGCATATGTGGAGGGATTTCCCTTAACCTGGACAAATAGATGCACAGGAACTAATGGTAGGTAGTTGGGGATATTAGTAGCCTGAGGGTCTGGATATTCCCATTGGAGGATTTCAGTTTTGTTTTTCTGGATTTGTTGTTGTTGTTTAATAGTACTATAGGTATATTGCCGAGGGTATAGATACACAGCAAGGAAGTGTTGGAAGTTTGAAATGAGAAGAACATTATGAAATAATCATTGAGAAGAATGGAAAGTGATTAGATGAAGGAAAGGTAGAATGGTTGCTCCAAGCAATAAGGACACACTGGAATTTACTGGTTGTGAATTTTAAAATGGCTACATTGTTGTCTGTCACCTCCTTTACTGGATGGAAGTTCATGTACGGCAGATGGATGTTGACTAACCAGAACTGGGTTTGACAATGAATTAAATGAAAGCAAAGGAAAGATTTATTGTTGAATATATACAGGAAGGAGTGATTACAATGGCTGAGCATGGTATCTGGGCAAGAAAGTACAACAATGGAGGTACAGGTTATCTCAGCACAGGGCTTCACACACATGCATATGCAAACACATGCATGTGAAGAGCAGGTTATCCTTAAATATTGTTTGAGGGGAGAATGAATAAACTTTCCCAAGATATTTTAGGATTTATGCTGCATCTGACTTCTTTTTCAAAGAAGCCAATTATGAGAAAAGGAAGGTATTTGCTTCCTTATGTGCTTGACTTTTTTTTAAACTTTGTTGTTATTGTTGGTTTCTAAGTTTGCTTTCAATCAGAGTCCTTTTTGGCCTCTATCTTTCGACCTGAGACCACTTGTAGAGGTCAGAGAATCCAACAAATGGAACTGGCTGAAGTTCTTTCCAAAACCTAATATCCATATTCAGCTTCTGATATCAAAATGTATTTTTTAAAAGCAAATTGAAATTATACATTTGCTCCTCTAAAATGCAGTACATAAAGATCTGAACTAATTTAAAAAAATTAGTCTCTGAAGTTCCAAACATCATTAGTTATATTTTCATGCCTTATGTACAGTGATTTTCCAGAATGTTTTTCTCCTCTACAGGCAAAGGAGTCCCAAAATGTGTCCATTGTTACTGAGTTTCAGCTGCTAGGATTCCAGAATGTTCTTGAATGGTGGACGTTGCTCTTTGCCATTTTCTTGTTCATCTACTTCCTCACAGTCACAGGGAATATTGTCATTATTATAGTGGTGAGCCAGGACCAGCGACTGCACTGACCTATGTACACGTTCCTCAAACACCTCTCCTTTCTGGAGATCTGGTATACATCCACAATTGTGCCCCTTCTCCTAGCCAACCTGCTCTCCCAGGGCCAAGCCATCTCCTTCCCTGACTGTATAGCACAGCTCTACTTCTTTGCGTTCTTCGGGGCTACCAAGTGTTTCTTCTGGCCATGATGGCCTATGGCTGGTATCTGGCCATCTGTAGCCCACTGCACTACTCTTTCCTGATGAGTCCTGAGGTCTGCACCAAGTTGGTGGCAATCTCCTGGTTGACAGGGATCAGCACAGGATTCCTGCCCTCCTTGATGATTTCCAAGTTAGATTTTTGTGGGCCCAACCAGATCAATCGTTTCTTCTGTGACCTCCCTCCCCTCATGCAGCCCTCATGTTCCAATGTTTATATCACTGAGATGGTCATCTTTACCCTGTCAACTGCTGTGCTGTGCATTTGCTTTTTTCTTACACTTGTGTCCTATGTTTTTATTGTGTCCTCCATATTGAGAATTCCTTCAGCCTCTGGCCGAGTGAAGACCTTTGCCACATGTGGCTCCCATTTGGCTGTTGTCACTATCTACTGTAGAACCACGGTCTCCATGTATGTTTGCCCCAATCCCCACCTGTCACCAGAAATCAACAAGGTTATTTCTGTCTTCTATACTGTGGTCACCCCACTGCTGAACCCTGTTATCTACAGCTTGAGAAACAAAGACTTCAAAGACACTGTTAGAAAAGTCGTGAGAAGGACTTGTGGCATCTATGGAGTAAGAGCGAAGGCAGATTTCTTTATTGGATAAAGAAAATCAACATACAGAGTGGATTAAGTTCAGGGATAAGTGAGGGGCAGGTTCAGAGCCTTCAAACCTAAATGCCATCACTGGCATTACTTTAAATTCCACAAGCCATAATAAAACAGCTTCTTTATGGACCCTTGCCAACAACTGCTCAGAAGATAAATTGCCTCTATCAAAAAGTTTTGGAGACAACTTTGTCCTGGACACTTTCATCTTCTGATGGGAATCTGACTTTATAATTCCAGGGCATAATGTTTACATACACAATATTTTCAGATTGTATGAAAGGATTACTGTTGAGTTCATAAAGCCTATGTACAGAAAATTATACATCTTTTAAGTACTGTTAGGAGACTTGTCTTGTAGACTCAATTCCTGGTGCTCTCAGTGCTTGTTAAATATCTGTGGAATGAATGAATGAAAAAAAGAAAAGATAGGGCTTCCCTGGTGGCGCAGTGGTGAGTGTCTGCCTGCCGATGCAGGGGACGCGGGTTCGTGCCCTGGTCCGGGAAGATCCCACATGCCGCGGAGCGGCTGGGCCCGTGAGACATGGCCGCTGAGTCTGCGCGTCCGGAGCCTGTGCTCCATAACGGGAGAGGCCACAACAGTGAGAGGCCCGCGTACCGCAAAAAAAAAAAAAAAAAAAAAGAAAAGAAAAGAAAAGATAACTGAAATATGTGTTGACCAGAATTATCTTTTAGTGACAGGAAAAAACAAAGAAGGATTTTTGAAGTGCCAAAGATTTAGTATAGTCACTTGGAGGGTTTTGTTTGTTTGTTTGTTTTGTAAATTCTAAGAAAGAAAAGAAAGAAGGAAGGGGGAGAGGGAGAGAAGATAGGTGGAGGGGAAGTAACTGGTGTAAGGAGAAAGAGAGGGAAAAAGACAAAAGAAAGAAGGGAAGGAAGAAAGAAAGGAAGGGAGGATGAGAGAAGGGAAGGGAAGAAGAGGGAAGAGAAGGGAAAAAAGTGAAGAGAAAGAAAAGCCCAAAGTATTATATGTTCTTGTGAGCTCTAGGAGTCAAAGTCTCTATATTAAAAGGCTTAAAACACTTTTATATTTTAAGTCAATCAATATTTAGAAGACCTCTACTAATTCTGCCCACTATTCTATTCACTAATTCCACAAATATTTTCAGTCCCTTGATATATGTCAATCTCCTTGCTGCAGTCTGGGTTACTCAGGAAATGGCCAGGGAAGACTTTGCCTTAAGAGAGCCTATAGTCTTGAGGGAGAGAGAAATATGTAATGAGTCATCAAAGGAATAATTTATTTCTTTATATTTGTGATGATTGCTATGAAATAAAGTGTAAGCTTATACATTAATATAGAACAATAAGGTCTAAATCATCATTTAGCATTCATTTAGCATCATTTAGCATTTAGCATCAATAGCAAAGCATTCTATGTTTATGTAGCACTTTAACCTACAGTTCCAGGATGAGAAGGATAAGAATGGAAACAGTGGTCCATGAAGAGAACATGGCATAAATGGCAGAAGCAACCAGGGGAACCTGGGGATGGAGGAAATAGATGAGTCTGGAGAGAAAGGCAGGAGCTAGTCCATGTAGGTCATTCAAAGCCCTGTAGGGTTTTTGGATTTTACACTAAAAAAAAAAATCATTGATTATCAAAGGGTATCCATTTGGAAAGACATGATATAGATATAGATATAGATATATATTTGTTTATTTATTTATTTATTTTATTCATTTATTTATTTTTTTTGCGGTACGCGGGCCTCTCACTGTTGTGGCCTCTCCCGTTGCGGAGCACAGGCTCCGGACGCACAGGCTCAGCGGCCATGGCTCACGGGCCCAGCCGCTCCGCGGCATGTGGGATCTTCCCGGACCGGGGCACGAACTGGTGTCCCCTGCATCGGCAGGCGGACTCCCAACCACTGCGCCACCAGGGAGGCCCCCACATGATATATTTTGCATGTGCAAATCCCACTACTGTTTAGAGAAAAGACTGAAAGAGAACAAGAGATTCTGGAGCCATTGCAGTAGCCCACACAGAAGAGTTTGGTTTGATTTAGATTCGATAATGTAACCTATCATAGAAATGCCTCACAATGATGAGTTCAGGAGTGGAAAATCTAGGATCATTTATTCCTGTGAAGTGGCATCAGTCTGTCGTCTCTTCACAAACTTGTGATATGCTCCACATCTACCCCTGAGCTTCAGGGGTAAGTGCAGTTTGACTCTTTAGCTCATATAATTTCATCTCACCACCTGTCCTTGGTTCTTCTTACCTTCCTTCTCCCAGTGCTCAAGTTCACACTTCCTCCTGGAACTTGACTTGTGAGGACTGTTGTTAGTCCTCATCAGATCCATCTGGTTCAAATACTGGGTAGAAGGAAAGCAATGTACTGGAATCTGAGATAGGACAGGAAATGGGTGATATAGGCTGGAAAGTATCATTGATCTGGACCTTTGGACAGAGTATCCAAAGACAATCAAATATCTTATCTTGCAAATCTTTGTCTCTGATTATATTGATTGTGCCTTACATTTAATAAGACTTAAGTTATCTTACCAAAAGATCCTTTCTAATTTTAAACATGATGGGTGCCTGGCTCTGCATATGGGGAAAAAAGATTACTGACCCACATATGAGGATGCTGAATGGACATTTGGATGTATGGATCTGGAGCTCAGAGGAGTAACCTGACTGAGAGGTAAAAATTAGGAATTTTTTAAAACACATAGATCACATTCAAAAATATGGAAATGAATAAGATTTCCAAGAGAAAGAGTGTAAACCAAAAAAAAAAAAAAAAGTGAAAGAGCATGGAGGATTTTCAAAATATAACTCCATAACTTTTAAGTAGAGGAGAGGAACCTGAAAAGGGACTAAGAAGGAATAACCACAGAGGTGGAAGGGTTATTGTGAAGTGGTTGTATAGACTCTTCTAAGGGAAGAGAATGTTCTGGAAGGAAGAGGCATTGAGCATGGAAGGTGAGGATTAATATGTTTTTCTCAAAGTTCTCAACACAGAGGGTACTGTTGTTCCTGGGAAAGGCAGCATCTTTGGACTGGGGAGAGTGCACATCAGACTGATAACAGTGGGGGAGGGACTGGCTTGTAAGGAAATGCAAGCATTTGTGTATATGCAAAAAATTACCCTGAGAAATGCAATTGTGAAAGAATGAGATAAATATACCTATATTGGAGGGGTTGTTGTATTTTTGTAAGATGTAAGATTTTAGCATCTGATTAAGTTTTGAATACTTGTAACAAGGGTCCACTAGTGAGCAAAAATTTGAGGAATAAATATAGAGACTAATTACTGAAGGCTTGAGGTTGAAAAGTAAGGGATCTGGGGGCAAATGTGAAGATATCCGCATTCAATAGGGAAAACATTTTATTTAGTGTGAGAGGCAGAAGGGAGAGAATAATTTTAATCTGACGAGGGTTCAAAGAAATAGAGTTAGGAGTTGGACAAATTCCCATCCAAGGACTTATATGGCTTGTGTTTCTGAGACAAGGTCAGCAGCTCTTATTTATCACAAAGAATGTAGGTTAAGGTTTGAAGAAAGTGGTAAGGCATTCCAGACTCATTTTTTAAAATGGGATTGATAGCTGGCTGAAGACAGGTGGATTTGAGAGCAAACTTGAGTTCCTAGTTGAAGTAGGATATCACCAGTTTAATGTGATACTGAGCTACCTGTCTGTGTATTCTGCTTTAAGACCACTCAGTTGTTTTAGCTCAGTCCTATTCGGTGAAGGACAAGGTTCACCTTGAATTCAGGCTCAGCTCTATGGATACAGCTGAAGATAAAGGCAAGGAAACAATGGACTTTAGAGTCTCAGATTGTCAACAAGGGAAATAAATACATGGGAGGGAAGTGAAGGAAACACTGACCATAAGTCCAGAGTTTAAAAAAAAATGCTGTTGTAATAGGTATTTGTGCTATGTGGATTGATAGGAAGTGATACATAGATGTTTAGTGGTTCAAAATAGCAGTGTAATACAGGGTTTAGTTTTGGATCACAGAAAAGTCAAAAGTATAAGAAAAAGTGAGATAAATCAGGTCATGAGAAGAAAGATGAATTGGCCACATGGCTGAGGTCCAGAATTCTGGGAGGAAAGAAAGTCATAATCCTGCATCACCTGTAAATGAGAGGGAGTGCTCAGTAGCTTTAGTGAATTGTCTCAACGAGGGGAGAGTGGGTTCTGTATTCCCCTAGCATGAGCCTTAAAGGATTTTTTTTTAAGGAGTGGGATAACAATAGCCAGGGCAAAACATTAAGTAGCAAGGAATGTATCATTCCAGACTGACTCTGAATCAAGGGGAGGGAGATGTGAAGCAATTCCACTTGAGAGAGTTACTGCTCAGTTTCCATTCAAGCAAGGAAGTGGGGTAAGATTAATAAAAATGTGATGACTAACCAAGGAACATAAGTTCCAAAGGGGGGAATGACTATGATTGACCCAGAGCTATCAGAGCTTTTCAAGACCTCTCCTGGGCTGGAGTTATCCCTGTCCTCTAAAGCTGTTACTCCAGCTTTGAGTGGAATCTGCCAGGTGTGATATCTCTGAGTCTCTGCTGAGTAGATTTAACATGTTTTAAATTAAACACAATTTAATTAAGTTCCTTTTAAAAGGGTCTCTAGACCACTGTGTTATAAAGATAAAGGAACCAATATTATGTTTTGTTGATTATTTCTATTCTCAGTTGTTTAAGAATTAAGTATCATTTTTTAAGGAATCATTTCATAAATTTGAAATGGTTTTGTCACTGTATGGACTAGGAAAATCGTATGGAAGTTTCAATAAATCCATCACTACTACTGTGAATAAATTCCTGCAACTGCATGTTTTACCAATGGAACAAAACAATACATCATTTTTATGGTTGTTTTTTAAAACTTTGAATCATGTGATTGATCTATTAAGTGTACAAAATTTAAAAAAAATACATTTTATATGACATAAATATCTTTTTTTATTAAATATACCACCTTACAAACAGTTTAATAATGATAAAGAAAAGGCAGCAGTACAAATAAAGAAGACAATCCATTTTCATAAAAATTATGGAAAACTGATGTTATTAACATCCCTTTTACATTTACTCTTCATAACTACCAATAACATGTTTTATTACAAAAATAAGAAAACTGAATGGGATGTGAATCCAAAGTCTCTGTTGGACTTCTATCTCTTTTCTTACTCATAACTTTGTGTGTTTGGTTTTTTTTTCTTTTCCATTTTTATTATTACTTTTAAAAATTTCTTTATTATTTTATTTGTATTTATTTTAACATCTTTATTGGAATATAATTGCTTTACAAAGGTGTGTTAGTTTCTGCTGTATAACAAAGTGAATGAGCTATATGTATACATATATCCCCATTATCTCCTTCCTCTTGCATCTCCCTCCCATCCTCCCTATCTCATCCCTCTAGGTGGACACAAAGCACTGAGCTGATCTCCCTGTGCTATGCAGCTGCTTCCCACTAGTATGTATTTTACATTTGGTAGTGTATATATGTCCACGCCACTCTTTCACTTTGTCCCAGCCTACCCTTCCCCTTCCCCATATCCTCAAGTCCATTCTCTATGTCTGCATCTTGATTCCTCTCCTGTCGTTAAGTTCTTCACAACCACTTTTTTTCTTTTCTTTTTCTGATTCCATATATATGTGTTAGCATACGGTATTTGTTTTTCTCTTTCTAGCTTACTTCACTCTGTATAACAGTCTCTATATCCATCAAATCACTACAAATAAACCAATTTCGTTTATTTTTATAGCTGAGTAATACCCCATCATAAATGTATGCCACATCTTCTTTATCCATTCACCTGTTGATGGACAATTAGATTGCTTCCATGTCCTGGCTATTGTAAATAGAGCTGCAATGAACACTCCTCACCAGAGCCACTCCATGGTGACAACGGGACCCAGCTAGGGGCGGCCCCGCACAAGCATCTTGTGGGGGTTCATCATCCACAAATTCCACCGTGGGCACCCATGCCAGCACACAGCTGGGTTTGGGGAGCACAGCGGTTGCCCTAGATGATCTGAAGCTGCATGTTTGCAGATCTCATCGTTACATCAAGAAAGAGGGGGCCCCCGAGCACCACACACAGCAATGGGGGCAGCGTGGGCCTGAACTCCTGGGGCCCTCCTCACCAGAGCAACCCCATGGTGTCCACGGGACGCAGCCCAGGAAGCAGCCTGGGTTTGGAGGCACTACTGCCCCCATCTTAAGTCACATCGCTGGGGGCCCTGATTGGCAGCAGCGAGGAACCACCACCTGTGGCAGCTCTCCCCAGCATAGGAAACGGAAAGCTCCAGCCTTTGCCTCTGCTCCAGGCCCCCCAGCTTCGGGCGGCCCCGCACAAGCATCTTCTGGGGGTTCATCATCCACAAATTCCACCGTGGGCACCCATGCCAGCACACAGCTGGGTTTGGGGAGCACAGCGGCTGCCCTACATCTCAGCTGCATGTTTGCAGCTCTCAGCATTGCAGCAGGAAAGAGGGGGCCCCCGAGCACCACACACAGCGATGGGGGCAGCGTGAGCCTGAACTCCTGGGGCCCTCGTCACCAGAGCCACCCCATGGTGACCACGCGACCCAGCCCTAAGAAGACGCTTGGGTTTGGAGGCACTACTACCCCATCTTAAGTCACATCCATGGGAGCCCTGATTGGCAGCAGCGAGGAACCACCGCCTGTCGCAGCTCTCCCCAGCATAGGAAACGGAAAGCTCCAGCCTTTGCCTCTGCTCCTGGCTCCCCAGCTTCGGGCGGCCACGCACAAACATCTTCTGGGGGTTCATCATCCACAAATTCCACCGTGGGCACCCATGCCAGCACACAGCTGGGTTTGGGGAGCACATCGGCTGCCCTAGATGATCTGAGCTGCATGTTTGCAGATCTCATCGTTACATCAAGAAAGAGGGGGCCCCCGAGCACCACACACAGCAATGGGGGCAGCGTGGGCCTGAACTCCTGGGGCCCTCCTCACCAGAGACACCCCATGGTGACCACGCGACCCAGCCCTAAGAAGCAGCCTGGGTTTGGAGGCACTACTGAACCCATCTTAATTAACATCCCTGGGAGCCCTGATTGGCAGCAGCGAGGAACCACCGCCTGTCGCAGCTCTCTCCAGCATAGGAAACGGAAAGCTCCAGCCTTTGCCTCTGCTCCAGGCCCCCCAGCTTCGGGCGGCCCCGCACAAGCATCTTCTGGGGGTTCATCATCCACAAATTCCACCGTGGGCACCCATGCCAGCACACAGCTGGGTTTGGGGAGCACAGCGGCTGCCCTTGATCTGAGCTGCATGTTTGCAGCTCTCAGCATTATAGCAGGAACGAGGGGGCCTCCTAGCACCAAACACAGCGATGGGGGCAGCATGGGCCTGAACTCCTGGGGCCCTCCTCACCAGAGCCACCCCATGGTGACCACGCGACCCAGTCGTAAGAAGCAGCCTGTGTTTGGAGGCACTACTGACCCCATCTTAAGTCACATCCCTGGGGGCCCTGATTGGCAGCAGCGAGGAACCACCGCCTGTGGCAGCTCTCTCCAGCATAGGAAACGGAAAGCCCAGGCCTTTGCCTCTGCTCCAGGCCCCCCAGCTTCGGGCGGCCCCGCACAAGCATCTTCTGGGGGTTCATCATCCACAAATTCCACCGTGGGCACCCATGCCAGCACACAGCTGGGTTTGGGGAGCACAGCGGCTGCCCTAGATCTGACCTGCATGTTTGCAGCTCTCAGCATTACAGCAGGAACGAGGGGGCCCCCGAGCACCACACACAGCAATGGGGGCAGCGTGGGCCTGAACTCCTGGGGCCCTCCTCACCAGAGCCACCCCATGGTGACCACGGGACCCAGCCCTACGAAGAAGCCTGGGTTTGGAGGCACTACTGCCCCCATCTTAAGTCACATCCCTGGGGGCCCTGATTGGCAGCAGCGAGGAACCACCACCTGTGGCAGCTCTGCCCAGCATAGGAAACGGAAAACTCCAGCCTTTGCCTCTGCTCCAGGCCCCCCACATTCGGGCGGTCCCGCACAAGCATCTTCTGGGGGTTCATCATCCACAAATTCCACTGTGGGCACCCATGCCAGCACACAGCTGGGTTTGGGGAGCACAGCGGCTGCCCTACATCTCAGCTGCATGTTTGCAGCTCTCAGCATTGCAGCAGGAACGAGGGGGCCTCCGAGCACCACACACAGCGATGGGGGCAGCGTGGGCCTGAACTCCTGGGGCCCTCCTCACCAGAGCCACCCCATGGTGACCACGCGACCCAGCCCTAAGAAGCAGCCTGGGTTTGGAGGCACTACTACCCCATCTTAAGTCACATCCATGGGAGCCCTGATTGGCAGCAGCGAGGAACCACCGCCTGTCGCAGCTCTCCCCAGCATAGGAAACGGAAAGCTCCAGCCTTTGCCTCTGCTCCAGGCCCCCCAGCTTCGGGCGGCCCTGCACAAGCATCTTCTGGGGGTTCATCATCCACAAATTCCACCGTGGGCACCCATGCCAGCACACAGCTGGGTTTGGGGAGCACAGCGGCTGCCTTAGATCTGAGCTGCATGTTTGCAGCTCTCAGCATTACAGCAGGAACGAGGGGGCCCCCGAGCACCACACGCAGCAATGGGGGCAGTGTGGGCCTGAACTCCTGGGGCCCTCCTCACCAGAGCCACCCCATGGTGACCACGCGACCCAGTCGTAAGAAGCAGCCTGGGTTTGGAGGCACTACTGACCCCATCTTAAGTCACATCCCTGGGGGCCCTGATTGGCAGCAGCGAGGAACCACCGCCTGTGGCAGCTCTCCCCAGCACAGGAAACGGAAAGCTCCAGCCTTTGCCTCTGCTCCCGGCCCCCCAGCTTCGGGTGGCCCCGCACAAGCATCTTCTGGGGGTTCATCATCCACAAATTCCACCGTGGGCACCCATGCCAGCACACAGCTGGGTTTGGGGAGCAGAGCGGCTGCCCTTGATCTAAGCTGCATGTTTGCAGATCTCATCGTTACATCAAGAAAGAGGGGGCCCCCGAGCACCACACACAGCAATGGGGGCAGCGTGGGCCTGATCTCCTGGGGCCCTCCTCAACAGAGCCACCCCATGGTGACCACGCGACCCAGCCCTAAGAAGCAGCCTGGGTTTGGAGGCACTACTGACCCCATCTTAATTAACATCCCTGGGAGCCCTGATTGGCAGCAGCGAGGAACCACCGCCTGTCGAAGCTCTCCCCAGCATAGGAAACGGAAACCTCCAGCCTTTGCCTCTGCTCCAGGCCCCCCAGCTTTGGGCCACCCCGCACAAGCATCTTCTGGGGGTTCATCATCCACAAATTCCACCGTGGGCACCCATGCCAGCACACAGCTGGGTTTGGGGAGCACAGCGGCTGCCCTAGATCTGACCTGCATGTTTGCAGCTCTCAGCATTACAGCAGGAATGAGGGGGCCCCCGAGCACCACACACAGCAATGGGGGCAGCGTGGGCCTGAACTCCTGGGGCCCTCGTCACCACAGCCACCCCATGGTGACCACGCGACCCAGCCCAAAGAAGACGCTTGGGTTTGGAGGCACTACTGCCCCCATCTTAATTAACATCCATGGGAGCCCTGATTGGCAGCAGCGAGGAACCACCGCGTGTCGCAGCTCTCCCCAGCATAGGAAACGGAAAGCTCCGGCCTTTGCCTCTGCTCCAGGCCCCCCAGCTTCGCGCGGCCCCGCACAAGCATCTTCTGGGGGTTCATCATCCACAAATTCCACCGTGGGCACCCATGCCAGCACACAGCTGGGTTTGGGGAGCACAGCGGCTGCCCTAGATCTCAGCTGCATGTCTGCAGATCTCATCGTTACATCAAGAAAGAGGGGGCCCCCGAGCACCACACACAGCGATGGGGGCAGCGTGGGCCTGAACTCCTGGGGCCCTCCTCACCAGAGCCACCCCATGGTGACCACGCGACCCAGTCGTAAGAAGAAGCCTGGGTTTGGAGGCACTACTGACCCCATCTTAAGTCACATGCCTGGGGGCCCTGATTGGCAGCAGCGAGGAACCACCGCCTGTGGCAGCTCTCTCCAGCATAGGAAACGGAAAGCTCAGGCCTTTGCCTCTGCTCCAGGCCCCCCAGCTTCGGGCGGCCCCGCACAAGCATCTTCTGGGGGTTCATCATCCACAAATTCCACCGTGGGCACCCATGGCAGTACACAGCTGGGTTTGGGGAGCAGAGCGGCTGCCCTAGATCTCAGCTGCATGTTTGCAGCTCTCAGCATTAAGCAGGAACGAGGGGGCCCCCGAGCACCACACACAGCAATGGGGGCAGCGTGGGCCTGAACTCCTGGGGCCCTCCTCACCACAGCCACCCCATGGTGACCACGCGACCCAGCCCTAAGAAGACGCTTGGGTTTGGAGGCACTACTGCCCCCATCTTAAGTCACATCCATGGGAGCCCTGATTGGCAGCAGCGAGGAACCACCGCCTGTCGCAGCTCTCCCCAGCACAGGAAACGGAAAGCTCCAGCCTTTGCCTCTGCTCCAGGTCCCCCAGCTTCGGGTGGCCCCGCACAAACATCTTCTGGGGGTTCATCATCCACAAATTCCACCGTGGGCACCCATGCCAGCACACAGCTGGGTTTGGGGAGCACAGCGGTTGCCCTAGATGATCTGAAGCTGCATGTTTGCAGATCTCATCGTTACATCAAGAAAGAGGGGGCCCCCGAGCACCACACACAGCAATGGGGGCAGCGTGGGCCTGAACTCCTGGGGCCCTCCTCACCAGAGCAACCCCATGGTGTCCACGGGACGCAGCCCAGGAAGCAGCCTGGGTTTGGAGGCACTACTGCCCCCATCTTAAGTCACATCGCTGGGGGCCCTGATTGGCAGCAGCGAGGAACCACCACCTGTGGCAGCTCTCCCCAGCATAGGAAACGGAAAGCTCCAGCCTTTGCCTCTGCTCCAGGCCCCCCAGCTTCGGGCGGCCCCGCACAAGCATCTTCTGGGGGTTCATCATCCACAAATTCCACCGTGGGCACCCATGCCAGCACACAGCTGGGTTTGGGGAGCACAGCGGCTGCCCTACATCTCAGCTGCATGTTTGCAGCTCTCAGCATTGCAGCAGGAAAGAGGGGGCCCCCGAGCACCACACACAGCGATGGGGGCAGCGTGAGCCTGAACTCCTGGGGCCCTCGTCACCAGAGCCACCCCATGGTGACCACGCGACCCAGCCCTAAGAAGACGCTTGGGTTTGGAGGCACTACTACCCCATCTTAAGTCACATCCATGGGAGCCCTGATTGGCAGCAGCGAGGAACCACCGCCTGTCGCAGCTCTCCCCAGCATAGGAAACGGAAAGCTCCAGCCTTTGCCTCTGCTCCTGGCTCCCCAGCTTCGGGCGGCCACGCACAAACATCTTCTGGGGGTTCATCATCCACAAATTCCACCGTGGGCACCCATGCCAGCACACAGCTGGGTTTGGGGAGCACATCGGCTGCCCTAGATGATCTGAGCTGCATGTTTGCAGATCTCATCGTTACATCAAGAAAGAGGGGGCCCCCGAGCACCACACACAGCAATGGGGGCAGCGTGGGCCTGAACTCCTGGGGCCCTCCTCACCAGAGACACCCCATGGTGACCACGCGACCCAGCCCTAAGAAGCAGCCTGGGTTTGGAGGCACTACTGAACCCATCTTAATTAACATCCCTGGGAGCCCTGATTGGCAGCAGCGAGGAACCACCGCCTGTCGCAGCTCTCTCCAGCATAGGAAACGGAAAGCTCCAGCCTTTGCCTCTGCTCCAGGCCCCCCAGCTTCGGGCGGCCCCGCACAAGCATCTTCTGGGGGTTCATCATCCACAAATTCCACCGTGGGCACCCATGCCAGCACACAGCTGGGTTTGGGGAGCACAGCGGCTGCCCTTGATCTGAGCTGCATGTTTGCAGCTCTCAGCATTATAGCAGGAACGAGGGGGCCTCCTAGCACCAAACACAGCGATGGGGGCAGCATGGGCCTGAACTCCTGGGGCCCTCCTCACCAGAGCCACCCCATGGTGACCACGCGACCCAGTCGTAAGAAGCAGCCTGTGTTTGGAGGCACTACTGACCCCATCTTAAGTCACATCCCTGGGGGCCCTGATTGGCAGCAGCGAGGAACCACCGCCTGTGGCAGCTCTCTCCAGCATAGGAAACGGAAAGCCCAGGCCTTTGCCTCTGCTCCAGGCCCCCCAGCTTCGGGCGGCCCCGCACAAGCATCTTCTGGGGGTTCATCATCCACAAATTCCACCGTGGGCACCCATGCCAGCACACAGCTGGGTTTGGGGAGCACAGCGGCTGCCCTAGATCTGACCTGCATGTTTGCAGCTCTCAGCATTACAGCAGGAACGAGGGGGCCCCCGAGCACCACACACAGCAATGGGGGCAGCGTGGGCCTGAACTCCTGGGGCCCTCCTCACCAGAGCCACCCCATGGTGACCACGGGACCCAGCCCTACGAAGAAGCCTGGGTTTGGAGGCACTACTGCCCCCATCTTAAGTCACATCCCTGGGGGCCCTGATTGGCAGCAGCGAGGAACCACCACCTGTGGCAGCTCTGCCCAGCATAGGAAACGGAAAACTCCAGCCTTTGCCTCTGCTCCAGGCCCCCCACATTCGGGCGGTCCCGCACAAGCATCTTCTGGGGGTTCATCATCCACAAATTCCACTGTGGGCACCCATGCCAGCACACAGCTGGGTTTGGGGAGCACAGCGGCTGCCCTACATCTCAGCTGCATGTTTGCAGCTCTCAGCATTGCAGCAGGAACGAGGGGGCCTCCGAGCACCACACACAGCGATGGGGGCAGCGTGGGCCTGAACTCCTGGGGCCCTCCTCACCAGAGCCACCCCATGGTGACCACGCGACCCAGCCCTAAGAAGCAGCCTGGGTTTGGAGGCACTACTACCCCATCTTAAGTCACATCCATGGGAGCCCTGATTGGCAGCAGCGAGGAACCACCGCCTGTCGCAGCTCTCCCCAGCATAGGAAACGGAAAGCTCCAGCCTTTGCCTCTGCTCCAGGCCCCCCAGCTTCGGGCGGCCCTGCACAAGCATCTTCTGGGGGTTCATCATCCACAAATTCCACCGTGGGCACCCATGCCAGCACACAGCTGGGTTTGGGGAGCACAGCGGCTGCCTTAGATCTGAGCTGCATGTTTGCAGCTCTCAGCATTACAGCAGGAACGAGGGGGCCCCCGAGCACCACACGCAGCAATGGGGGCAGTGTGGGCCTGAACTCCTGGGGCCCTCCTCACCAGAGCCACCCCATGGTGACCACGCGACCCAGTCGTAAGAAGCAGCCTGGGTTTGGAGGCACTACTGACCCCATCTTAAGTCACATCCCTGGGGGCCCTGATTGGCAGCAGCGAGGAACCACCGCCTGTGGCAGCTCTCCCCAGCACAGGAAACGGAAAGCTCCAGCCTTTGCCTCTGCTCCCGGCCCCCCAGCTTCGGGTGGCCCCGCACAAGCATCTTCTGGGGGTTCATCATCCACAAATTCCACCGTGGGCACCCATGCCAGCACACAGCTGGGTTTGGGGAGCAGAGCGGCTGCCCTTGATCTAAGCTGCATGTTTGCAGATCTCATCGTTACATCAAGAAAGAGGGGGCCCCCGAGCACCACACACAGCAATGGGGGCAGCGTGGGCCTGATCTCCTGGGGCCCTCCTCAACAGAGCCACCCCATGGTGACCACGCGACCCAGCCCTAAGAAGCAGCCTGGGTTTGGAGGCACTACTGACCCCATCTTAATTAACATCCCTGGGAGCCCTGATTGGCAGCAGCGAGGAACCACCGCCTGTCGAAGCTCTCCCCAGCATAGGAAACGGAAACCTCCAGCCTTTGCCTCTGCTCCAGGCCCCCCAGCTTTGGGCCACCCCGCACAAGCATCTTCTGGGGGTTCATCATCCACAAATTCCACCGTGGGCACCCATGCCAGCACACAGCTGGGTTTGGGGAGCACAGCGGCTGCCCTAGATCTGACCTGCATGTTTGCAGCTCTCAGCATTACAGCAGGAACGAGGGGGCCCCCGAGCACCACACACAGCAATGGGGGCAGCGTGGGCCTGAACTCCTGGGGCCCTCGTCACCACAGCCACCCCATGGTGACCACGCGACCCAGCCCAAAGAAGACGCTTGGGTTTGGAGGCACTACTGCCCCCATCTTAAGTCACATCCATGGGAGCCCTGATTGGCAGCAGCGAGGAACCACCGCGTGTCGCAGCTCTCCCCAGCATAGGAAACGGAAAGCTCCGGCCTTTGCCTCTGCTCCAGGCCCCCCAGCTTCGCGCGGCCCCGCACAAGCATCTTCTGGGGGTTCATCATCCACAAATTCCACCGTGGGCACCCATGCCAGCACACAGCTGGGTTTGGGGAGCACAGCGGCTGCCCTAGATCTCAGCTGCATGTCTGCAGATCTCATCGTTACATCAAGAAAGAGGGGGCCCCCGAGCACCACACACAGCGATGGGGGCAGCGTGGGCCTGAACTCCTGGGGCCCTCCTCACCAGAGCCACCCCATGGTGACCACGCGACCCAGTCGTAAGAAGAAGCCTGGGTTTGGAGGCACTACTGACCCCATCTTAAGTCACATGCCTGGGGGCCCTGATTGGCAGCAGCGAGGAACCACCGCCTGTGGCAGCTCTCTCCAGCATAGGAAACGGAAAGCTCAGGCCTTTGCCTCTGCTCCAGGCCCCCCAGCTTCGGGCGGCCCCGCACAAGCATCTTCTGGGGGTTCATCATCCACAAATTCCACCGTGGGCACCCATGGCAGTACACAGCTGGGTTTGGGGAGCAGAGCGGCTGCCCTAGATCTCAGCTGCATGTTTGCAGCTCTCAGCATTAAGCAGGAACGAGGGGGCCCCCGAGCACCACACACAGCAATGGGGGCAGCGTGGGCCTGAACTCCTGGGGCCCTCCTCACCACAGCCACCCCATGGTGACCACGCGACCCAGCCCTAAGAAGACGCTTGGGTTTGGAGGCACTACTGCCCCCATCTTAAGTCACATCCATGGGAGCCCTGATTGGCAGCAGCGAGGAACCACCGCCTGTCGCAGCTCTCCCCAGCACAGGAAACGGAAAGCTCCAGCCTTTGCCTCTGCTCCAGGTCCCCCAGCTTCGGGTGGCCCCGCACAAACATCTTCTGGGGGTTCATCATCCACAAATTCCACCGTGGGCACCCATGCCAGCACACAGCTGGGTTTGGGGAGCACAGCGGTTGCCCTAGATGATCTGAAGCTGCATGTTTGCAGATCTCATCGTTACATCAAGAAAGAGGGGGCCCCCGAGCACCACACACAGCAATGGGGGCAGCGTGGGCCTGAACTCCTGGGGCCCTCCTCACCAGAGCAACCCCATGGTGTCCACGGGACGCAGCCCAGGAAGCAGCCTGGGTTTGGAGGCACTACTGCCCCCATCTTAAGTCACATCGCTGGGGGCCCTGATTGGCAGCAGCGAGGAACCACCACCTGTGGCAGCTCTCCCCAGCATAGGAAACGGAAAGCTCCAGCCTTTGCCTCTGCTCCAGGCCCCCCAGCTTCGGGCGGCCCCGCACAAGCATCTTCTGGGGGTTCATCATCCACAAATTCCACCGTGGGCACCCATGCCAGCACACAGCTGGGTTTGGGGAGCACAGCGGCTGCCCTACATCTCAGCTGCATGTTTGCAGCTCTCAGCATTGCAGCAGGAAAGAGGGGGCCCCCGAGCACCACACACAGCGATGGGGGCAGCGTGAGCCTGAACTCCTGGGGCCCTCGTCACCAGAGCCACCCCATGGTGACCACGCGACCCAGCCCTAAGAAGACGCTTGGGTTTGGAGGCACTACTACCCCATCTTAAGTCACATCCATGGGAGCCCTGATTGGCAGCAGCGAGGAACCACCGCCTGTCGCAGCTCTCCCCAGCATAGGAAACGGAAAGCTCCAGCCTTTGCCTCTGCTCCTGGCTCCCCAGCTTCGGGCGGCCACGCACAAACATCTTCTGGGGGTTCATCATCCACAAATTCCACCGTGGGCACCCATGCCAGCACACAGCTGGGTTTGGGGAGCACATCGGCTGCCCTAGATGATCTGAGCTGCATGTTTGCAGATCTCATCGTTACATCAAGAAAGAGGGGGCCCCCGAGCACCACACACAGCAATGGGGGCAGCGTGGGCCTGAACTCCTGGGGCCCTCCTCACCAGAGACACCCCATGGTGACCACGCGACCCAGCCCTAAGAAGCAGCCTGGGTTTGGAGGCACTACTGAACCCATCTTAATTAACATCCCTGGGAGCCCTGATTGGCAGCAGCGAGGAACCACCGCCTGTCGCAGCTCTCTCCAGCATAGGAAACGGAAAGCTCCAGCCTTTGCCTCTGCTCCAGGCCCCCCAGCTTCGGGCGGCCCCGCACAAGCATCTTCTGGGGGTTCATCATCCACAAATTCCACCGTGGGCACCCATGCCAGCACACAGCTGGGTTTGGGGAGCACAGCGGCTGCCCTTGATCTGAGCTGCATGTTTGCAGCTCTCAGCATTATAGCAGGAACGAGGGGGCCTCCTAGCACCAAACACAGCGATGGGGGCAGCATGGGCCTGAACTCCTGGGGCCCTCCTCACCAGAGCCACCCCATGGTGACCACGCGACCCAGTCGTAAGAAGCAGCCTGTGTTTGGAGGCACTACTGACCCCATCTTAAGTCACATCCCTGGGGGCCCTGATTGGCAGCAGCGAGGAACCACCGCCTGTGGCAGCTCTCTCCAGCATAGGAAACGGAAAGCCCAGGCCTTTGCCTCTGCTCCAGGCCCCCCAGCTTCGGGCGGCCCCGCACAAGCATCTTCTGGGGGTTCATCATCCACAAATTCCACCGTGGGCACCCATGCCAGCACACAGCTGGGTTTGGGGAGCACAGCGGCTGCCCTAGATCTGACCTGCATGTTTGCAGCTCTCAGCATTACAGCAGGAACGAGGGGGCCCCCGAGCACCACACACAGCAATGGGGGCAGCGTGGGCCTGAACTCCTGGGGCCCTCCTCACCAGAGCCACCCCATGGTGACCACGGGACCCAGCCCTACGAAGAAGCCTGGGTTTGGAGGCACTACTGCCCCCATCTTAAGTCACATCCCTGGGGGCCCTGATTGGCAGCAGCGAGGAACCACCACCTGTGGCAGCTCTGCCCAGCATAGGAAACGGAAAACTCCAGCCTTTGCCTCTGCTCCAGGCCCCCCACATTCGGGCGGTCCCGCACAAGCATCTTCTGGGGGTTCATCATCCACAAATTCCACTGTGGGCACCCATGCCAGCACACAGCTGGGTTTGGGGAGCACAGCGGCTGCCCTACATCTCAGCTGCATGTTTGCAGCTCTCAGCATTGCAGCAGGAACGAGGGGGCCTCCGAGCACCACACACAGCGATGGGGGCAGCGTGGGCCTGAACTCCTGGGGCCCTCCTCACCAGAGCCACCCCATGGTGACCACGCGACCCAGCCCTAAGAAGCAGCCTGGGTTTGGAGGCACTACTACCCCATCTTAAGTCACATCCATGGGAGCCCTGATTGGCAGCAGCGAGGAACCACCGCCTGTCGCAGCTCTCCCCAGCATAGGAAACGGAAAGCTCCAGCCTTTGCCTCTGCTCCAGGCCCCCCAGCTTCGGGCGGCCCTGCACAAGCATCTTCTGGGGGTTCATCATCCACAAATTCCACCGTGGGCACCCATGCCAGCACACAGCTGGGTTTGGGGAGCACAGCGGCTGCCTTAGATCTGAGCTGCATGTTTGCAGCTCTCAGCATTACAGCAGGAACGAGGGGGCCCCCGAGCACCACACGCAGCAATGGGGGCAGTGTGGGCCTGAACTCCTGGGGCCCTCCTCACCAGAGCCACCCCATGGTGACCACGCGACCCAGTCGTAAGAAGCAGCCTGGGTTTGGAGGCACTACTGACCCCATCTTAAGTCACATCCCTGGGGGCCCTGATTGGCAGCAGCGAGGAACCACCGCCTGTGGCAGCTCTCCCCAGCACAGGAAACGGAAAGCTCCAGCCTTTGCCTCTGCTCCCGGCCCCCCAGCTTCGGGTGGCCCCGCACAAGCATCTTCTGGGGGTTCATCATCCACAAATTCCACCGTGGGCACCCATGCCAGCACACAGCTGGGTTTGGGGAGCAGAGCGGCTGCCCTTGATCTAAGCTGCATGTTTGCAGATCTCATCGTTACATCAAGAAAGAGGGGGCCCCCGAGCACCACACACAGCAATGGGGGCAGCGTGGGCCTGATCTCCTGGGGCCCTCCTCAACAGAGCCACCCCATGGTGACCACGCGACCCAGCCCTAAGAAGCAGCCTGGGTTTGGAGGCACTACTGACCCCATCTTAATTAACATCCCTGGGAGCCCTGATTGGCAGCAGCGAGGAACCACCGCCTGTCGAAGCTCTCCCCAGCATAGGAAACGGAAACCTCCAGCCTTTGCCTCTGCTCCAGGCCCCCCAGCTTTGGGCCACCCCGCACAAGCATCTTCTGGGGGTTCATCATCCACAAATTCCACCGTGGGCACCCATGCCAGCACACAGCTGGGTTTGGGGAGCACAGCGGCTGCCCTAGATCTGACCTGCATGTTTGCAGCTCTCAGCATTACAGCAGGAACGAGGGGGCCCCCGAGCACCACACACAGCAATGGGGGCAGCGTGGGCCTGAACTCCTGGGGCCCTCGTCACCACAGCCACCCCATGGTGACCACGCGACCCAGCCCAAAGAAGACGCTTGGGTTTGGAGGCACTACTGCCCCCATCTTAAGTCACATCCATGGGAGCCCTGATTGGCAGCAGCGAGGAACCACCGCGTGTCGCAGCTCTCCCCAGCATAGGAAACGGAAAGCTCCGGCCTTTGCCTCTGCTCCAGGCCCCCCAGCTTCGCGCGGCCCCGCACAAGCATCTTCTGGGGGTTCATCATCCACAAATTCCACCGTGGGCACCCATGCCAGCACACAGCTGGGTTTGGGGAGCACAGCGGCTGCCCTAGATCTCAGCTGCATGTCTGCAGATCTCATCGTTACATCAAGAAAGAGGGGGCCCCCGAGCACCACACACAGCGATGGGGGCAGCGTGGGCCTGAACTCCTGGGGCCCTCCTCACCAGAGCCACCCCATGGTGACCACGCGACCCAGTCGTAAGAAGAAGCCTGGGTTTGGAGGCACTACTGACCCCATCTTAAGTCACATGCCTGGGGGCCCTGATTGGCAGCAGCGAGGAACCACCGCCTGTGGCAGCTCTCTCCAGCATAGGAAACGGAAAGCTCAGGCCTTTGCCTCTGCTCCAGGCCCCCCAGCTTCGGGCGGCCCCGCACAAGCATCTTCTGGGGGTTCATCATCCACAAATTCCACCGTGGGCACCCATGGCAGTACACAGCTGGGTTTGGGGAGCAGAGCGGCTGCCCTAGATCTCAGCTGCATGTTTGCAGCTCTCAGCATTAAGCAGGAACGAGGGGGCCCCCGAGCACCACACACAGCAATGGGGGCAGCGTGGGCCTGAACTCCTGGGGCCCTCCTCACCACAGCCACCCCATGGTGACCACGCGACCCAGCCCTAAGAAGACGCTTGGGTTTGGAGGCACTACTGCCCCCATCTTAAGTCACATCCATGGGAGCCCTGATTGGCAGCAGCGAGGAACCACCGCCTGTCGCAGCTCTCCCCAGCACAGGAAACGGAAAGCTCCAGCCTTTGCCTCTGCTCCAGGTCCCCCAGCTTCGGGTGGCCCCGCACAAACATCTTCTGGGGGTTCATCATCCACAAATTCCACCGTGGGCACCCATGCCAGCACACAGCTGGGTTTGGGGAGCACAGCGGTTGCCCTAGATGATCTGAAGCTGCATGTTTGCAGATCTCATCGTTACATCAAGAAAGAGGGGGCCCCCGAGCACCACACACAGCAATGGGGGCAGCGTGGGCCTGAACTCCTGGGGCCCTCCTCACCAGAGCAACCCCATGGTGTCCACGGGACGCAGCCCAGGAAGCAGCCTGGGTTTGGAGGCACTACTGCCCCCATCTTAAGTCACATCGCTGGGGGCCCTGATTGGCAGCAGCGAGGAACCACCACCTGTGGCAGCTCTCCCCAGCATAGGAAACGGAAAGCTCCAGCCTTTGCCTCTGCTCCAGGCCCCCCAGCTTCGGGCGGCCCCGCACAAGCATCTTCTGGGGGTTCATCATCCACAAATTCCACCGTGGGCACCCATGCCAGCACACAGCTGGGTTTGGGGAGCACAGCGGCTGCCCTACATCTCAGCTGCATGTTTGCAGCTCTCAGCATTGCAGCAGGAAAGAGGGGGCCCCCGAGCACCACACACAGCGATGGGGGCAGCGTGAGCCTGAACTCCTGGGGCCCTCGTCACCAGAGCCACCCCATGGTGACCACGCGACCCAGCCCTAAGAAGACGCTTGGGTTTGGAGGCACTACTACCCCATCTTAAGTCACATCCATGGGAGCCCTGATTGGCAGCAGCGAGGAACCACCGCCTGTCGCAGCTCTCCCCAGCATAGGAAACGGAAAGCTCCAGCCTTTGCCTCTGCTCCTGGCTCCCCAGCTTCGGGCGGCCACGCACAAACATCTTCTGGGGGTTCATCATCCACAAATTCCACCGTGGGCACCCATGCCAGCACACAGCTGGGTTTGGGGAGCACATCGGCTGCCCTAGATGATCTGAGCTGCATGTTTGCAGATCTCATCGTTACATCAAGAAAGAGGGGGCCCCCGAGCACCACACACAGCAATGGGGGCAGCGTGGGCCTGAACTCCTGGGGCCCTCCTCACCAGAGACACCCCATGGTGACCACGCGACCCAGCCCTAAGAAGCAGCCTGGGTTTGGAGGCACTACTGAACCCATCTTAATTAACATCCCTGGGAGCCCTGATTGGCAGCAGCGAGGAACCACCGCCTGTCGCAGCTCTCTCCAGCATAGGAAACGGAAAGCTCCAGCCTTTGCCTCTGCTCCAGGCCCCCCAGCTTCGGGCGGCCCCGCACAAGCATCTTCTGGGGGTTCATCATCCACAAATTCCACCGTGGGCACCCATGCCAGCACACAGCTGGGTTTGGGGAGCACAGCGGCTGCCCTTGATCTGAGCTGCATGTTTGCAGCTCTCAGCATTATAGCAGGAACGAGGGGGCCTCCTAGCACCAAACACAGCGATGGGGGCAGCATGGGCCTGAACTCCTGGGGCCCTCCTCACCAGAGCCACCCCATGGTGACCACGCGACCCAGTCGTAAGAAGCAGCCTGTGTTTGGAGGCACTACTGACCCCATCTTAAGTCACATCCCTGGGGGCCCTGATTGGCAGCAGCGAGGAACCACCGCCTGTGGCAGCTCTCTCCAGCATAGGAAACGGAAAGCCCAGGCCTTTGCCTCTGCTCCAGGCCCCCCAGCTTCGGGCGACCCCGCACAAGCATCTTCTGGGGGTTCATCATCCACAAATTCCACCGTGGGCACCCATGCCAGCACACAGCTGGGTTTGGGGAGCACAGCGGCTGCCCTAGATCTGACCTGCATGTTTGCAGCTCTCAGCATTACAGCAGGAACGAGGGGGCCCCCGAGCACCACACACAGCAATGGGGGCAGCGTGGGCCTGAACTCCTGGGGCCCTCCTCACCAGAGCCACCCCATGGTGACCACGGGACCCAGCCCTACGAAGAAGCCTGGGTTTGGAGGCACTACTGCCCCCATCTTAAGTCACATCCCTGGGGGCCCTGATTGGCAGCAGCGAGGAACCACCACCTGTGGCAGCTCTGCCCAGCATAGGAAACGGAAAACTCCAGCCTTTGCCTCTGCTCCAGGCCCCCCACATTCGGGCGGTCCCGCACAAGCATCTTCTGGGGGTTCATCATCCACAAATTCCACTGTGGGCACCCATGCCAGCACACAGCTGGGTTTGGGGAGCACAGCGGCTGCCCTACATCTCAGCTGCATGTTTGCAGCTCTCAGCATTGCAGCAGGAACGAGGGGGCCTCCGAGCACCACACACAGCGATGGGGGCAGCGTGGGCCTGAACTCCTGGGGCCCTCCTCACCAGAGCCACCCCATGGTGACCACGCGACCCAGCCCTAAGAAGCAGCCTGGGTTTGGAGGCACTACTACCCCATCTTAAGTCACATCCATGGGAGCCCTGATTGGCAGCAGCGAGGAACCACCGCGCAGCTCTCCCCAGCACAGGAAACGGAAAGCTCCAGCCTTTGCCTCTGCTCCAGGTCCCCCAGCTTCGGGTGGCCCCGCACAAACATCTTCTGGGGGTTCATCATCCACAAATTCCACCGTGGGCACCCATGCCAGCACACAGCTGGGTTTCGGGAGCAGAGCGGCTGCCCTTGATCTAAGCTGCATGTTTGCAGATCTCATCGTTACATCAAGAAAGAGGGGGCCCCCGAGCACCACACACAGCAATGGGGGCAGCGTGGGCCTGAACTCCTGGGGCCCTCCTCAACAGAGCCACCCCATGGTGACCACGGGACCCAGCCCTAAGAAGCATCCTGGGTTTGGAGGCACTACTGACCCTATTTTAATTAACATCCCTGGGAGCCCTGATTGGCAGCAGCGAGGAACCACCGCCTGTCGCAGCTCTCCGCAGCATAGGAAACGGGAAAGCTCCAGCCTTTGCCTCTGCTCCAGGCCCCCCAGCTTCGGGCGGCCCCGCACAAGCATCTTCTGGGGGTTCATCATCCACAAATTCCACCGTGGGCACCCATGCCAGCACACAGCTGGGTTTGGGGAGCACAGCGGTTGCCCTAGATGATCTGAAGCTGCATGTTTGCAGATCTCATCGTTACATCAAGAAAGAGGGGGCCCCCGAGCACCACACACAGCAATGGGGGCAGCGTGGGCCTGAACTCCTGGGGCCCTCCTCACCAGAGCAACCCCATGGTGTCCACGGGACGCAGCCCAGGAAGCAGCCTGGGTTTGGAGGCACTACTGCCCCCATCTTAAGTCACATCGCTGGGGGCCCTGATTGGCAGCAGCGAGGAACCACCACCTGTGGCAGCTCTCCCCAGCATAGGAAACGGAAAGCTCCAGCCTTTGCCTCTGCTCCTGGCCCCCCACATTCGGGCGGTCCCGCACAAGCATCTTCTGGGGGTTCATCATCCACAAATTCCACCGTGGGCACCCATGCCAGCATACAGCTGGGTTTGGGGAGCACAGCGGCTGCCCTACATCTCAGCTGCATGTTTGCAGCTCTCAGCATTGCAGCAGGAAAGAGGGGGCCCCCGAGCACCACACACAGCGATGGGGGCAGCGTGAGCCTGAACTCCTGGGGCCCTCGTCACCAGAGCCACCCCATGGTGACCACGCGACCCAGCCCTAAGAAGACGCTTGGGTTTGGAGGCACTACTACCCCATCTTAAGTCACATCCATGGGAGCCCTGATTGGCAGCAGCGAGGAACCACCGCCTGTCGCAGCTCTCCCCAGCATAGGAAACGGAAAGCTCCAGCCTTTGCCTCTGCTCCTGGCTCCCCAGCTTCGGGCGGCCACGCACAAACATCTTCTGGGGGTTCATCATCCACAAATTCCACCGTGGGCACCCATGCCAGCACACAGCTGGGTTTGGGGAGCACATCGGCTGCCCTAGATGATCTGAGCTGCATGTTTGCAGATCTCATCGTTACATCAAGAAAGAGGGGGCCCCCGAGCACCACACACAGCAATGGGGGCAGCGTGGGCCTGAACTCCTGGGGCCCTCCTCACCAGAGACACCCCATGGTGACCACGCGACCCAGCCCTAAGAAGCAGCCTGGGTTTGGAGGCACTACTGACCCCATTTTAATTAACATCCCTGGGAGCCCTGATTGGCAGCAGCGAGGAACCACCGCCTGTCGCAGCTCTCTCCAGCATAGGAAACGGAAAGCTCCAGCCTTTGCCTCTGCTCCAGGCCCCCCAGCTTCGGGCGGCCCCGCACAAGCATCTTCTGGGGGTTCATCATCCACAAATTCCACCGTGGGCACCCATGCCAGCACACAGCTGGGTTTGGGGAGCACAGCGGCTGCCCTTGATCTGAGCTGCATGTTTGCAGCTCTCAGCATTATAGCAGGAACGAGGGGGCCTCCTAGCACCAAACACAGCGATGGTGGCAGCATGGGCCTGAACTCCTGGGGCCCTCCTCACCAGAGCCACCCCATGGTGACCACGCGACCCAGTCGTAAGAAGAAGCCTGTGTTTGGAGGCACTACTGACCCCATCTTAAGTCACATCCCTGGGGGCCCTGATTGGCAGCAGCGAGGAACCACCGCCTGTGGCAGCTCTCTCCAGCATAGGAAACGGAAAGCCCAGGCCTTTGCCTCTGCTCCAGGCCCCCCAGCTTCGGGCCACCCCGCACAAGCATCTTCTGGGGGTTCATCATCCACAAATTCCACCGTGGGCACCCATGCCAGCACACAGCTGGGTTTGGGGAGCACAGCGGCTGCCCTAGATCTGACCTGCATGTTTGCAGCTCTCAGCATTACAGCAGGAACGAGGGGGCCCCCGAGCACCACACACAGCAATGGGGGCAGCGTGGGCCTGAACTCCTGGGGCCCTCCTCACCAGAGCCACCCCATGGTGACCACGGGACCCAGCCCTACGAAGAAGCCTGGGTTTGGAGGCACTACTGCCCCCATCTTAAGTCACATCCCTGGGGGCCCTGATTGGCAGCAGCGAGGAACCACCACCTGTGGCAGCTCTGCCCAGCATAGGAAACGGAAAACTCCAGCCTTTGCCTCTGCTCCAGGCCCCCCACATTCGGGCGGTCCCGCACAAGCATCTTCTGGGGGTTCATCATCCACAAATTCCACTGTGGGCACCCATGCCAGCACACAGCTGGGTTTGGGGAGCACAGCGGCTGCCCTACATCTCAGCTGCATGTTTGCAGCTCTCAGCATTGCAGCAGGAACGAGGGGGCCCCCGAGCACCACACACAGCGATGGGGGCAGCGTGGGCCTGAACTCCTGGGGCCCTCCTCACCAGAGCCACCCCATGGTGACCACGCGACCCAGCCCTAAGAAGCAGCCTGGGTTTGGAGGCACTACTACCCCATCTTAAGTCACATCCATGGGAGCCCTGATTGGCAGCAGCGAGGAACCACCGCCTGTGGCAGCTCTGCCCAGCATAGGAAACGGAAAGCTCCAGCCTTTGCCTCTGCTCCCGGCCCCCCACATTCGGGCGGTCCCGCACAAGCATCTTCTGGGGGTTCATCATCCACAAATTCCACCGTGGGCACCCATGCCAGCACACAGCTGGGTTTGGGGAGCACAGCGGCTGCCCTAGATCTGACCTGCATGTTTGCAGCTCTCAGCATTGCAGCAGGAACGAGGGGGCCCCCGAGCACCACACACAGCGATGGGGGCAGCGTGGGCCTGAACTCCTGGGGCCCTCCTCACCAGAGCCACCCCATGGTGACCACGCGACCCAGCCCTAAGAAGCAGCCTGGGTTTGGAGGCACTACTACCCCATCTTAAGTCACATCCATGGGAGCCCTGATTGGCAGCAGCGAGGAACCACCGCCTGTGGCAGCTCTCCCCAGCACAGGAAACGGAAAGCTCCAGCCTTTGCCTCTGCTCCCGGCCCCCCAGCTTCGGGTGGCCCCGCACAAGCATCATCTGGGGGTTCATCATCCACAAATTCCACCGTGGGCACCCATGCCAGCACACAGCTGGGTTTGGGGAGCAGAGCGGCTGCCCTTGATCTAAGCTGCATGTTTGCAGATCTCATCGTTACATCAAGAAAGAGGGGGCCCCCGAGCACCACACACAGCAATGGGGGCAGCGTGGGCCTGAACTCCTGGGGCCCTCCTCAACAGAGCCACCCCATGGTGACCACGCGACCCAGCCCTAAGAAGCAGCCTGGGTTTGGAGGCACTACTGAACCCATCTTAATTAACATCCCTGGGAGCCCTGATTGGCAGCAGCGAGGAACCACCGCCTGTCGAAGCTCTCCCCAGCATAGGAAACGGAAACCTCCAGCCTTTGCCTCTGCTCCAGGCCCCCCAGCTTTGGGCCACCCCGCACAAGCATCTTCTGGGGGTTCATCATCCACAAATTCCACCGTGGGCACCCATGCCAGCACACAGCTGGGTTTGGGGAGCACAGCGGCTGCCCTAGATCTGACCTGCATGTTTGCAGCTCTCAGCATTACAGCAGGAACGAGGGGGCCCCCGAGCACCACACACAGCAATGGGGGCAGCGTGGGCCTGAACTCCTGGGGCCCTCGTCACCACAGCCACCCCATGGTGACCACGCGACCCAACCCTAAGAAGACGCTTGGGTTTGGAGGCACTACTGCCCCCATCTTAAGTCACATCCATGGGAGCCCTGATTGGCAGCAGCGAGGAACCACCGCGTGTCGCAGCTCTCCCCAGCATACGAAACGGAAAGCTCAGGCCTTTTCCTCTGCTCCAGGCCCCCCAGCTTCGCGCGGCCCCGCACAAGCATCTTCTGGAGGTTCATCATCCACAAATTCCACCGTGGGCACCCATGCCAGCACACAGCTGGGTTTGGGGAGCACAGCGGCTGCCCTAGATCTCAGCTGCATGTCTGCAGATCTCATCGTTACATCAAGAAAGAGGGGGCCCCCGAGCACCACACACAGCGATGGGGGCAGCGTGGGCCTGAACTCCTGGGGCCCTCCTCACCAGAGCCACCCCATGGTGACCACGTGACCCAGTCGTAAGAAGAAGCCTGGGTTTGGAGGCACTACTGACCCCATCTTAAGTCACATGCCTGGGGGCCCTGATTGGCAGCAGCGAGGAACCACCGCCTGTGGCAGCTCTCTCCAGCATAGGAAACGGAAAGCTCAGGCCTTTGCCTCTGCTCCAGGCCCCCCAGCTTCGGGCGGCCCCGCACAAGCATCTTCTGGGGGTTCATCATCCACAAATTCCACCGTGGGCACCCATGGCAGTACACAGCTGGGTTTGGGGAGCAGAGCGGCTGCCCTAGATCTCAGCTGCATGTTTGCAGCTCTCAGCATTAAGCAGGAACGAGGGGGCCCCCGAGCACCACACACAGCAATGGGGGCAGCGTGGGCCTGAACTCCTGGGGCCCTCCTCACCACAGCCACCCCATGGTGACCACGCGACCCAGCCCTAAGAAGACGCTTGGGTTTGGAGGCACTACTGCCCCCATCTTAAGTCACATCCATGGGAGCCCTGATTGGCAGCAGCGAGGAACCACCGCCTGTCGCAGCTCTCCCCAGCACAGGAAACGGAAAGCTCCAGCCTTTGCCTCTGCTCCAGGTCCCCCAGCTTCGGGTGGCCCCGCACAAGCATCTTCTGGGGGTTCATCATCCACAAATTCCACCGTGGGCACCCATGCCAGCACACAGCTGGGTTTCGGGAGCAGAGCGGCTGCCCTTGATCTAAGCTGCATGTTTGCAGATCTCATCGTTACATCAAGAAAGAGGGGGCCCCCGAGCACCACACACAGCAATGGGGGCAGCGTGGGCCTGAACTCCTGGGGCCCTCCTCAACAGAGCCACCCCATGGTGACCACGGGACCCAGCCCTAAGAAGCAGCCTGGGTTTGGAGGCACTACTGACCCCATTTTAATTAACATCCCTGGGGGCCCTGATTGGCAGCAGCGAGGAACCACCGCCTGTCGCAGCTCTCCGCAGCATAGGAAACGGGAAAGCTCCAGCCTTTGCCTCTGCTCCATGCCCCCCAGCTTCGGGCGGCCCCGCACAAGCATCTTCTGGGGGTTCATCATCCACAAATTCCACCGTGGGCACCCATGCCAGCACACAGCTGGGTTTGGGGAGCACAGCGGTTGCCCTAGATGATCTGAAGCTGCATGTTTGCAGATCTCATCGTTACATCAAGAAAGAGGGGGCCCCCGAGCACCACACACAGCAATGGGGGCAGCGTGGGCCTGAACTCCTGGGGCCCTCCTCACCAGAGCAACCCCATGGTGTCCACGGGACGCAGCCCAGGAAGCAGCCTGGGTTTGGAGGCACTACTGCCCCCATCTTAAGTCACATCGCTGGGGGCCCTGATTGGCAGCAGCGAGGAACCACCACCTGTGGCAGCTCTCCCCAGCACAGGAAACGGAAAGCTCCAGCCTTTGCCTCTGCTCCTGGCCCCCCACATTCGGGCGGTCCCGCACAAGCATCTTCTGGGGGTTCATCATCCACAAATTCCACCGTGGGCACCCATGCCAGCACACAGCTGGGTTTGGGGAGCACAGCGGCTGCCCTACATCTCAGCTGCATGTTTGCAGCTCTCAGCATTGCAGCAGGAAAGAGGGGGCCCCCGAGCACCACACACAGCGATGGGGGCAGCGTGGGCCTGAACTCCTGGGGCCCTCGTCACCAGAGCCACCCCATGGTGACCACGCGACCCAGCCCTAAGAAGACGCTTGGGTTTGGAGGCACTACTACCCCATCTTAAGTCACATCCATGGGAGCCCTGATTGGCAGCAGCGAGGAACCACCGCCTGTCGCAGCTCTCCCCAGCATAGGAAACGGAAAGCTCCAGCCTTTGCCTCTGCTCCTGGCTCCCCAGCTTCGGGCGGCCACGCACAAACATCTTCTGGGGGTTCATCATCCACAAATTCCACCGTGGGCACCCATGCCAGCACACAGCTGAGTTTGGGGAGCACATCGGCTGCCCTAGATGATCTGAGCTGCATGTTTGCAGATCTCATCGTTACATCAAGAAAGAGGGGGCCCCCGAGCACCACACACAGCAATGGGGGCAGCGTGGGCCTGAACTCCTGGGGCCCTCCTCACCAGAGACACCCCATGGTGACCACGCGACCCAGCCCTAAGAAGCAGCCTGGGTTTGGAGGCACTACTGACCCCATTTTAATTAACATCCCTGGGAGCCCTGATTGGCAGCAGCGAGGAACCACCGCCTGTCGCAGCTCTCTCCAGCATAGGAAACGGAAAGCTCCAGCCTTTGCCTCTGCTCCAGGCCCCCCAGCTTCGGGCGGCCCCGCACAAGCATCTTCTGGGGGTTCATCATCCACAAATTCCACCGTGGGCACCCATGCCAGCACACAGCTGGGTTTGGGGAGCACAGCGGCTGCCCTTGATCTGAGCTGCATGTTTGCAGCTCTCAGCATTATAGCAGGAACGAGGGGGCCTCCTAGCACCAAACAAGGCGATGGGGGCAGCATGGGCCTGAACTCCTGGGGCCCTCCTCACCAGAGCCACCCCATGGTGACCACGCGACCCAGTCATAAGAAGAAGCCTGTGTTTGGAGGCACTACTGACCCCATCTTAAGTCACATCCCTGGGGGCCCTGATTGGCAGCAGCGAGGAACCACCGCCTGTGGCAGCTCTCTCCAGCATAGGAAACGGAAAGCCCAGGCCTTTGCCTCTGCTCCAGGCCCCCCAGCTTCGGGCCACCCCGCACAAGCATCTTCTGGGGGTTCATCATCCACAAATTCCACCGTGGGCACCCATGCCAGCACACAGCTGGGTTTGGGGAGCACAGCGGCTGCCCTAGATCTGACCTGCATGTTTGCAGCTCTCAGCATTACAGCAGGAACGAGGGGGCCCCCGAGCACCACACACAGCAATGGGGGCAGCGTGGGCCTGAACTCCTGGGGCCCTCCTCACCAGAGCCACCCCATGGTGACCACGGGACCCAGCCCTACGAAGAAGCCTGGGTTTGGAGGCACTACTGCCCCCATCTTAAGTCACATCCCTGGGGGCCCTGATTGGCAGCAGCGAGGAACCACCACCTGTGGCAGCTCTGCCCAGCATAGGAAACGGAAAACTCCAGCCTTTGCCTCTGCTCCAGGCCCCCCACATTCGGGCGGTCCCGCACAAGCATCTTCTGGGGGTTCATCATCCACAAATTCCACTGTGGGCACCCATGCCAGCACACAGCTGGGTTTGGGGAGCACAGCGGCTGCCCTAGATCTGAGCTGCATGTTTGCAGCTCTCAGCATTGCAGCAGGAACGAGGGGGCCCCCGAGCACCACACACAGCGATGGGGGCAGCGTGGGCCTGAACTCCTGGGGCCCTCCTCACCAGAGCCACCCCATGGTGACCACGCGACCCAGCCCTAAGAAGCAGCCTGGGTTTGGAGGCACTACTACCCCATCTTAAGTCACATCCATGGGAGCCCTGATTGGCAGCAGCGAGGAACCACCGCCTGTCGCAGCTCTCCCCAGCATAGGAAACGGAAAGCTCCAGCCTTTGCCTCTGCTCCCGGCCCCCCACATTCGGGCGGTCCCGCACAAGCATCTTCTGGGGGTTCATCATCCACAAATTCCACCGTGGGCACCCATGCCAGCACACAGCTGGGTTTGGGGAGCACAGCGGCTGCCCTAGATCTGAGCTGCATGTTTGCAGATCTCATCGTTACATCAAGAAAGAGGGGGCCCCCGAGCACCACACACAGCAATGGGGGCAGCGTGGGCCTGAACTCCTGGGGCCCTCCTCACCAGAGCCACCCCATGGTGACCACGCGACCCAGTCGTAAGAAGCAGCCTGGGTTTGGAGGCACTACTGAACCCATCTTAAGTCACATCCCCGGGGGCCCTGATTGGCAGCAGCGAGGAACCACCGCCTGTGGCAGCTCTCCCCAGCACAGGAAACGGAAAGCTCCAGCCTTTGCCTCTGCTCCCGGCCCCCCAGCTTCGGGTGGCCCCGCACAAGCATCTTCTGGGGGTTCATCATCCACAAATTCCACCGTGGGCACCCATGCCAGCACACAGCTGGGTTTGGGGAGCAGAGCGGCTGCCCTTGATCTAAGCTGCATGTTTGCAGATCTCATCGTTACATCAAGAAAGAGGGGGCCCCCGAGCACCACACACAGCAATGGGGGCAGCGTGGGCCTGAACTCCTGGGGCCCTCCTCAACAGAGCCACCCCATGGTGACCACGCGACCCAGCCCTAAGAAGCAGCCTGGGTTTGGAGGCACTACTGAACCCATCTTAATTAACATCCCTGAGAGCCCTGATTGGCAGCAGCGAGGAACCACCGCCTGTCGCAGCTCTCTCCAGCATAGGAAACGGAAAGCTCCAGCCTTTGCCTCTGCTCCAGGCCCCCCAGCTTCGGGCGGCCCCGCACAAGCATCTTCTGGGGGTTCATCATCCACAAATTCCACCGTGGGCACCCATGCCAGCACACAGCTGGGTTTGGGGAGCACAGCGGCTGCCCTAGATCTGACCTGCATGTTTGCAGCTCTCAGCATTACAGCAGGAACGAGGGGGCCCCCGAGCACCACACACAGCAATGGGGGCAGCGTGGGCCTGAACTCCTGGGGCCCTCCTCACCACAGCCACCCCATGGTGACCACGCGACCCAGCCCTAAGAAGACGCTTGGGTTTGGAGGCACTACTGCCCCCATCTTAAGTCACATCCATGGGAGCCCTGATTGGCAGCAGCGAGGAACCACCGCGTGTCGCAGCTCTCCCCAGCATACGAAACGGAAAGCTCCAGCCTTTGCCTCTGCTCCCGGCCCCCCACATTTGGGCGGTCCCGCACAAGCATCTTCTGGGGGTTCATCATCCACAAATTCCACCGTGGGCACCCATGCCAGCACACAGCTGGGTTTGGGGAGCACAGCGGCTGCCCTAGATCTGAGCTGCATGTTTGCAGATCTCATCGTTACATCAAGAAAGAGGGGGCCCCCGAGCACCACACACAGCAATGGGGGCAGCGTGGGCCTGAACTCCTGGGGCCCTCCTCACCAGAGCCACCCCATGGTGACCACGGGACCCAGCCCTAAGAAGCAGCCTGGGTTTGGAGGCACTACTGTCCCCATCTTAAGTCACATCCCTGGGGGCCCTGTTTGGCAGCAGCGAGGAACCACCGCCTGTGGCAGCTCTCCCCAGCACAGGAAACGGAAAGCTCCAGCCTTTGCCTCTGCTCCCGGGCCCCCAGCTTCGGGTGGCCCCGCACAGGCATCTTCTGGGGGTTCATCATCCACAAATTCCACCATGGGCACCCATGCCAGCACACAGCTGGGTTTGGGGAGCACAGCGGCTGCCTTAGATCTGAGCTGCATGTTTGCAGCTCTCAGCATTATAGCAAAAACGAGGGGGCCTCCTAGCACCACACACAGCGATGGGGGCAGCGTGGGCCTGAACTCCTGGGGCCCTCCTCACCAGAGCCACCCCATGGTGACCACGCGACCCAGTCGTAAGAAGAAGCCTGGGTTTGGAGGCACTACTGACCCCATCTTAAATCACATCCCTGGGGGCCCTGATTGGCAGCAGCGAGGAACCACCGCCTGTGGCAGCTCTCTCCAGCATAGGAAACGGAAAGCTCAGGCCTTTGCCTCTGCTCCAGGCCCCCCAGCTTCGGGCGGCCCCGCACAAGCATCTTCTGGGGGTTCATCATCCACAATTTCCACCGTGGGCACCCATGCCAGTACACAGCTGGGTGTGGGGAGCACAGCGGCTGCCCTAGATCTCAGCTGCATGTTTGCAGCTCTCAGCATTAAGCAGGAACGAGGGGGCCCCCGAGCACCACACACAGCAATGGGGGCAGCGTGGGCCTGAACTCCTGGGGCCCTCGTCACCAGAGCCACCCCATGGTGACCACGCGACCCAGCCCTAAGAAGACGCTTGGGTTTGGAGGCACTACTACCCCATCTTAAGTCACATCCATGGGAGCCCTGATTGGCAGCAGCGAGGAACCACCGCCTGTCGCAGCTCTCCCCAGCATAGGAAACGGAAAGCTCCAGCCTTTGCCTCTGCTCCAGGCCCCCCAGCTTCGGGCGGCCCCGCACAAGCATCTTCTGGGGGTTCATCATCCACAAATTCCACCGTGGGCACCCATGCCAGCACACAGCTGGGTTTGGGGAGCAGAGCGGCTGCCCTTGATCTAAGCTGCTTGTTTGCAGATCTCATCGTTACATCAAGAAAGAGGGGGCCCCCGAGCACCACACACAGCAATGGGGGCAGCGTGGGCCTGAACTCCTGGGGCCCTCCTCACCAGAGACACCCCATGGTGACCACGCGACCCAGCCCTAAGAAGCAGCCTGGGTTTGGAGGCACTACTGTCCCCATCTTAAGTCACATCCCTGGGGGCCCTGATTGGCAGCAGCGAGGAACCACCGCCTGTGGCAGCTCTCCCCAGCACAGGAAACGGAAAGCTCCAGCCTTTGCCTCTGCTCCCGGCCCCCCAGCTTCGGGTGGCCCCGCACAAGCATCTTCTGGGGGTTCATCATCCACAAATTCCACCGTGGGCACCCATGTCAGCACACAGCTGGGTTTGGGGAGCACAGCGGCTGCCCTAGATCTGAGCTGCATGTTTGCAGATCTCATCGTTACATCAAGAAAGAGGGGGCCCCCGAGCACCACACACAGCAATGGGGGAAGCGTGGGCCTGAACTCCTGGGGCCCTCCTCAACAGAGCCACCCCATGGTGACCACGGGACCCAGCCCTAAGAAGCAGCCTGGGTTTGGAGGCACTACTGAACCCATCTTAATTAACATCCCTGGGAGCCCTGATTGGGAGCAGCGAGGAACCACCGCCTGTGGCAGCTCTCCCCAGCACAGGAAACGGAAAGCTCCAGCCTTTGCCTCTGCTCCTGGCCCCCCAGCTTCGGGTGGCCCCGCACAAGCATCTTCTGGGGGTTCATCATCCACAAATTCCACCGTGGGCACCCATGCCAGCACACAGCTGGGTTTGGGGAGCACAGCGGCTGCCTTAGATCTGAGCTGCATGTTTGCAGCTCTCAGCATTACAGCAGGAACGAGGGGGTCTCCGAGCACCACACACAGCGATGGGGGCAGCGTGGGCCTGAACTCCTGGGGCCCTCCTCACCAGAGCCACCCCATGGTGACCACGCGACCCAGTCATAAGAAGCAGCCTGGGTTTGGAGGCACTACTGACCCCATCTTAAGTCACATCCCTGGGGGCCCTGATTGGCAGCAGCGAGGAACCACCGCCTGTCGCAGCTCTCCCTAGCATAGGAAAGGGAAAGCTCAGGCCTTTGCCTCTGCTCCAGGCCCCCCAGCTTCGGGCGGCCCCGCACAAGCATCTTCTGGGGGTTCATCATCCACAAATTCCCCCGTGGGCACCCATGCCAGCACACAGCTGGGTTTGGGGAGCACAGCGGCTGCCCTAGATCTGAGCTGCATGTTTGTAGCTCTCAGCATTACACCAGGAACGAGGGGCCCCCCGAGCACCACACGCAGCAATGGGGGCAGCGTGGGCCTGAACTCCTGGGGCCCTCCTCACCAGAGACACCCCATGGTGACCACGCGACCCAGCCCTAAGAAGAAGCCTGGGTTTGGAGGCACTACTGCCCCCATCTTACATCACATCCCTGGGGGCACACCCAGGCAGGGCCCCCCTACTTCCAGCGGAGGGCGCAGCCCATGCCCAGCCATGGCTGACTTTAGGGGTGTGTCGGTTCCGGCCTCTACTCCTAGCAGCCTCAGCTCCGCTGTGGGTACAGCAAGGTGCAGCCTTGCTCTTAGGGCCCCCTCCTCACCTGCCCAGGGCTTGGCTGGACAAAAAACCACCGGGCCATGGAGCAAGTCATTCTCCTCCAGGAGAATTCATTACCTTGGGGTTTAAGAGGAGGAAGTTGGCCTGAGCCAATAATTTTGGGGCGAGGCCATCAGTGTCCACCTCCTCTCAGCTTGGGCCTCGTGTGGACCCTGTTTCAATGTGAAACTTATAATAAAGCTTTGTTCTTGTTCTTTTGCATAATCCTCACGTGTCTGTGATCTGTAGATCAAGTGTGGAAAAGCACTGGCTTGTATGAGTGGTAACATGGAAAGCCAGACCTGTTGACAGTTTCCTGTGACCCTGCTCATGGGTTGTGAAGAGTAGCACAACAAGATGGCTATAAGGGCCCTATATTAAAAGTGTGTTTTGAGTGTAAAGGATGCAGCCCGGAAGAAAATGGGCCCAGAGGGAGGGGTAAACAGGGAGGGTCATCCTTGTCTGTTGTAATTGCTGCTTCCCACCCAGCTCTCTGGCCTGGAGGGGGCTGGGTCATCAGAAGCACACACCAGCTGCCCATACTCTACACGTTTAGTATTTTCTAATGTAGCAGTTTCTTTGACTTTTTTTGTTTTGCTTTAATAAGTCTTAGGCAAATCATTTACATGCACATCTCACTCAGAGAGTATATGTCCATACAACCTAAAGCAATCTACAGATCCAGTGAAATCCCTATCAAAATTCCAATGACATTTTTTACATAAATAGGAAAAACAATCCTAAAATTCGTATGGAACTGCAATAGACTTCAAAAGCCACAGCAATCCTGAGAAAGAAGAACAAAGCTGGAGGCAACACTTTTCCTGATTTCAAATTATACTACAAGGCCAGAGTAATCAAAATAGTATGGTACTGGCATGAAAACAGACACATACACCAATGCAACAGAATCAAGAGCCGAGAAATAAATCCACACACATACAGGCAACTAATTGACAGGGATCCAAGAATACTCAACAGGGAAAAGATAGTCTCTTCAGTAAATGGTGTTGGGAAAACTGGATACCCACATGCAAAACAAAGAAAGTAGACCCCTATCTTACACCATTTGTAAAAATTAACTTGAAATGGATTAAAGACTTAAATGTAAGACCTGAAACTGTAAAACTCCTAGAAGAGAACATAAAGAGAAAGCTCCTTAACATTGGTCTTGGTGATGAGTTTTTGGGTATGACAACAAAACCACAAGCAACAAAAACAAAAAGCAACCAATGGGACTACATCAAACTAAAAAGCTCATGGAGAGCAAAAGAAACAATCAACAAAATGAAAAGGCAACCTAGGAATGGGAAAAAATATTTGCAAACCACATGTATGATAAGAGGTTAATATCCAAAATCTATAAGGAATTCAAACAACTCCATAGCAACAAACAAACAAACAAACAAAAACAAATAATCTGATTCTAAAATAGGCAAAGCAGGGGACTTCCCTGGTGGTCCAGTGGTTAAGACTCCACACTTCCACTGCAGGGGGCACAGGTTTGATCCCTGGTCAGGGAATTAAGGCCCGCATGTCATGCAGTGTGTGTAAAAAAATAAAATAAATAAGGCAGAGCAAGACTAGGAAACAACTAAGTGTCCAACAGGTGAATGGATAAAGAAATTGTGACATATTCAGATATAGATAGATAGATAGACTATTTGAACGCCGAGTGTACCTGGGAACGTTAGTTACTTAGCCCTTCTGTTTCTCAGTTCCCTGGCCAGTGATATGGAACTATTAGTAGGACCTGCTTATTCATATTATGTTCTGAGGCTAAAAATTAGTAAATACAAAGCCTGAAGAAAAATGATGGGTACTTCATAAGTGCTACCTACATAAATGTTCAAGTATTAAATGCCTGGAAGAATAAGTAGGTCGTCTCCAGAAAGGGCACCTAGGAGGCTACAAACAGGAGGATAGAGCGTACTTTTTCACATTGATGACATGAGTAAGACGTTTTAGAGCTCATGGAAAGAATATTATTTCTTGTGATGCACTGTGGGGTGGGCAGAGTAGGGGCTGTGATCCATATTTTATGGTTCAGGGCACTGAAATTTAGACAGTGAGTAACTTGCCCAGAGTCACAACACTGATGAGTGATGGGTCTGAGGCAGGGGAGGGATAGAGATTCCTGAACACATGGACATGAGATCATGCCCTGGATACACAAACCAAGAGCTCTCCTCACTCCCTTTCCCACATCCTCCTGCCCCAAGGATGCTGCAGGGAGACAGCTGGTACTCGGAGGAGGTGCCTGGCCCAAGAGAATGGCTCAAATCTGGACCCACCTCCTGGCTCTACGTTTCAATCCCTGACCCCAAATACAATGTCTTTCCCCCAAATGCAGACCCCCTGATGGACCGGGGTATCCAAATATGTGTGCATCTCCCCTCCCTTCCCCCTCAGCACTTGATTCTAGCAGCTGATTTGCAGTGAGACTTCCTGGTGGTCAGGTGACCACCCTGAATGACCAGTAGTCTACTTGACTCCCTAACTGACTCAAAACCCAGGACATTCCAAACCAACTGCCCACATGACAGTTGCACAGAGAATTAGCATCATCTTCAACTGATCAAACCTGGATGATGAGCAGTTAATATTCATTAGCTGGGAACAGGGTCTACTGGGCTGGTGTTTTGGTGGCTTAACAGATGAAGTTTACAGGCCCTCAGGGTCTCACTGACTAGAAACTGACCAATCGTCTGAGCAGCTTGGACTAAGGCCTGGCTAAGAGCGGGCAGTGGCTGCATGGGCTCTGAGTGGGCACCTTCCCTGCCCAATCCTCCCTCAGCCAGATCCAGGCTCTGCTGTACAAACTACAGCCATTCTCCTGAATCTACTTGCTGGTATAATTTCCACAGTACCTTCAATGGAGTGGTTAGTGGGGGTGCTATTTGTGTCCCTACCCTGTTGTTTGGCCAGATGCTGATTCTGATGTGCCTGAACCACCGCTGCGGATGGCCAGCAGATTATCTTGATCGCAGATGACATTCTTGTGCATCCTGTGTTTGATTCCTTTATAATCTTCCTTTTCTTCTTGGTACCCGAGTCATGATCCTGGAAAACACAACAAAAACTGAGAGAACTATTGATATGTTGCTGGGAGAAGACCATGCAGAGGTGTCAATTCATTCCCAGGTCACACGTCTGTTCTCTTTGTTCACCAGCCTCCTAGGGGAGTCTAGGGGAGTCAAGTGAATCGAAGCTGGGCTGAGAAGAGGGTGTTGCAATGTGGTGTGCACTTAAAATAGCCAGCAGGCTGACTGCACGGAGACATGACTTTATTTAGTGAGATAATACAGAAAGGGAGCACAGCACAGTGACCGACAGAGTGGGGGCTGGTGCCTGATGGTCTGGATTCAAATCATACCAGAAGCCACATGAACCTGGGAAAGTTATGCAGACCCTCTGTCCTCAGTTCCTTGTTCTGTGATAATGGAAATGTCAATAGGGCCCACTTATTAGTATTACATAATAAAGCTTAATACAGCAAATCAGGTAGACCCTGATGAAAAATGATGGTTACTTCATAAGTGCTACCTAAGTGTGCAAATATTAAATGTCTGAAGAATAAGCAAGAAATGTGGTAGTGCTGCCTCCAGAGAGGGGACCTGGATGCCACAGGGCAGGGGAGTGGGGAAGGTTATGGGTGTGATGCTTTAGAGCTTGTGAAGAATATCTGTCATCATCTCCTGTGATCCCCACATCAGCCCCGTGGGGAACTCATGGCAGGTGCTGTGAACCATATTTTATGGTACATGGCACTAAAGTGTTGAGATTTTAAGTGACTTTCCCGGAGTCACAAAGCTGATGACAGATGGATGTGGGACAGGAATGTAGTTGGTTCCCTGGGACAGAAATCCCTGAACCCCTGAATCCTCTAGATGGTGCTCTGGACTCCTGAGCCCAGGGCTCCCCTCCCTCCATCCCCCCAATCCTCCTGCCTGCCCCATGGTTGCTCCAAGGACAGGAGGTGCCTGAGCCAACAGGAGGGCCCATGCCTGACCCGCTACCTCCCTTACATGTTGATCCCTGACCCCACAGCTCTTAAATATCCCTGAAAGAAGGTCCCTTGAAGGATCAGGGGGTCCCATCTACGTCCCTCCTCCCTCAGCGTCTTCACACACTGGGTGAGCCTCCTGGTGGTCTGACCAGTGGTCGGCTTGTCCCCACGTGGCTCAGAGCCCTGGTCTCTCCAAGCCAGTTGCCAACATGGCACATCTCTAACAAATTAGCTTGGTCTTCAACAACCAGCCCTGGATGCACACGTAGTGCTGATTAATGAGGACAGTGGCCTGCTGGGCTGTGCTTGGTGGTTTAGTGGGTCAAGCTGGCGTGCCCCACTGTCGCCTCACTATTGATGTGAGCAACTGTCTGAGTAGCCTGGGCTACGGCCTGGCTGGGGAGGGGCCGTGGCTGCACTGGCTCTGAGGGCGCACCTTCCCTGCTCATCCTTCCTCATCAAAATCCAGCCCCTACAAACTCCTCATCCATCCCTAGACCCTGCAGTGGCACAGGAGAGAGGCCCATGCCCTTCTAGAGGGACCCCTCCATAGCCACAGTCTAGAGACCCCATCCCAGGACTGTCTCTGAGGATGACCCAGGCCCTCCTAATCTCTGTCACCAAATGTTCATTCCACTAACCCGATGGCATTGTCCCTTCTCTCCACGTTCCCAGGCAGCACCCAAACACCCAGTGATCCTGTCCACATCAACCACTGGAAATACTGCCACGAAATCCGTTTCCTTCCTTTCTGAAAACCTCTAGATTTAGACTGCTAATATTTGGTTTTGGATTTTGACATCGACATTCAGAAGTGTTTAGCCTGTAATTTCTCCTGTCCTGTAATATCTGCTGCGGGTATGACATCAGTATTCTCCTGGTCCGATGAAAGCAGTGTGGGTGTGTTCCCTCTGTATCTGTTCTCTGGAAGAGTGTGTAGGAGATGGGCATCGTTTCTGTCTTAAATGTTTGGTAGAAATCAGAGGAAGCCACCGGGCCCTGAAGTTTGTTTTGTGGGGAAATTTTTTGGCATCTCTTTCTAATTGAAGTTTACTTGGTGTATTGTACAGGGCACAGATCTTAAGTGTAGAGCTTTATGGTTTCTTGTAAATATAAACACATCTGTTACCAACACCCAGTTCAATATACAGGACGTCCCCAGCACCCTGGCTGCCCCCTGTAGAAGGGGAGAAGAATTAAGTGCTAACTTATTCGGTTATAAGAATGAAATCAGTTACTCCATGTATATTCCAAGTGCAGTGATTTACACACAAATAACTCAAAATGAGTGTGGCAGCACAATCAGAAAGTAGTGGAGGGTGCTGGAGGGCTGGGAGAATCCAGTCCCTTTGGGATTTCCGCTGTGGAGGTCGGGCCAGAGTAAGGAAGTTGAGAGGAGCTTCTCAGAAGCATCTGGGCTTTCACAGAGGGAAAAACTACTGCCCCCCAGAATGCAGCGCCCATTGTAATTCACTGAGCCCTCGCTTTGCGGAGGGTGCTTTTCTACACTTGTGTGTTATTTTACATAGAAGTGTTTAAAAAAAAAAAAAACCGAGGAGGAGATCAATTTTGCTTGATGTAACAGCCTTTCACTGTTAAAAGTAAGACATGTATCTAAAATTTATGCTAAATCTGTACAGCTCCGACAGGAAGTAACCGGCACTCACTAGCTGACTCAGGAGCGGAGGGGGAGCAGAGAGGCGGCCCTCCTTCCTTGGCCTCGTGTCTCATTTAAGCTGCCAGACGCTGCACAAGCTCCATCCCCTCTGAGTCTCAGGCTGAGGCCTCCAGGTCACAGTCCTCACAGGTGTCAGACCAGAACCTGCCACACAAAGGCAGGGACTGGAGTCAGTGGGGAGGTGGGCTCCCTGGGGTCGGTGTGTGGGACCCAGGGGGCTACTCAGACCCTGCAAGTGACTTTGGGCCCTGACATCCCCAGGGCACTGGGGCCTGTTTGCTGCTCTTTGCCAAGTGTGTTCTGGTAGCAGAGAGACCTGTCCTACAGGGGCGATTTAACCTGGGCATTTGGCCAGGCGGCGTTCAAGTGACTGGTCCCCTGAACAGTGAAAGTGATGCAGAGGAAAGGGGAGGCTCTGGGGCTCCAGGGTGAAAAGTGTGGGTCCCTCCCACCTGGGCGCTGTGAGGAGTGGGAGGTCTGATGACACAGGTGGGAATAGTGACCCTGTCCCTCCAGCCCACACGCAACACGGCCCATCATGAGACCAGCACAGTGGAAGTGGGCAGAGAACCGCAATGTTCCCTTTTCCCCTAATAATCATTTTTCTTTCTTTAACACCCCAGCCAAACTTGCCTGTGCTTTTTAATTTAAAAATATCCTGATGCTGTGGTAAGAGAATCATAAATTTTATAGCTTTGCTATATCCCAACATGAAAACTTTATAGAAGACACTGTTTTTCAGCGCGTAATAAAACCAGATGTATTTGTTATTTAATTATAAGGTCATAATTAATTTGGAAACCTGGCCCTTTAACTCATCCTAAATTAGCATTGCTTTGAATTGCCTTCATTTTGTGTGTGTGTTGTATTCAATGTTTACACATCTATGGAAAATCTATAGAACCTCAGGTTGAGAAATGGTGCCATGAGGTGACCCAGGCCCTTCAGTGGGGCTCCACAGAGGCTGCGGGGTCCCCAGGGGCTGGGCAAATCCCAGCCAGGTGTGGATCCTGCAGTGTCCCCTACTGGATGCCAGGGCTACCGCGTGCCCACAGGGATGCAGCAGCGCTGGGCCAGGTGAGCTGTCTGCTTGCGTGACAAGAAGCCCCGGTGCCTCTGTCCTCCTCACCCTTTCCCCAGGACGCCTGAACTGGGGGGTACCAGGGCCACTCCAGATATCTCACCACACCTGGTGATTTACTGGGGATGTTGCCTGCTGACCTTGGCGGGCTGGGAGGGCAAGGCTGGGTCCTGCAGAGGGAGATGTTGAACCTCACCAGGGACACTCTTTACAAAGAACACAATGTGAACAACACCTCCAGGAGTGATGTATGTGGTGACCCCACAGACACCTTCAGCCCCCCATCTAAACATAAGAGCCTG
Organism: Lagenorhynchus albirostris; assembly: GCF_949774975.1. Taxonomy (NCBI): domain Eukaryota; kingdom Metazoa; phylum Chordata; class Mammalia; order Artiodactyla; family Delphinidae; genus Lagenorhynchus; species Lagenorhynchus albirostris. The sequence continues at coordinate 156,725,498 of NC_083097.1, forward strand.
GCATCTTCAGGGCTTCTATGGAAGGGGGACTCTTCCCTGGTGAGATGCACTCAGGTCATCCTCCAGTTGCCTGCCCAGATTACCACCATTCTCTTCTCTCCACCTTTTTGTTCACATGCAGTGGTGACCACCTCCGTGCTCTTCTCTGGCTTTTGGGTTTTCCTGAAGCGCAAAAAAAAAAAAAAAAAAGTCAGGGATGGCAAGGGAAGCACATACACTTATTTGCCTTCTGCTCTTCCTCCTACCCTCTCCACACTCACATTTCCTCTTCTTGTTCTTCCTCATCCTTTTACTTCATCCCTTCTCTTGAATCCAGGACAAAAGAATTTCTTTTTTTCTTTTAATTGGATGAGTCAGTCTTCTTTTACTTATTTATTTATTTTTAACGTCCTTATTGGAGTATAATTGCTTTACAATGGTGTGTTAGTTTCTGCTATATAACAAAGTGGATCAGCTATACATATACATACATCCCTATAACCCCTCCCTCTTTTGTCTCCCTCCCACCCTCCCTATCCCACCCATCCAGGTGGTCACAAAACACCAAGCTGATCTCCCTGTGCTAAGCGGCTGCTTCCCACTAGCTATCTATTTTACGTTTGGTAGTGTATATATGTCCATACCACTCTCTCACTTTGTCACAGCTTAACCTTCCCCCCCCATATCCTTAAACCCATACCGTTTTTATGCTAAGTTATATTCTACATGTAGCTGGAAAAATGTTAAGAATATTTTAAAGAACTGTGCATCTATTTCTGAAGCTGATTTGGCTGTTCAAGGCTTGCTAGCACTTTATGCATCTCAGTACTATTTCACTTAGTAAACAGATGCAGTGCCATAATTGCTGCATATGTGTCTGTGTTCCCTTCTAGGCTATATGTTTTTGAAGTTAGAAACTATATTTATATCACAGCCCCTATGTATAGCACAATATCCATTGCTAATTCAGATTGTGTTTTAAGATATGAGACAAAATGTAACACTTTTATTATAGTAATAAACATCTAGCAAACCAACCAGAAAATAAAGACTAATTTTCAATTGGTTGGCCAAGAACAAAAAAGAGAGGAATACCTAGTGCAAAATCATATCTCTAATAACTACTGTTGGATTTAGAGCACACACATGCTAAACTTATTTTAAAATATCTTCTCATCAAAGATTTGAGGTTGGACCTGAAAAAATTGTATCAGAAGTGAAAATAATTATGTGGTCTGACCAGCGTGGATCACACAAAGTAAGTGTATACTATGTATAAAGTAGATAAACTACGAGGTCCTGCTGTATAGCACAGGCAACTATATTCAATACCTTGTAATAACCTATAAAGGAAACGGATCTGAAAAAGAAATATATATATCTGAATCTCTTGGCGGTACACCTGAAACACAACATTGTCAATCAACTATACTTCAAGTAAAACAAAACAAAACAAAACAAAGTAAGTGTAAAGGGAAGTATAGTTTTATAAATTCACCTCTGATATCCAATGGACCAACTGAAAGAAAACAGAAAGTACAACTTTCTAGGAGACAGGACATGGCCAGCAAACAAGGCCATTACCCTCGGTAATGGTCATACCTGCCAAAAAATATACAGACTAGCTTGCATTCACGAATACATAGGAATTCTTCATTTATCTGGCATTGTTAGGCAATGAGGTATTGTATGTTAGGAGACGTTTTTTTAAATGACAAATTGAAGAGGAGTTATTTTAACCTTCACTCGGTAATTTTTTTCTAAAATTAAGAAATGTATCCACTGGTGTATCTAATGTTTCCGTGATAACTCGGGGTCATCAGTTCAATCAACGTTTGCATGAATAATGCAAATGGAAACAAGGCAGGCATGCTTACTGAAACTGAAAATGACATGGCACTGGCTGGAATAACTGATGAGACAGAAAGAGAAAAACAAAAATGAAAACAAACCGTGATCAAGAAACAATCAGTCAAGTTCTGACTTTCTGTACTTAGTTTCAAAACGAGATACCACAAATCCTAGTGAGAGACTCCAGCATCATTAGCTGTCTTTCTCCTTTGTTTCCACCTTCCTTTCCTTTTCCTTCTATCCTAGACTGTTCCAGGCAGTGCTTATAGCTGCTTGCAAGACAAATTCTAATACTTGCTTTCTCTCACACAAACTTCACAATATGTCCATGTGATAAATAGTGTGGAGGTAAAAGACAATTCATCACAGGCACATCTCCTATGAAAATAAAATTAGAAACTAGCTTCTAAACATGCAGAGAGAAGGGCGTGGTGTCAGGCACTAATTCCCTTGGGAATTCCTCTCCATTTCTAATAGACGTTCTTCTTTACCAAGATCCCTTTTTATTGGTGTCCTATTCCAGACTGCTCCACTCCGCCCATCCTCATCCTGTAAAATACATTCACACTCTTTTGTGACCCTACTTATTTGCCCATTAAATAATCAGTCATAGAACTGTCGGAATTAAATACAAAGTGAAATTAAAATACTGGAGTCACTTGGAGGGTTTAAGCAGCTCCACCAGAAAATACTGGGCATGGATTTAAAAGAGGCTGCGTGGGACTTGCTCTTGTCCAAGTTCTTTCTCAAGAAGTATCTGAAATAAGCCTAAATTCAGAGTTAATCAGTCTGGCCTGCTTTCTCAGGTGGACTGGAATTCATTGATCTTTCCCCTCAACTCCCTGATGTCAGTGGCACTTTCCGGAGACGAGGTGGACTTCTCTGCCTACTGCAGAAGCTCAGTTCCCCCAGGACCCACTCCCCGTCTGAATCCCACACTGGAGGCCAGATGCCAGCCTTCCCAGAACATTCGTGGTTTCCTTTCAGTTTTTGACCTGCTCAGATTGAGTTCCTGTAGACTCTTCCTCAGCTTGAAACCTGATCTTCAACCCCTTCCCTGACCTTGATGATTACCTTCCTACTTTAGCCCTCAGGTGCTTTAGCTATAAATTGATATATTTGCCCTTCATTCTAAAGTCTTCTTTCTAAAGGTCTACAATGTGTGGCTCCTTGAAAATGTTTCTCTTTGCTGGTTTTAATTTTGTAGAGAATTAAAACCACAGCTACTCTAAAAGACAGTAAGTTGCATTGGATAAGGAAAGTGTGCTTTTGTAGTTAGATTAACAGGGATGGAAGACGACTTAGTATGTTTTAAGATACTCATGATCCGCTCTCGTGAGAGTTGGGGGATGAAGGGGAAGAGAGTTAATAAAATACCAAACGATTGTGACAAATTAAGTTCACCAAGATGTAGCTGATTAGTTACTACTTGAATAAGCCACACAAATCCAATTCAAGTTGTCCTTTATTTTTCTAAGAAGGATCCCAGTGAACCGAGTCCCATGTTCAGTAACTCCACCTTCAATGGCTTAGTCTTTAAAAACTATTATGTTGCTGGAAGAAGAAATATTGCCCATCAGTCCTAATTGATGTTTAGCTATCATGCACATTTCAAATAAATTTATAACATTGCCTGATCTCAGTGTAATACATTCCAAAGGGGCAAAGAGCACATGAAAAGTTATGGAGTCTCCATCTTCTACACTAAAGTGTGCAATAAATTACATATTATTTGGCCATGAAATTCACAAGCCATAGAAACCACGCCATTAGCAATGTATACAGTGGTAAACAGCAGGTAATGAGAATGATATAAAACAAAACAGACTGTGTATGTTGGCACTGCTGCCAATAAAACAATCATTAAATGCATTCATATGCATCTACGCTAGGTAAGCTCTTTAGGGCAATTGCTATGAGTTCTACATACCTGTCAGGATATTATATATAGCCCACTTTCTATGGCCTTTATTCAAAGACGCTGAGAAAGGGTTACTCTGGGTAAATTCAGACCTTTTCTCAATATAGAATTTGGTCAACATGCGTTCTGAACAGCAAAATTTCACAGTGCTTTCAATTTTCCTACACTAATTGCCACCTCAGCAAATGCAGGATTAAGTATAATGGATTATAAGAAGTTAGAAAGGAAAGATGCAAGAAAAGAAGGAAGGTAGAAAAAAGGTGGGTATGGAGTACTTCAACATTTATGTAGAGTGGACCTAAAACTAAACTGAGGTTTCCCTGAACTATTAGCATACGCTATAGAAACTTAAATGAAAAAATAAAAAAACCCAGCAAGGGAAACTCAAAGATTCTTTGTTTTTTCACTTTACTGCATATACACGTCCATCTTAAACAATCTATATGCTTATATCCAATAAGAGAGCATTGTTTTGCAAGGCTATTTGGGTTCTATCAGCATGTAAAGGTCGGACAACTCAACTTTAGCAGAGTCAGCCTTCAGGTGAATAATTGCTTCTTTCAGGTTGCGAGGATTTGAATTTTCCAGAAATGTTTCCCAAAAAATGAAAACTAAAAGAATCCTAGGACAGCGTCCTTTAGAAGTTTTATAGTATCAAGGTTTTTGGAGGAAGAGAATCCTTGTCGATTATCAACACAATGATTCCAAGCAGTTCAACTTATGCTGAGAATATTATATAACAGAACCCACTTCACCTCCATTATACTGACAGTGATCTTCCTTACTTCAACCTTGTGCTTCTAGTAAAGTTGAAAATACGGAGCCAAGAACAGACAGTGACAATGCCAGAGACTCAGATGTACCTATAGGTGCCTTCAGACAACATCAGCCACCCAGGCTAAAGTCCTGGTTTAAAACATCCCAACATGAATGAATCTCAAAAACCATATGCTGAGCAAGTGAAGCCAGATCAAAGGGAACCTACTGTATTATTCAACTTACATGAAATTCTAAACTGGGCAAAAGTCATCTCTAAAGATAAAAAACAGATCCGTGGTTGCCTTGGGGTGGGAGATGGGGATACTTTTGCAAAAGCCTAGGAGGAAACTTTCTAGGGTTTTAGGATTGTTATCTATCTTTATGGGGATGGTAGTTAAACAAATGTATACATTAATTAAAAGTCACTGAACCGTTGACTAAAAATGTCTGCATTTTACTGTATGTAAATGATACCTTAATAAGGTTGATTACAAAATGAACCAAAACCAAAACAAAGCAGAAGAAAAACCTCTCAAGACCTCAAAGAAAATACACTGTTTTCTTCCAGGGTACCAGATTGGAAATGAGGCATTGGTCTGTTCTACCCTCAGATTATCTCTAGGATTATCTAGTCTATTTTAAAGCATTAGAGTCCCCTATCAGGAAAACTCACCCCATGTTTCATTACTTTGATTTCTTCTCTGCCTCTTCTCCCAACACAGTGAAGTCATTCACGGAAGAAAAACCAGCTTTTGCCAAATTTACATCATCATATATTCTTTCCAAAGCTATTATTTATGTAATAAAATTTCGCTACACTTTGTAAAAATCTAGCTTTTTGAGCCTTACAAATCTTAACAGTTAACCTATTGCCTCCACTGGAATTTGGAAAAAAATTATTTTGAAAAGGAATAGCTGAGACTTGACATTTTTTGTGTGTGTGATTTTCTCTTCCCCTAAGAGAGGAGTAGGAATGAGAAACACATACATAAAGAAAAAAAAATTATCTTGCTGCCTTTGCATGGTTATAATTTATAGGAAGCCCTTTTCAACAATAATCTATTATCAGAATCAAAAAAATATAATCTCCATGAAGGCCAGGCCAGGATATTTGTCTCTTTTTCAGCAGATTGCAATACAAACCACATTCATGGATATGCTTCTTGATGATCTTTGTAATACTGGAACAGTTGCCCATTTCCTCATGCCTCTTCCCCTTAACTTCAACCTGGTTTTTCACCAATGACCTCACAGTTCCTTCCCTAGCACTTGGTTGTGGGCCTCTTTTCCAACTCCAACTCCAACTCGCATTCACTCTGGCACCAAAGGAAGACTCACACCTTCCTGCTTTTTAGTGATACCTCAAGGTCATTACCGTATTGTGATCACCCTGAAGAATAGCCAGACAATTGTTATTTCAGAGCCATCTGACAGTTTGTAGCCCTAAAAATTAACTAAGGACCGCATTTGTCAAAAGTATCCTAGTTTAAGATTTTGGTAATACAGCAACAGTAATTCCAAAGTCATTTATGACAATCAGTGTGGGAAGCACCCTCCTTCAGGAAGATCCTTTGCCATACAATATTCTCTCCCTGTCTGGTAATAAGGAAGCACAGCCATGGAAAGTAACCTTTTGTGGAAAGAAATACTTGGCTTCCAGAAGGCTTGCAGTTCATACATTTTTCTTGAATTAGATTCCCCATTAATTACTTTATCCACAAACAGGTAATTATCAGAGTTATGTAAGCAATTAAGGAGATGCTACTCCACATTCTTTCAGCTTGTTGACCTTTCTCACTTTCTTTCATGTGGCTATCTGAAACATCAGTGATTTACATGTCTTTCTTTCTTTTTTTTAACAGATTTCTGTGTGTGTGTGTCCCCATGATGAAAACATCATTAAAATAAAATATCAGGAATAGACTCTTAAGAAGCAGAGTCTACTTAAAGTCCTAGAAAATATGAAAGCACTAATATTCATGGACAACTCTACACTTTGAAAGTTACTCCAAGTTTTGTTGACCTCTCTTTTGTCTAGGAGTTTTTCAAATTTTCTACCATGATCATTTGTTAGTTTTATAATTACATAATAAAGGCATTACATCATACAATCTTTGTTATCCATTGCAGTTTTAAAACTATTCCTTTCCTTGTCCTCAGCAGATATGTCATAGATTATTAGTATATAAGCAAAGACTTTCAACGTAATAGTACTTTATAGTGAAAAGAACTATACTGAGCTATCTCTATCCTAACACAATGCACTAGGAAATCACTAGGAATTCTTAAACACTAGGAATACAGAGACGATCAAGGGGCAAGTTCCTTGCCTTCGAGTATACATGATCATTATAGCAAATGCTTAAATAGCACTTAGTATGTAACTCACCACAGCAGTCTTATTATCCTCCTTTTTAATAGGTGAGCAGAGGAAGCCACAGGGAACTCATAGGGTAAAGCCAGAATCTGAACCTAGGTAGACTAGTACACTCTCCACGGCTTTAACTACTACGTTAAAAATATATATATAAGTTATATATATATATATAACTCCAAGTATTCCAGAGTTACAAAACACTTATCTACCAAAACTCAAAAAGGAGCACACAAACTTGCATAGAAAATAAACATGTGGGTTTCCCTTCCGGTGCAGTTGTTGAGAGTCTGCCTGCCGATGCAGGGGACACGGGTTCGTGCCCCAGTCCGGGAAGATCCCACATGCCGCGGAGTGGCTGGGCCCGTGAGCCATGGCCGCTGAGCCTGCGCGTCCGGAGCCTGTGCTCCGCAACGGGAGAGGCCGCAACAGTGAGAGGTCCGCGTACCGCAAAAAAGAAAATAAACATGTAAAAGTTCATAAATAAACCACAATATAACGTGCTCCACATAATATACTGACTGCAGTGTCCTGGGCCTCTCCCATCCTTAGGTAGCTGGAAAGTACAACAAAATAATACTTTCACCTTTGGAAGCCACACCATCTCTCATACCAAGCAACCAATTACTTCCTTAGAGAGAACAGGAAATTAACCTGAATATCATAAAAAATATATATATAGCATTAGTGATGTAGAATCTTTGTTTAAAGACAATAACTTCAATAGCAGAGGGAACTTTACCATTGCAGGCTTCAGATAACCTCTATATTTCTCAGATTTCATGCTAAATCATAAAATGCCATACTGTGTCTGAAGCTATTTTTTCAATAGTCCATTTTCTTAAATGGACTAGCAAAGCAGTAAATACTGAGGAACATTTTGGCTCCCAAATCCTAAAGCCATTCTGATTATGCCTGGGTGATCATGGGGACATCATCGGAACTACCAGAGGACTGGCTGAAATACCAGTGTTCTGGCCAGCTTACAAATTAGAAATTATACAGAATCCAATTTTATTTTTTTGTTATGTAATTCCTATGAGGCTTTTGGGATGTCAGTGTAAAGTCCTTTCATGTGTAATCTTTATCCATTAGATAGGGAACAATGCCAATCCCTGTCATAAATACTGTCACAACCTGACACTGAAAATCCATTGTAGGGCATAGGACCGGCAAATAGGACGTGAATCACACACATCCACTCATTCAGACAATCTACAAATATTCATTTTTAAGTCTACTATATGCCAATAATGTACCAGCCTCTCAGATGCTAAACCATGCTAAATGCTGAAACAGACATACTCAGTTCGGGCCCTCCTGGAACTTATTACCTACAGAAGTGCCTTCGTTGTAAATGGTCAGGTCTCAGCCAATGCTATTATCATCAGCAGGTGACCAAAGGATAGAGCTTGCTTCCCTTCAGAGGTACAAAACAGTTCTTACACCTGAATGGGATGCAAAGAATAATCTGACTTCTGTTCACCGGGGGATGAATTGAACGGTCCTTGCGGAAGAGATAACAGATGGTGTGAACCCCAGATCCTAGAAACGGGCCAGGCACACGACAAGTGTTCAGCTTTTCAAAAACAAATGAACAATCACTTCCTCTCCTAGATCTTTACACCCTTCCTCTGTTGGCTACTTTCTCTCAGCTTATAAACATCCTCAAATATACTCACTTAAAAAAACTCTCAGACCTATGATTCTCTGGATATTCTTGTGGATAACCTAAGTCTCTACCATGCCTTCAAACACCTGTCCTCCCAAAAGCCCACATCTGTACCTTGGGCCCAGACCTGTCTACCAGGCCCCTCTAAAGCACTGAAGATGAAGTAAGATCCTCTCACCACCCCCAATCCCTTTCTACTGTGCTCTGTATTCTCAAAAAGATGCAGCTGTGAACTGTCACCCACACTTGCTGCCCTCCCTTTTCTAACTGGTCACCAGGCCTCACCCATTCTCTCTCAGATCTGCAAAACCCGGTCCCACCTTTTATAACTTAAGTGGGACCCTTAGATTACAATTCACCCTGCACCCAATCAACTGCCTTCCACATGGAGGTCCAAGTGAGCCTCTAAACCAGAATTCCATGTCACTGTTCTTTGGTGTTTCCCGCAGCCTTCAGGATAAACATCCAAACGTCTGACAGGACAAACAAGGCGCCTTTCTGTTGGGCCCCACTAAGTTTTCAGTATCGACTCTCATTTCTTTCCCAAACCCTGAGTTCCAGCCCTGTACATTAGTTTTGCCATAATTTCCTACATTTCTCAAACTTCAACACACACTGCTCTCTCCTGCCACCCCAGGAGTTTCTACACATCCTTAGAAAGGACGGCCCTTCCTGCAAGAATCCTACCCTGAACTTGCCCTTCCAAGTTTCTGTGCTCTGCAAAGGGGAAAGATGGCGGGGAGGGATACATTAGGAGTTTGGCATTAACATATACACACGACTATATATAAAATCATCAACAAGGACCTACTGCATAGCACAGGGACCTCTACTCCATATCCTGTAACAAACTGTACGGGAAAAGAATCTGAAAAGGAATGGATATATGTATAACTGAATCACTTTACTGTACACCTGAAACTAACACAATATTGTAAATCAACTATCCTCCAATATAGAATAAAAATTAAATCAAAGAAAAAAGAGATTCTGTGCTCTGTAGCAGCAGAACTCACTTCTTCCAGAGCACCGACTCCTGTGCTTGTGTTTACTTGCTGCCCAGTAGAAGGCAAGATTACCTAGGGCAGAAGCATCGTCTCCAGCAGCCCTTGGTTCTGACAACTCATTCAAGTGCCAGGATACTTTACACACATAACCTGCTTAATTAATTCTAAGAACCCACAGAAAGAATGGTTTTTAATGTCATTTTACAAGTGTGGGGATTGTAGTGCAAAAGAAACCTGTCCAGGCCACAGAGAGCATAAGCCCTGGAATTCAAACCCTAAGCTGCCTTCACACCGGTGCTCTTTCCACTATATATGATACACCTATTGAAAAAAATTTTTTTTTCCTGAGCCCTGTTTGAATGGAAAGGAAATGAAGCTGGGATATATCCATTTCCTAATCGCTTTGGTGCGTACCAGGCAAAGTCACTCAACAGACCAGGTAACATCTGTGCAACAATTAACGATGCTCCAAACTGTGCTAAGTGTTCTACTTTGTAGAGTCTAGAAGCATTAACACAGTGCATCCTTGTAACCGCCACGGAAGCTGGGTCCTGTGAAGCCCATGCTACAGATGAGAACACTGAGACCTTGAAGCCTTAAGGCACTCGGCCGGGGTCACCGAGCTGGCAGGAGTCCTAGGCCGCACGCCCCGTCTAGTGCACGTACACCCGGTCACTGGGCACCGGTTCTAGTGCCCACCCTCCACCGTTAACCATTTAAAACCCCGCTTCTCAGCGCCCACACGAGGGCCCCTGGAAGCAGGAAGTACAAACCTGTCTCGACAAGCCGTGGCTGGAAGAAGCTCTGGATACACATCAGGGGCAGAGGGTGCTCAGAAGCGGCGCCCAGTGTACCCGCGGAGGCAGTCGGCGTTAAGTCCAGCAGGCCCTCCCTCAGGGAAGCCCGCACGGAGGGCAGAGGCACCGAGTCCTGCAGCGCGCACAGGTCCTCAGAGCGCGAGAAGGAGTCGGCCGCGCTGTCCGGGCGCAGCTTCACCGAGTGTTCATGGCCTGAGCGCGGCCTCGGGGACGCTGGCTGCGGACAGGATGCCCACACCCTCCTGTGGGTCCCGGCTCGCCTCCCGGCCCCTCGGGCGCCCACCGCCCGGCGGCTGCGGCCCGAAGACATAGGGCCACGGGCCCCAGCTAGGCCGGGCCCTCCATGCCGCGCTCCGGAGCCCACGCGCGGCCTGGTGTTGGCGCGGGCATCAACGCCCTCCCGAGCCGCGCGGTTGCGGTTTAAGCCTCCGGGCGGGCCCGTGGGGGCGGGGCTCGAGGACTTCTGCGCGCTCGCCGTGCGTCCGCACGCAGACCCGCCTCCCTTGACGACGCGGCTTGAGGAGCAGCACGCAGACCCGCCTCCCTTGTCGACGCGGCCTGAGGAGCGGTGTCGGCAGCTTTGAGACTACGGCAGCGCGAAAGGTAGGAGGTGTGGAGAATTTGGGGTTTCGAAAAAGCGTTTGCTGACTGATCCAAACAAAAGTGAGACATGGTTGTATCAGCGCATTTTAAAAGTAGTTAAACTCCCGCAAAGTGTCTGTGCTCGCCCCGCCCAGGAGAGAGCGTGAACTCCGTGAGGGACACAGGAAAGGCTGAGTGAACGTCTGCCTGTGGTCCCTTACCTGGTGCACGGGTGTGTGAATTTCTGCGGAGAGCTCTTAATTTCTGTCGTTTCTGCTGACTTGACACGGTGGTTGGCAAACGGTGACGTGTTCCGTGCATTCAGGACATGATCGTGGTTCCTAATAATCACTTTGTTTTGTCCTGACACCTCCACAGAGAATTTACTACTGAATATCCACTTTAGAGAAGAGAAAGTGAGGCGTAGGAAGTGAAGTGACTGAGTAAGAGGAAGGACTCAGACAATTGGTGTTAGTAAATTAACCCTGCAAGGAGGCCGTTAGCCTGCGGTGGCTCTAGCGATGCGGCCGCCCACTTAAACCAACCAAAATCTAAGCCTGTCAGCGCCTCAGGGTGACGAACACCGCTGAGGACACCCAGTCGCAAACCACCAACTAGGCGTTAAAGCCATAGCAAATCACTCGTTTCCTTGCTTTGCTTCTGCCCTTTTAAAATACACATCTCTGCAGCTCCTGTGGCTGGAGTGCTCCTCACCTCTTCCGCTTTGTGGTGCGTGAATTGAATCTATTTTTGCGCACATAAAGTGTTAAAATTTTAAATATGCCTCAGTTTGTCTTCTAAGATTGGCCGTAGAAGTTGGATTTGTGTCCAGTTTCTAGAGCAGTGGTCGTCCTCTGGTCAGGCCTTAGGCGTTACGTGTACAACGTTCCTCTTCTACCACCACCTTCTGGATGCCTCCACCCACTACCAGCTCCCACGCATCAGTTCCCCTAGATGTGGTCAGCAATGGCTTTTACATGCAGCGTGCTCACATTTTAACATAACAGACACTCCTCCGTCCTCCAGCCAGCGTGTGAAGTGAAACTTTACCATTTCTGTTGAAGACTCCCTGGTGTGACCACTTTCCCAAACACAGCCACGCCCCAGCTGACCCTGGGTAACCACTCTTCTGAACTTGGTCTCCAACACTGGCATGGATGTCTTTCTATGTAGGCTACATTTTTAAGAATTCTTAAACTGCATATCCTATTCTATTTTGTTTTCTCTTGTTACTTGCTTTATTTAGTGTTATCTTTGCTAGGTTCATCCATGCTGACACGTAAAGATCTGTCTAGTTCATGTACTTTCCTCGCTACGTAGGATTCCCATGTAAGGAAATACAATAATTTATATGTGCATTTTCCTGTTGATGGACATTTAAATTGTTTCGAATTTTAAGTATGATTTCTTTTTGAAAACTTTTTATATACTTTTTAAAGGTTGCTTTACATTTACAGTTATTACCAAATATTGGCTATATTCCCTGTGTTGTGCAATACATCCTTGAGCCTGTCGTACACCCAGTAGTTTACATCTCTCACTTCCCCACCCCTGTATTGCCCCCTCCTCCTCCTCCTCACTGGCAACCATTAGTTTGTTCTCTATATCGGTGACTCTCCTTCTTTTCTGTTATATTTGTTCAATTGTTGTATGTTTCAGATTCCATATATAGGTGATATCCTACAGTGTTTCAGAGTTCAAAAGACTCTCACGACAGAAGCCAAAAGGTAAGAGCCATTTTACATTGATAAAAAGCATTTTAACTATGTAGAAGCAGAAAATGAAAAGAAAGAACTTTGCATTACATTTAATAAAAGCTTAGGGAGATCTTGTGGTATATTAGTGAACTTATTTGTGGAAATTTAGCCACGTACATTGTGTTGGAGAGGCACGAATAGTTCAAGAACTCTCACAATTTGAGTACACAGTTGCCTTACTTGTAGGCATGATGGCAGCCATTTACATAACAATGATTTGGAGGATGTTGTGTCAGCTCTGGCTGTGATAATGCTTTGGAACAAATCGACCCAAAACTCAGTTCCATAAACAAGAATTTATTTTTCTTGGACCTATTGGCTAGCTGCAGTGGCTCTCTTTTAGACCTCTAGATGGCTGGTTTTGCTCCGTGTTTTGGGTCAGTTTGAGGTCTGTAACACACATCTTCCTCTGGAGCCAACTGTGAGACCGCAGCTCCCAGGCCCTGTCTTCTCACAAAGTTCACTGAACCGTAAGAGGTGAGCCCAAGTGCACAAGCCCATTTAAGGCCTGTGCTGCTCATTGAAGGCCATCATGTCTGCTCACACTTCATTGGCCAAAACATGTCACAGATCTAAGCTGTATTTAGAATATGTGTATTTGTTTAAAGTTGGGTGCCCTCACAGAAGAATATTGCATTTTGGACAGTGTTACCTTACCATTTTCATTGGCATTTGCAAACGTGATAAACGCCGTGTGCACTTTTTCACCTTTGAGAACTTTCTGAAATTGTGGGACCATTTCTATTGGAAAAGAGGAGGGTACACTTTAGAACTCAACTCTAGTTATGGCATTGTTGGGAGAAGAATTAATGAGATAAGGTCAATACAAGTGAAAGATTTGGGATCACATATTCATCATTAACATTAGCATTCTACAGAACATTCCTGGAGAATTGTGATGCTTGCTTTATGTGATTTCTATCCTAAATCATTAGAATTTGACCGAGACACTTCAGTGAAACATACATCGTACAGCACATCGCATTTTACTTTTTCCTACCACTCCACAACTTATCATCAATACTTCACCATAACTCAGAAACAGAAACAGAAACTGAGTGAGTTCATTGTTAGCAGACGGGCTTCACAAGCAATACTAGTGGAAGTTCTTCAAATGATAGCAGACAGTAACTCAAGCCATAAAAACAAAACAAAAAGAATGCTGACTAGAGCAGTTGTGTAGGGAATTATAAAAGATACTGTAATTTCAAATTTCTTCTCCTTTCTTCTCTTAACTAATTTAAAAAGTAAGTGCCTAAACAATATGACTATATTTGGATTGTTCTCTATATAACATAAAAAAAATCATATATTTGATGATATGGCACAACGAAGGCAGTGAGAACAAAGCTGTGTTAGAATAAAAATGACAGTAGATCATAAGCTGAATCTGCAGGAAGAAAGGAAGAGAACCAGAAATGGTAAATAGATTAACCCTACAAACTCAAAAATATTTATTTGCTCAACTTTCTTCTCTAAACTCTTTGAAAAAATAAGCTTGTGAGAAGTAATTATTATAATAATATGTTGTTAAGTATGTAACATATATAAATGTAATAAAAACAAAAAAGAGGGGAAGGCATACAGCTCTATAAACGTACAGTTTCTGTTTCTATCTGGAATGAACCTAGTAAAAATCTGAAGAGATTCTGAGATGTATTACATAAGCCCCAGTGCAGCCATTACTCAAACAATGTGGTTAAAAATCAATAAAGGAATTACATGTTACAGTAGAAAATATCTACTTACCATAAAAGGAAAATGGAGGAACAACAACAATAACAAAAAAACAAAAACATGAGACATGTAGAAAACCAAAGGTAGAATGATAGACATAAATAAATCCTACCATATCAATAATAAAAACCAAATGTAAATGAGTTAAACAGTACAATCAAAAGGCAGATATTGTCGAACTGGGTATTAAAAAATGTTTTCTATAGGAGACACTGCTTGGATTCAAAAGTCTAATGTGTACAAAGTAAAAGGATGAAAAAATATACATCATGCAAATAGCAACCGTAAGCATTGCTGAAGTGGCTATACTAATACCAGAAAAAATAGACTTTAAAACAAACAAAACAGTTACTAGATATGAAAAGGGACATTTTATGATAAAGAAAGGGAAGATACAAAAATCTTTACCATATTTGCCCTGAATAAGGTAAAACCAAAATACACGAAGAAGAAAATACCAAAATCCATGAAGAATTGAAGGAAGAAATAGATAATTGCACAACATTAGGTAGAGGCTTCAGTACTCCACAGTCAATAATGGATAGAACAGTTAGGCAGAAGATCAACAACGATATAGAAGACTTGGACAAGACTATGAATTAACAAGACCTAATAAATGTTTACAGAACACTCAACCAAACAGTAAAATACTCATCCTGCTCAACTACATGTGAAACGTTTTCCAGCATAGATGACATGCTAGGCTGTAAGAGAAGAGATTAAAACCCACATACGTTGCTGGTGGGAATGTAAAATGATGCGGCCATTTTACAAAACAGCTTGAGAGTTCCTGCAAGTGTTAAACATAGAGTTACCCTATGACCCAGCAGTTCCACTACTAAATATATACCTAAGAGAAATAAAAACTTATGTCTGCACAAAAGCTTGTACGTGAATGTTCATAGAAGTATATTTCTAAAAACCAAAGGTGGAAATAATTCAAATGACAACCGGATAAATGAATAAACAAAATGTGGAATATCCATACAATAGAATAGCATTCAGCTATAGAAAGGAATGATCTACTGATCCATTTTACAACATGGATGAACCATGAAAGCATTATGTAAAGTAAAAGCAGCCACTCACAAAAGATCACATATTGTACGGTCTAATTTATATGAAATGCCCAGAATAGCAAATCTGTAGAGACAGGAAGTAGATGAGTGGTTGCCTAGGGCTGAGAGGGTTGAGGAGATTGAAGAAAGCTTGTTAATGTGTAATGGGTTTTTTGTGGGGGGACAGAAATCTACAATTGGATTGTTGTGATGCTTACACAAGTCTTTTAGTGGTTACACTGAGAACCACTGAATTGTATACATTAAAGTGTTGAAATTATGGAATGTAAATTACATCCCAATAAAGCTGTTAAAATTATGATAATTTTATATTTATAAATTTGAAAATTCATCGAAAATGACAAATTCTTTAAAAATGCAAGCTAACAAGACTAACCCAAGAAATAAAAATATCTAAAAAACCTATATCTACTGCAGAAGTTGTTTGTATAATTAAGTACCTTTACAGAAAATGATTTCCAGGGATAAATGGCTTTCCAAGTAAATTCTTCCAAATATTTAGGGAATAAATATCGGTAATCTTACATAAAAATCTTCCAGGAAACAGAAAAGTATATATTGCTCAAAATATTTATAAGGCCAACATAAGCTTCAGATCAAAACTAAAAAGACTATTACAAGAATAGAATCACAGGCCAGTTTCTCTTTTGAACATGCATGGAAAATGTGTAAACAGAAGCACAAACTGTATCCATGGTATGTAAAACAATCATATATCACAATCAAAGTAGCTTTATTCTAGTAATGCAAGGTTGGTTTAATGTTCAAACATGAAACTGATCGCAGGAATGAATTAGAGTGGGAAAAAAAGTCATTTAAAACAGAAGTCTTGGGACTTCCCTGGTGGTCCAGTGGTTAGAACTTGGCGCTTTCACTGCTGGGGCCCTGAGGTCCAATTCCCGGTCAGGGAACTAAGATCCTGCAAGCCATGAATCAGGGCTCCCCCCCACCGAAAAAAAAAGGAAAAAAAGAAGACAACCAGGAGAAGCACAAGATCAAATAAACATAACAGATAACACCTTATGAAAAGTAGGTGAAGATTATGGAATATTCTAAAATTTTAAAACAAAAAGAAACATTTAAAGATTCAAGAGGATGTGACAAATATTGTACATAGGCAAAAAATAAAATAAAGTAAAATATACGGATGATGGGAGCCCAAAATCCAGATGCCCATGTCCTGTCTCTGAAGATTCTCATTCAATGGGTTATGGATTTCCTCTATGTTTAAAAACCTACAGGTGTTATAAAGCAGAAACTAACACACCATTGTAAAGCAATTATACTCCAATAAAGATGTTAAAGCACAACAAAACAAACCTACAGGTGATTCTGATATGATTCACAGACAATGTAAAGCTTCTGCTTTACAGGAAATAATACCAGATTATTTTGTTATTTTATAGTTATAGTAACAGGTTGTACTATTGACCGGTAAGTCTGATGTCAAAATGCACTCCCCACTAGGGATATAAAAGGAACTAATAGTCTGTACGGCTACTTGGTGGCAGCATGCATGTATTGCAAGGGCAATTATTGTAGGAATCCAAATGAGTGGAACATTTTAGAATTGGAAGACTACATACAGATCATCTAGTCAAGCTTCCAACTATTATAGTTGTGAAAACTAAGGCCCATATAAAAGAAATGTTTTATCTCCAAAGAGCGTTAGTGAAAGAGTATGAAATTAAAAATATCTCTGAACTTTTAATTTAGTGCTGTTTTTATTAATCTCATGTATTAGCTTAAACTTCAGTGTGACAGATTTGGGAATGAATTCTTGCTCAAATTTACTGATTGCGTGCCTTTTAGTAAGTTACTAAAACACTTTTTAAAAAAAATAGATTTATTTATTTATTTATTTTTGGCTGCGTTGGCTCTTCCTTGCTATGCGCGGGCTTTGTCTAGTTGCGGTGAGCGGGGGCTACTCTTTGTTACGGTGCGCGGGCTTCTCATTGTGGTGGCTTCTCTTTGTTGCTGAGCGCAGGGTCTAGGTGTGTGGGCTTCAGTAGTTGTGGTTCACGGGCTCTAGAGTGCAGGCTCAGTAGTTGTGGCACATGCTCTTAGTTGCTCCGTGGCATGTGGGAGCTTCCCGGACCAGGGCTCAAACCCGCGTCCCCTGCACTGGCAGGCAGATTCTTAACCACTGCACCACCAGGGAAGCCCTACTAAAACACTTTTAACTTCGCTTTTCACATATGTAAAATGGTGAGCCTTGGCTGATATAGAATATGAGATAACCTAGCACTGTTCTTAACACATACACGTAGTTAACATTTTTTGGCTCTCATCTAAACAGCCTCTATCCTCTTAACAATGAAAGTGTGTTTCAGCTAGCAAAGCACCCCAGAGCTGACCACATTCTGACAAGAGATATAGGATTCTTTTTCTTGCTGGTGGTTCTTTATACCTGATATTTGAACTGCACTGAAACATGAACATTTCTTGTTTATACTGTATTAATGGATTGATGAATTTGATAATTTGATAGATGAATTTTAAAAAGTAATATGGAGGAAAAAAAAAGTAATATGCAGGAATTGAGCTGCCTTACTCTCAAGAAATATAATTCGATAGTGGTGGCTAAAACGATAAACAGTGTTTGGACAGGGAGTCCGTATTGGATGTGAACTACCTGTACTCCCATTCGTCTATTAAGAATAAATAGAATCCTTTCAAAATCTGTTTTAAAGGGCAGTTATTTCCTTCGGACTCATTTAAGTTACCTGCAAGAAAAAGACAATCTCCTGAATCCTTGCTTAAAAGGCTTTTAATATAAAGCAGATAATTTTTTGCAACATTTCCCAAACTTTTCATTATCAAATTGGCTGAGGCTTCTCAACGATTATCATTTCACAACAGTATCTCCCTTTTCACCTTTTTTAAAAGAGTTGGCCTCGTAGATGTGCCCTTAAAACAGAGCTTCACTCTCAACTTATTTTAAATTTTGTATTCAAACAGTATAAAGAAAACAGGATCAGGGAATTCAGCCATAAAAGTGAATGGATTACTGATACATGCTACATCATGGATGCAACTAAGTGAAAGAAGTCAGGCGCGAAAGGCTCTATATTGTATGGTTCCATTTATATGAAATGTCCAGCAGTGGCAAATCCATACACACGGAAAATATTATACATTAGTGGTTGCCAGGGGTTTGGAAGAGAGGGAAATAGGGAATGACTCCTCAAAATGGGTGTATGTTTCCTCTTGGGGTGATGAAAATATTTTGTCGTTGGACAGTGGTGATAGTTGCACAACATTGTGACAGTAGTAAATTCCACTGAATGGTACAGTGAATTGTAAAATGATCAAAATGGTGAATTTTGTGTTATGTTCATTTTACTACAATAAAAAGGAGAAAGAATTAGGGAAAGACTTAGAGTTTGGGAAACTAAGGTGAACTGGTCAAGAAAAAGACAGCTTTACTGTTCAGTGTTCTCTCAGCTCTCCCACTGCATTAATCCTCAGCAAAAAGTAGCCTGCACTTGTCGATGATAGTCATTCAACACAGTCCAGGGAAAAGTAAATAAAATAAAACCCAACTCTTCTTCTTTAGCACATCTATGAAAGGTTAACTTGCTGCTCAGCCACGTGGCCATTCATGAAGACGTTTCACTTTAGGTGTCCTCTACTTCAGTACTTTACTCACAGCTCATTCACACATGTAGGCAACAGCATTCCTTAATTGGATGGAATCTGCAGTGCTGGTTGTGATCGGTCTCATGAAAAGAATAGAGAAGGAGGAAAAAGCCTCCACATTGACTTGGTGGTCTTGACGAAATGGATGCAGAAGACAGCTTGAGTGTCAAACTGGAAACTGTTATTTTCCTTTTCCTTTCCTTTTTATCTTTCCTATCAGGTCTTCTGCCCACTTCCCACCCCCTTCTCTCAAACAGTAAAGACACTAATTAGCTGCTTTTTTGTGTTTTTGGTAAAATACCTATTGTTTTGCGTTTCTTGTTGTTCGGTGAACATTATTGTTTTTACTGCCAAATGAGCTTCAGTGGTCGATGTAGGGGGTCTCTTGGGAACTTAACGTTTTCCAGTTTAAGTGGAAAAGCTTTTTTGTTTGAATTGGCTTTTACTGGGTGCTTCAAGGTTTGCTCTTGGCTCTTTGAAGGGGGACTGAATAGCACTGTGTTTCCTTTGAGGTTCCAATGAAGAAAGGATCCTATGTCCTGGGCACTTTTTGTTGATTTTGCTGTGTGTCCTCTCTAATAGCCAGATGCAGATTCCAGGAAAATGACATATAAATGAATATAAGTAATCTAATATTTTTACAATTTGCTTTGGCCATACTCCTGGTCTTATTCTACTTGTAGCAGATGGCTTTAAAGAGCATTAGCTATGTATATATTAAAAATAATATAAATATACCAATATTAAATATTATATTGATGTATAAGTGTAATATACTAATATTTATATTAGTATAACAATTATGTATTATATTAATATATATTTTTTCCTAGCATATATTATATACAAAATATATGAGTAATGAAATGTATTTCTATGGTTAATATGTTCATAATATTAATATGATATATCCTGTAATATTGATTATAAAACAATTATATCATAATATATAAATATATAATTATTATTATCTGATATAATACACTATAGTTAATATATTCTATATAATAATATATAATGTATTAGTATAATTGTATTATATAATATAAATATAATACATATATAAACTATATATCTTTTAGTTATACATTACACATACGAGTATGTATAGCTATTTATAATTTTATTTACATAGGAATCTGGTCATCATAACAATTGATGTAAAAATATGCAATATTTTCAATCAAATGGGCCTTAACCTCACTACCTACACATAACTTCTTTTAAAATCTTGAACCCTGTCTAACTCATGCTTCCATATCTCTCAACCTGCTTTTCTACACATGCACGTAGACACACATTTATACACGATATATATGTATACTACCAGTTTTCAGTTCAATGTATATAAATATATAATATATAATTATATTCCTGTGTATGTATACAAATATAAATCAAAGGTATGTGTATAGGTATGTATTTCATATGTTTATATAAATATATCATACAAATAATGTGTGTGTATATAAATACATGACTGTATACATACATACACAGAAATACACTTATTTAAACAAAAGGGACCTAAATAAACATAGTTCTCTAAGAATAAAAGGTTATGTCTCACTCTTTCAATAACAGTTTATAGTTTTCTACTGTATGTGCTTCTATAATTGTTATGAACATTTCCCATTTTTGTTGAATGTTCAGTTGTTTTAATTTTTTGCCTTTTTTTGTTTTTTGTTTTTTTGGTACGTAGGCCTCTCACTGTTGTGGCCTCTCCCGTTGCGGAGCACAGGCTCCGGACGCACAGGCTCAGCGGCCATGGCTCACGGGCCCAGCCGCTCCACGGTATGTGGGACCTTCCCGGACCGGGGCACGAACCCGTGTCCCCTGCATCGGCAGGCGGACTCTCAACCACTGCGCCACCAGGTAAGCCCAGTTTTTTGCCATTATTAATGAAGTTCTGAAGAATACGGTGGGCAAGATTACTTGAAAAACTCTCCTAAAAGAAAAGGGTTAGGTATGCTAGGTTATATGTACACAACTTATTTTTAAGTGCGTGGTTGATTTTGGAAGTGTGCCGTCGAAATGTCCAGGACCCATGAAGGAAGGGTGGTCCATGTGTGAGAGTTATAGCTCTATTAAGAGTGGATTGAAGATCTTGATAGCTTAGAACAGAAGCTGGAAATCCTGTTTTTATGGAGCCAAATGGCAAATATTTTAGGCTTTGTAGACCAAAGAGGCAAAATTGAGGCTATTATTTAGGTACTTAGGTAACCATTTAAAATGTTACCAGTTAAAACGTGAAAATTATTCATAGCTCATAGGCCATAAAAAATAGGCAGCTGTCTGGATTTGGAATACAGGCCGTAGCTGAATGACACACCTGGTATAGAGACTTGTTTTTAAATGGCCATGACCACATGGGAGGCAGGAGGTAAGACTCCATCCCTACTAGATGGGAAGTTAGAACTAAAGCTATCTATCCCTGGCTTCACCTTTAATGAAAGGGCGTGCCAGGAGAAAAAAATATCTGCTGGCAAAGGGAGACTAAGAGCAAATTCTCTTGGCCTCTGCTCTGGGTAGGAAACAGGTAGGAAATCTTGAGAATTCTGAACCGCAGATCTGTGTTCACAGTGTTTGGGTTGCAAATTTATTTGCGGTCTTGCAAACAGAAGCTAAGAAATGAACTTAAAATGCTCCCAAATCGGTGGTATTCCAAACACAAAACTAAACCCTTTCTGGAAAGGTAGACCTTCAACACAGGCCTATAGCCTTCCCACAGATAAAGTTTAGCTAAACATGAGCTCATGATCTAAATTTACACAATAATGAAGAAATCAGCTACAAGTGGAGAGAATCAGCAAAAACAATCAATAGCAGAATTAAATTCCCAAGGCCATCCATCAGATGTTGGAATAATCAGGTGCCAGGCAGAAAATATACATAAAACTAGAACTGAAACAAGGAGCAAGGATGTTTTAAAAGACTGGGTAGGATCTTTCAAACATTTTTAAAGTACATGTCATTGATAAAGCTAAAAACTCGAAGGTCGTGTAATACAGCAGATTAATCATGGAGAAGAGTGAAATTATGCTGTTTTTAAAAATATGGCCGATCAGATTTCCTGCCTAATGATATAAGTTGATTTATCTTAAAAAATACACAGTATTTTAAAGAGTTACTGGCTGTAAAATAAGTTAAGTGTATTTCAAAGGGCTCCTCTGCAAAGAGAAGTGAGAAGTAGCAAAACAGACAAAGTCGAGGGGAAAAAATGTCAATATATACATTGCTATAGGGTCAACTAAGCCTTAGGCCAGCAACTATGAGGAGGAGCTGACCCTTAGATACGTACAACTAAGCTGGAACCTTCAAAAAGTTCAACTATTTATAAGTAAAAAGATTTATTAAAACTAATAACCAAGTGTTTTAATTGACATCAGAAGAGTAAAACAATAAACCCTGAGAACATAGAAAAATAGACAATAAAGATATGAGCAGAACTTAATAAAACAGAAAAAAGTATAAAATTGAGGTGATTTAGTAAGTCAAAAG
This sequence comes from Lagenorhynchus albirostris, assembly GCF_949774975.1. Taxonomy (NCBI): domain Eukaryota; kingdom Metazoa; phylum Chordata; class Mammalia; order Artiodactyla; family Delphinidae; genus Lagenorhynchus; species Lagenorhynchus albirostris. The sequence goes on from NC_083097.1 coordinate 156,748,177, forward strand.
AATATTCTTTGAAAAGATTTAAAAAAACAAACTTTGATTAAGCAAAACAAAAACATAAGTAAATAATATACAGAAAGAATCAGGACAGTGTTACAGCAGAGAGTACAAACAGAGAATATATGAAATGCCAGTAAATTTGAACATTTCTGTAAAGTGGACAATTTCCTAGCTCCTAAAGTTTACCAAAACTGACACAAGAGGAAATTTGTAGCTGGAGTTCTTGCACCAGTAATGGAATTAAGTCAATAGTTTACAAGCTTTCACCAAGAAAATACCAGACCCGGCCAGATCATTTGGGAGGTGAATTCTATCCAACTTCTGTTAAACAGATAACATCAATATTAACAAAGAAAAACTTCTAGGGAGTAGCAAAGGAAGAATGCTCCTTTATTCATCTTATGAAGTCTATATAATCCTAATACTGAAAATAGATTAGGACTGTAAGGAAAAAGAAATTTACAGGTCAAATTTACTTGTAAATATAAAAGGAAAAATTTTAAACTATGATATTAGCTACCCACGTTCACTAGAGTAAGAAAAAGCACGAGCAAGTTAGGTCATCCAATGAATGAAAAGGTAGTTTAATGTCAAGAATATATATCAATAGATTGAAATCACCACATTTTATTTCTTTCCTCTGTCTCTTTAAAAAATTGGTAAGTACTTATATTGATCTCTCTTGTACTAGGCACTGTGCCAAGTCACTTACATATTTACTCCTTTAAACCTTCTATCATCCCTGGGGGAAAGTTCTATTTTGCTTCCATTTCTTAGCTAAGACTCTAACCCCCAGGAAAGTAAAGCAACATTTGTAAGTTTTTGTGGATGGTCAGTGACAGGACCAGTACAGGAACATCCAAAGTCTGTGCTTGGAAACAGTGCCCCATGTTGACACTCACATTACAGATGAAAGGAAAGGAACCATGCACTTACCATATAGATTAAATCTCACATTACAGGTTAAAGGAAAGGAACCATGCACTTACATTATAGATTAATACCCACATAACAGGTTAAAAGAAAAAGAAACATGTGCTTCTCTCAGAAGTTGTAAAGAAGGCATATCCATTTCTAAATATATTTCCCAATTTCTTTTGCTTGTTTACTGACCTTTGTAGTGCATTTTGCCATGAGGAAAATTTTAATTCTTATATAATTAAATATATCCTTTTTTCTTTGTATCTTAGAAAGGTATTCCTCATGAATAATTTATTTCAAGTCTCCCAGGTTTCTGATACTTTTACACTTTCATTATTTTTTAACTTTTAACTAGTAGCTGTATCTAGAATTTAGTAATTCTATGATAGCCATATTTTCCCACTTTTGTTGAATAATTTTTGCTACTGATCCAAAACGTGAATTTTATTTTAATCTCAATTCCCTTATGCTCTTGCATCTAATTTTAAGATGCTTCCTATTCCACTGGTTGTTTTGTCTATCTAAAACAAAATGCTACCTTAAAAATAATGTAATTATAATATAATAAATGTCATTAGTAAACAGAATACAATATATAATAAATAGCATAATATAAAATAACAAAATATAATTTACCATATAACAAGGTCCAAGGAGAGCAAAAGTATACAATCACTTGAAATATCCCCCAAAAGATATTTTATAAAATTCAATATTCATTTGTAATTTAAAAGAAAGAGTAAAATAGGGATTGATGAATGCTTCCAAAATAAGAAGAAATTATATGTCTAAAAGAGAAAGAGGTAAGTGATAGACTTTAGTAACACTGGCAATAAATGCAGGACAAGATGAGGATGCCTGATATAATGTTAAAGAAAAAGTATTATGTAACGTTGTTTTTGCAGCACTGATGAGTTCAGTGAAAAGAGAATCTCATAGAAAAGAGTATCTCGTTCTTCTTAATGTATGTACACTTGTCCATTGCATGAACATAACAGCTTATTTAACCAATATGTTACTGATCTGCATCTGGATTTCTAGGTTTTCATGGAATTGTATTATGCACAGTTGTTTCAAACACTAGGACTTCCTCTTATGTTTATATCTTTTGAAAGAAACAATATCTCCACAGATGATTTATCTGTGCTTGCTGCTAGCTGACTTTGAGTACTTCTCAGTTCTTCCCTTTACCTTCCTAGTCAATATGAAAAGGGAAGGCAAGAAGGTCTCCTGTTTAGAGACTGTAAAGATAGGTCTTGGTGATAAAGTCTTGGTGGTAAAGGCTAAAAGTATTAACCCAGAACAAATGTTTTTCCAGCTGTAACTGTGTGTGATTCCCTTGGCTTGATTCCGTAGAGGATGTAAGACAAGACTGTAGAATCTGCCCTCAAAGTGCTTCCAGTAGGATGAGCTAAGTCAAGTATGGTGGCATATCTAATTCAAGACAAAATATCACGTCTCCTTTTCTCTCCTGGCAAAACTTGGTGGAGTGAATGTGGAAGTCACTGTATGCTTTAAATTAAAGCAACACAATAAATCTTGTATTGGAAGGTGGTTATTCTGGTCTCTTTGTGGAGACGAATTGGAAATTGTCTAGATGAAGGAAAATTAGGTTAACCGAAGTTAAACTCATAAAAAATTGAGCATTAATTAAATATCTGTGGTCTATGTTTCTCTTTGATCATAATTTCTCCCAACTTATAGACCTCTTTGATACCTGATTAATCCTTGTCAAAGATGCAGTTAACAATGATTATTACTGTGTATTAGGTTTTGCCTGGTCCCTGAAGAAACTATCCTAAATCACCAGCTATGATTGTCACTTGATTTCCTCACAGAGAACAATCAGAACTCCTTGTCTTAAGTGTCTTGGGATGTGAAACTAGTCAGTCTCTTAGATACTGTTAGAGGACCCTACAGAGCCCATTGGTGAAAGTTTGGAAAACACTGGGCTTCTTAAAATTGATTCTTGTAGTGCTTCAGGAAAGATCACTGAACCAAAAGGATAACGGTGTTTCTGGTTCTGTTGTTAGTGTTCTCCATGGAAACATTGCTGAAGCTTCTGGACTCAATTTCCTTCCCCATGTGTGAATGTCACTGAAAATATCCAACTCCATTCTATCCCCATGTAACTTCAGAAACTAAGCAAAATGAAGACTCAAAATTCATTTCAACTAATGAAATGAATATATAACATAGAATGGAACTGGGAAAATACCTGGTTTATATTCTGGAAAGTACCAACTATACAATTCTGGATAAGTTGCTTCATCTTGCTTAGTCTAATTTAATGCCCATCTCACAGGATGTTATGATGATTAATTTAATATCTTTGTATAACGTACAGTGTTATGTAATTTCTTGTTTTTCTTGAGTAAATTCATATCCTTAAGCAACTCACTGTAAACAATAGTTACTTACTTGCTTAAATTACTCTTGTCTTCTATTATCAGCTGAATTGTGTCCTGCTCAAGTTAATATGTGGAAGTCTTAACCCCCAATACCTCGTAATATGACTGTATTTGGAGATAAGGCCCTTAAGTAGGTAACTGAGGTCAAATGAGGTCAAATGGGTGGGCTCTAATCCAATATGACTGGTGTCCTTATAAAAAGAAAATAGTAGGACACAGACATGCACAGAGAGAAGACCATGTGAAGACAAAAGGAAAACATGGCATCTACAAACCAAGAAGAGATACTTGAGAAGAAATCAATCCTGCTGACACCTTATGTCAGATTTCTAGCCTCTAGACCTGTGAGTGAGTAAATTTCTGTTGTTTAACCTCCTCAGTCTCTGGTACTTTGTCATGGCAGCTCTAGGAAACTAATACAACTTTTTATGGCCTCCTTGTCTCAAGTTGAAAGTTCAATATTTGGCATCATAGCTAGGAAACAAAAATATCATCTACATTCCTTGTTGTAGTCTTTCTTCCCCATTCTCATTGCTAGTAATTTCCATATTTGGGTCTGTTTTCTGTGCCTTGTAAACAGAGCATTACGCTCATTTCTGGTCTTACTGCTAATATACAGTAAATGTGCAGATACTGAATAGATTTTGGAGAAGTGCAGCATATAGTTGGCACATGTGTGTATGTGTGTGTATTCATATAATTTATACCTTTTCTCTATTTTCTTCCTTTGGTGTGAGCTAAGATTCTCTGCTTTTGTGACTAGTACTCCTGAGTACTAATCCCTGAATTTAATTCACCAAAAATTGCCAAAAATAATAATAATATGGGGAAAGAGAGAGTGATAGAGGGAGAAGAACAAACAATCAGGCAAGGGCAGTACTGTGAATTATTAGGGTCTTATTAATAAGATTATGTTAGTCTAGAGGAAATGACTGTAAATATCATAAGTGAGCCCAGTTGGTCTTTACTGACTGCTAGACACATCCCTGAGTTCTGTTCTTACCCCCCAACTACTGTCTGGAAGTATTATTTGAACAACTAAAGTCACTTAATGGAAAAGGAATATGTCTTTAGAGAATCAACAGTAAGTTTTCTATCTGATTAAAAAGGACTGTTGACTGTCTGGAAACCTCAGTCATATTTGTAAGCAGGAAAGCATTGGCTATTAAAATTGGATGATGTAAAGAGATGAGCAGAAACTTTGGCGATAGGTATACCTGGATTTAATTCTCACTGCTACCGCTTGGTAGCTGGATAGCCTTAGGCAAGTTTCATACCTCCCTGAAATTCACTTAATTCAGTCTGTAAAATGGCATAATAACTTATTATAGCATCCTTTTAGGAATTTTAAATCAGTTATTGAAATAAAAGTACACAATATATAGACAAGTATGGATTCCTCAATAGGTGTTTGACCTTTCATTTCTCCAGTATCCCACCCGCATCAAATAAAGAAAAATACTTTTTAAAATTTACGAATATTTCATTGTTCTAAAGTTAAAGCCATAAAAATAATCAAATGGCCTACTATCATACCGTTAGAAGAAAAAAAAAAAGGTGTTCATGAGAGTTCCATATTAGAATACAAGTTTTCCTTAGGCACCTGTTTATGTATGCTATTCTGCTCTTTACAATAAATAATTAAATTTAAAAGACTTAATTCCTCACTTTTAAGACCTTATTAGTTTACAAATTACGTATTGACCTATGCTAAATTTTATACCGACCCATGCTAATGAATTCAGTACAGAAAACAAAAAACACTGCACTCAAGCAAACTACATATATATATATATATATATATATATATATATATATAAAACTTAAATGCATTTATATCCTACCGTGTCTCATAAAGCATTGTGGTAACTCACCGGAATACAGACAATCAAATATAATGGCAAAAGCACTTAATATAAACAGGGCCAAGGAAACATAGAAGATGAAGAAAAGATGAGGGAAATGTGAACAGGAGGACGTGTAGTTAATCGAGTTGTATGTTTTGACCTTAAGATTCTCTGTGTGGGGACTTCCCTGGTGGCACAGTGGTTGGGAATCCTCCTGCCAGTGCAGGGGACATGGGTTCGGGCCCTGGTCTGGGAAGATCCCACATGCCGCGGAGCAACTAAGCCCGTGCGCCACAACTATTGAGCCTGTGCTCTAGGGCCAATGAGCCACAACTACTGAAGCCCGCGTGCCACAACCACTGAAACCCCAGCGCCTAGAGCCCATGCTGCGCAACGAGAGAAGCCACAGCAATGAGGAGCCCGCACACCACAATATAGAGTAACCCCCACTCGCCCCAACTAGAGAAAGCCCATGTGCAGCAACAAAGACCCAACACAGCCAAAAATAAATAAATTTATTAAAAAAAAAGATTCTCTGTGGATAAAACAACATGTAAATAATTGGTTACAAAGCCACATTATTTGAAGGTGCCAGACTGCACATTAACAGTCTGACACAAAGGGACAGCACAGGAAAACTATTCAGAGATAAAGATTTTTAAATCTTTGCAGTTTGAAACCTTTTAGAGCAAGTATAATGAGCTCGACACACATTTCAACACTCAACATGTTAATCGCATTGTTCAAAGCATGTCTCAAAGTCATTGGAAATAGTTGCTGTCTCTGTCTCTGATATGTAAAACAGACCTGTGATGTGTAAAACTCAGGAGGTATTGATATCCACTTTTTGGCATCTGAACAGCAAACTAAGTTGTTTCGCAGTGATAATAAAGAATGAAATGCAACAGTCAAATAAAAGACAAAGTACTGAGGGAATGTATTATAAAACAAATCCAACTAAATTCTGGTGACCTGGGGCCTACGGTTGTACACACTGCATGGAAATACCCCAGCCTAAATACTGGCATAGGAGGAAGGGTACTGCTAAGCCCATCACAGTATAATCCTTTTAAATGTCCCTTTCAAGGTTGTCTCCACTCAACACTGAGTATAGGAAATCTTCCCATCAGGCAGAAACACTGGCTGCGCAATGATTGACCAAGAAATTAACACACTAATGAATAATTGATGCTAATTTATTTCTATCTCTGACAACGGGAAACAGCACACACTCTGTGTCAATGATATGTCCTCTTTCCCACTTTTCTAAATGGTCAATTATGTTTTTCCTTTCATTGCTTTATATCATGTGTGGCAGGCATGATGGGAAATGGCTACCAATGGTTCTGTTATTGATTTCTACCTTCATTTCACTGTGGCTAAAGAAGATACTTTGTATGATTTCAGTTTCTTAAAAATGTATTGGTACTTGTATTGTGGCGTAACATATGGTCTTTCCTGGAGAATGTTCCATGTGTACTTGAGAAAAATGTGTATTCTGCTGTTGTTGAGTGGAGTGATCTATATATAGCTGTTAGGTTTAGTTGGTTAAATGTGTTCTTCAGTCCCCCTACCTCTGTAGTGATCCTCTGTCTAGATGTTTTATCCATTATTGAAAGCAAGGTATTGATCTCCAACTATTACTTTAGAACTATCTATTTCTTCCTTGAATTCTGTCAATGACTACTTCACATATTCGGGGGGATGTTTGGTACATATATGTTTATAGTTGTTATATCTTCTTGATAGATTGAACTTGTTACCAACATATAGTGGCCTCCTTTTCCTCTTGTGATAGTTTTTGATTTAAAGATTATTTTGTGTGATATTAACGTGGCCATCCCAGATCTATCTATCTTCCTTCCTTGCTTCCTTCCTTGCTTCCTTCCTTTTTCTCTCTCTCTGTTTCTTTCTTTTTGTTACTATTTGCATGGGATATTTTATTCTGTGCTTTAACTTTCAACCAACTTGTGTCTCTTGAAATCAAGTGAGTTTTTTGCGGACAGCATATACTTGGATTATGGATGTTTTTAAAGTCCATTCTGCCAATATTTATCTTTTTTTTTTTTTTTTTTGTGATACGCGGGCCTCTCACTGTTGTGGTCTCTCCCGTTGCGGAGCACAGGCTCCGGAAGCGCAGGCTCAGCGGCCATGGCTCACAGGTCCAGCCGCTCCGCGGCATGTGGGATCCTCCACGAACCTGTGTCCCCTGCATCGGCAGGCGGACTCTCAACCACTGCGCCACCAGGGAAGCCCGCCAATATTTATCTTTTTATTGGAGAGCTTAATCCACTTACTTTTTCAAAAATTACTGATGAGGAAGAACTTAATTCTGTCTGTTTCCTGGTTGTTTTCTGTATGTCTTATGCAATTTTTTGCCCCTCATTTACTCCATTACTGACTTCTTCAGTGCTTAGCCGATTTTGTTGTAGTGAACTCTTGATTCCTTTTTCATTTCTTTTTGCATATAGTCTATTGATATTTTCTTTGTGGTTATCAAGAAGATTACATTTACCCTTCTAAAGTTCAACCAATATCATTTGAATTGAAACCAACTTCAATAGCACACAGAAACTCTGTTCCTCTACAGTTCCATTCCTCCTCCTTACATTATTGTTGTCACAAATTACACCTTTATACTTTGTGAGCCCAATAACATGGATTTATGATTATTTTATGCATTTGTTTTTTCAATCATGTAAGAAACAAAAAGTAGAGTTACAAGCCAGTAGCACAATACTGGCTTTAGTATCTGCCCATGTATTTATCTTTACTGGAGATTTCTATTTCTTTATACAGCTTCGAGTTGCTGTCTAGTCTCCTTTCATTTCAACCTGAAGGTTCAATTTACCATTTGTCATAGGGCAGTGTTAGGAAGTTGTAAAACAAACGCCCTCAGCCTTTGTTCATCTGGGAATGTGTTAATTTCTCCGTAAGTTTTGAAACCAGTTTGGCCAAATATAGAATTCTTGGTGGGCAGTTTTTTTCTTTCAGCACTTTTTTAAATATGTCTGGCCTCTTGCTTCCGTGGTTTCAGATAGGAAATTAGCTATGAATCTTTTTGAGGATCCCTGCTTTGTAACAAATTTGTTTTTTCTTTCTCCTTTGGGAGTAAAGATTCTTTCTCTGTCTTTTGGCATCTGAGAGTTTGATTATACTGTTTCTTGTTGTGGCGTTCCTTGAGTTTCTCTTAGTCCTGAAATCAGGCAAAGATTTACAGCAACCAAACACATACTGAACCAGGGAAGAGGCAATTTGAAAATGGCAGGAAAGCTTTGTGGCATTTTTACTTGCCCTTGCCCCATCTACTGTTAGTGTAGTGGTGGTCTTAAAGTGGTGGGGTCTTAATGCAGTGATAGTCTTAAAGTAGCAGCAGACCATTCGTAGTATGGGACCCTCAATTCTGCTTCAGGAGGGAGCAGAAGAGACCATACTCTCGGATTATTATGTGTATCTGTTCTAACCTGTCTGGGAGCTACCTGAAGGACTGACACAAGATGCTTATCTCTGTCTTAGCTAACCTGGAACACAGTCTGGAAAAGCAGCGGTCATTGCTCAAAAAAAGTGCAAGGTGAACTAACAAAGCACAGATGGCTGGGGCAGAAGACTGTGCATTGAAATACAATAGACCACATAAGATGCAGGAGCAAAAGTTGGGGGAGATTCTTTGGGAACTTAGAACATACAAAAAGTACACATGTGTCCAGAGAAATTAAGAAAACCACATGCATACTCAAGATCAGATGCATGTTCTGAAAACACCAGAGGAATCTCTAAGGTTTTACCATGGGCTGAGCCCTGAACTCAGTGCAGGTCAGCTAAATGTTGAAGGTGCAGCAATGTGCAGCATTGCAGAAATGTGCAGCAATCTGCACAATGGGGAGAGGTGTGTGGTTTTGAGTGTGCATGTGGATGTGCTTGTGTATATTTGTTTTTGTCTTAGGTGCAGGAATTCAAAGACATCTCTGTCAAAACATTAGCTAAACATGAACTAAAGGAAGAGAGACTTCAGTGCCTACATACAATAAGGAGTACAGTCATTGCAAAACTAGTTTGGAAAGGTCCCTAAACAAACAGACTACTACAGCCTTCAACAATCCAAAGCCCAGAAAACCCTGGGAAAGTGGGAGAATCTGATTTCCATAGACACCACATTATAATATTTGAAAGCCAAATGTTCAACCAAAAAACTCACAAGGTATACAAAGACATGGAAAAGTATGGTCCATTTAAGAAAACAAATTAATTGATGAAACCATCCCTAAGGAAGCCCAGACTTTTCTCCATTGCATATTCTTGCCTCCTTTGTCATAGATTCATTGACCATAAGTGCATGGGTTTCTTTCTGGGCTCTCTATTCTGTTCCAGTGATGGATGTTTTTGTGCCGGTACCATACTGTTTTGATTACTGGAGGTTTGTAGCACAGTCTGAAGCCAGGGAGCATGATTCCTCCAGTTGTGTTCTTCTTTCTCAAGACTGTTTTAGCTATTCAGGATCTTTTGTGTTTCCATACAAACTTTAAAATTATTTGTTCTAGGTCTGTGCAAAATGCCCTTGATATGTTGATACAGACTGCATTGAATCCGTAGATTTCCTTGGGTATGATGGTCATTTTAACAATATTAATTCTTCCAATCCGTGACCATGGTATATCTTTCCAGCTGTTTGTGTCACCTTTCATTTCTTTTATGAGTGTCATATAGTTTCCTGGGTACAGGTCTTTTAACCTCCTTAGGCAGGTTTATTCTTATGTATTTTATTCTTTTTTATGCAATTGTAAATGGGATTGTTTCCTTAATTTCTCTTTCTGATAGTTCACTGTGAGTGTATAGAAATACAAAATTTATATATAGAAATCTATTGTATCCTGCAAATTTACCAAGTTCATGTTTGAGCTCGAATAGTTTTTTGATGGTGTCTTTCAGATTTTCTATGTATCATGCCATCTGCAAACAGTGACAGTTTTACTTTTTCCTTTCCATTTTGGAGTCCTTTTATTGATTTATTTTTTCTTGTCTGATTGCTGTGGCTAGGACTTCCAAAACTCTGTTCAATAAAAGTGGTGAGAGTGGGCATCCTTGTCTTGTTCCTGATCTTAGGGGAAATGCTTTCAGCTTTTCACCATTGAGTATGTTAGCTATGGGCTTGTCATATATGGCCTTTATTATGTTGAGATATGTTCCCTGTATGCCCACTTTCTGGAGAGTTTTTACCATGAATGGATATTGAATTTTTTCAAAAGCTTTTTCTGCATCTGTTGAGATGATCGTATGGTTTTTAGTCTTCAATTTGTTACTGTGATGATAAGAGACCTAAGACAGCTACAGAGGCTAAGTGACCTTTCCTTCCCTGAATGGGTAGGTATCCTTGTTCTGCCTTCTAACTGAGTTAGTATCTGAGTAAAGAACTGCCAGGTGTCATTTAGTTCACAATACACTGCTGTGGCAATATAGAAATGAATTTGCCTAAGTCATTTGGCTTTTCTCAATTATAGTAAATGAATATACTGAATGAATACTTCAACTTAAGGAAATGTTCTTAAAAATATATTAATGTAGGCAACTTCAGTGGAGAACTGAAATCAAAACAAAACATTCAGGTAAAGAGTTGAAATAAAAGTACACTCAGTTGTATCCAGTTTCCTCTTGTAAATCTCTCTTTTTAATTTGAGTGGACGGTCACTTGAGAATATCTGACTTGGGGCTAAGGAAATCTAAGCCTTCTTGGCCACACTGTATTCTCTTATGTCATTTAATAAAGACACCAGGTGGGCTGCTGAAAAAAGAGTGGGGACAATCAATCCCTCACATCCAAAGGGCGCCTCTTGAAAATATGTGGGCTGTTGTAGTTATTTTGCTCTTCTGGCCTCAGAAGTTCTAATCTTAACCTTAGCCCCTCATGGAGAGAGACTTTGTAAACCAATTCCCACATTACTCATTATGTGACCGTTGAAAAAGAGAAACCCAGCTCTTTTCCTGTGCTTTCAACCAGTTATCTTCTTCAAAAATCTGTTTGGATTGTTATACCTTAATCCTGCCTGGCAAGGGACTTATGGGAAGGTTCTTATTGTTTGAAAGTTTGGTGCCAGTATCTGCAAAGAAAGAAGAAAGAGGTGTTTATGAAACATCCCAATAGTGAAGGTGTGTGAAAGCAACTTTTGAAAAAGTTAATCTGTCAGAGTTTAGCCGTATTATTACATTTTATTTTATTCATTGAAAATAAATAATTATCAATGAATCCTTTCTAGATTTGCTAGTTTCCCAAAGTTCCCTGTATTCACATTCTAAGAGGAAAAATGGTATTTTAAGTCACTGCTCTCCACCTTATATTATTTATAATCACTCCTCGTGACTTCTTCCTTCCAAGAAACGTGATCCTGAGAAGTGTCCTTTGTTTGTCTTTGTGGAATAAGTGATGAGGATGCGTCCTGGAGACCTGTGAGATGTTTAACTTGTGGCATAATGAAACTAGGATGGAGAGTTCTGGAAAGATCTGGAAAGGTGGGTGGTAGAGTGTGGCCAGATGTGGGAGAAGAGAGATGTACAGAGAGAGGGAGAGGAAATTTTCAGAGGGAGAAAATGAAACAAATAATTAAATAAGTTTTGTTGTGTGGTGTGGGACGCAAGCCTTTCTCTCCCCCTTTCCTTCACAATGTCTTTGTTAAAGACTGTGTTTTTCATTAGTTTTACTAAGATAGGATTTGCCGTTCTGTTTGGATACTGAGAATGGACCCATGGAAACAGTTATATTTGGGTTATCTCTGACTGTCTTTAATGAAGAACGTAAATATTGGCCACACTATCTATGCACATGCTATCACCATGCCTTTTTTGTTCTCTGTTCATATATCTAAGTCCTCTTCTTTCTTTGAGGTCAATCTCAAATCTCATCTGAAATGTACATTTATTGATAGATTCGACCCATAATGAACTGTCCCTTCTTTGTCCTCCTTAGGCTCTGATTATTTATAAAAACTCATTTTTGAACTTAGAAACTGTCCAATATGATATATTAGTTATTTCACCAGCATATGTTATATCCTCAACACAATTATACGCTTTTGTGGGGCTGGGATCATACATTCTGTAATTTTTCTCAGTACTTACACTTACTTTGATAAAAAGCGCATTCATTCATCTAAACATCATTTATTGGGTGTTAATTAAATATCTCAACTCAGTAAATATTGTTTGAATGAATGCATGCATGAATGAGGGAGTATGCAATAGGTAGCCTAATGTACCGCCCAATGTGAGAAAACCAAAAACATAAACACAAAAGCAAGCCAAAAAGTGGACCAGGACTTTCTGTAAAATATCCTGCTTTTTGTTGGATGATGCCATGAAAATCAAGATGCTCCTGAAAGGTCTTAATAGCTGACCAAGAATAGTAAACAATTGAAATCCTCTCAGGCTTCTTCAACCCTATCACTGGACACATTTATACCTCTCAGGAATGGTATTAAAAGAAGAGATTAATAAAGCTTTTATAGATGAGTTGATAAATCTCTAAAGATTTAAGTCTTCATTGCCTCCTAGGTTTTCTCTATTTTGGGTTTCCAAAAGATTTCAATAAACCACAGGATAATTAAAAATTAGACATTATCTTTCTTACCTTGACGTCTTTTGATGGTAAACACCTTTTTATTGTCTCCATAGTGCTGCCCAATTTTCACCAGTACAGTACTTAAGTGAATTTTGCTCTGGTTGGTGGGATATGTAAGATGTAAATGAATTGTTTGTATATGTTTTCGAATTCTTCAGAAGGGCCTGGCCATGGAAATGCATTGAATATTACTTAAATAACTAAAGTAACTTTCTGAAAATTATTATTCTATTCTGGTTAGGATACTATCTGCTCTGGTTTGTTAAAATTTCCCTTTAGAGTGGTTTTAATTTTGTTTCTGATAGGGTCCTAGGATTTATTGCCACGCCCAACCTGCATCTGTTTTTCTTTGAATTACTCTCCTTGCAGTTTCTGATTCATACAGGGCCTTACAGGTTAGTGACAACCTGGCCATCACAACGCTGGGAAGGAGAGGCCTGCTTTTCAGAGGTGTTGATGTTTTCCGTACCTGAAGATTTTCAAGAGATATCAATCTTCCTCACCACCGCCCTTGGCCCTCTTAATGGACTAAGCAGTTCCTCATGAAATTTCTGTAGGATATCTGTACCAACTTCTCAATATTGTTCCATCCTGAGTCTATAAATTCCTAGCCTCAAGGTAATGTTAGATTTCTAGCTCCAGCCCCTATTTACATAAGGCCTATACTAAGGAACGGAACCCACAGACATCAGTCCGCTCTTCTTTCTCTGGATTTAATTTCTCTGTTACTTTCTGAAACATGCAGGTGTTCCTTTCTTTCTTTTAATCTCAGCTATGTGCTTTTAACTTTTTCAAAATTGACCCAGAATTTACGTGTGTCTCCAGTAAGAGTACATTAAATTGAGCTTAGTCTGCTATTCTACTGGCATATTTGAGATCCAGATAATTTGCTACTTAACTGGATTCAATGACCTGTATATTTCAGGCATCTAAAACTCACCATGTTCCAAATTTCCCTCCTTATAGTTAGTAATTTTCTTGGGAATCTGGATGACATTAAATGGAATAAAGTTAGTGAGTGGCCCAGGAATGCCTGAAAGTTTGTTTGTCAGAGTGGCCAGGGAAAGTTAAGCAAGGAAGAAAAGCAAATGCAAAACAGAATCCCATTATTATGGCTGAGTTTACTCCCAGGATTCCATGCAGAGCTCTCTGTAGAGCTGGGTTGGGTTATAACTTATGCCAGAGCTCTACATGGGGCTGACACCATCTCATGCCAAGCTCTCAGTTCTGGGCTCACGTCATCTCTGGTCCACTCCGTGGAGTGGAAACTTTGGAGGAATGGCCAATGTGTTCCGCGGCGTAGGAAGAGGGAACTTGTGAATGTGACTTTCTAAATTGTGGAGGAACTAACCACTGTAAATGTGCCTTGAACTATGTTGTTTAATTTGACCAGTCAGATCAATGACTTTCCCCTTGAATGAAATGCTGCTACGTATATGAGCAGAAAAACAAAACTGGTATAAGGAATAGATAGCTAGTGGGAAGCAGCCGCATAGCACAGGGAGATGCGTCTGATGATTTTAAAGTCTTTTCTTGATAAAGACTTTTCCTGATAAAGATACACAATATCTTATATAAATATTTTTGTATTATCTGTTCTTTTCTTAGAATTGTAGTCATATGATTCTATCCCTTGGTTTGTCTAGAACTTTTTGATTGAATGCTGGCTATTTTATTTGGCTTTTTTTGTTTTTCTCAGTGGAAACGTTGTTTTGCTTCAAAATATTTTATTCTACCTGGAAGTAGCAAATCTTCAAATTACAATTTTTTAAATGCTTTCAAATATCAATACTATAGGTGTCACAAAATCTAGAAAAATGACATTTAAAAATGAACTACTGCCAGATGTGTCTCTATAAAACTTTTCCCCCACTCTTTTAGCTATATATTCTTTAACTGCCTCCTCATACGACAGTTTATGTATTTTCGAAATCAAATTTTAAGAAATAAACTTTGTAGTTTTTAGACATAGATTTCTTGTAACATGGTTGATTAGAATTTGCTTCTAGTTATTAATAGTTTAGAAAAGTTTATTTCAGCTTCACAATTTATTATTGATAATGTCACATTAATTTTCATTGTTAACTTTGAGGAAACCTCTATGGATTACTTCCTCATAAGTATTTACTATTATAAATGCATTACTGACTTCAGTACTGCTATAGGTTTGTGCATTACAGGAATTCTGATAAGATACTCATTCACACCATTCCATTACACACATTGTTGATGGAGTATATTTATTTATTTATTTATTTATTTTTGGCTGTGTTGGGTCTTCGTTGCTGTGCGCAGGCTTTCTCTACTTGCAGGGAGTGGGGGCTACTCTTTGTTGCGGTGCACAGGCTTCTCATTGCGGTGGCTTCTCTTGTTGCAGAGCACGGGCGCTAGGCATACAGGCTTCAGTAGTTGTGGCTCGCAGGCTCAGTAGTCGTGGCTCACGGGCTGTAGAGCGCAGGTTCCGTAGTTGTGGCATACCGGCTTAGTTGCTCCGTGGCATGTGGGATCTTCCCGGACCAGGGCTCGAACCCTTGTCCCCTGCATTGGCAGGTGGCTTCTTAACCACTGCGCCATCAGGGAATCCCCTGGAGTATATTCTTGACAGAAGAAAATTTCCGTTTTGACTAAGCATTGATGAAAACTGAATCTTTGACTTATCTTTCACATGCCTGATGATTGAAATAATTTTCCACAGAATAGCTTCTGGTTTTGTACTTTTCAGTTCTTTTTTTCTTCTTCAAACGCACATGCTTTGAGAGCTGTGAAGTGCAAGACATGGCTATATTGTAAGGTGGTTTTTGTCCTTATGCTTCTGTGTCTTGTGCTAGTTAAGTCAGTAGAGTAGTCAGTATGAGTACTGGAAGTTATTCCTGTAATGGGATAGTATATAGTCAATTACATATGGTGATGTCTGAAAATCACATAATAGCCTCACTTAAAACATCTCCTTAGGGCTTCCCTGGTGGCGCAGTGGTTGAGAGTCCACCTGCCGACGCAGGGGACACGGGTTCGTGTCCCGGTCCGGGAAGATCCCACATGCCGTGGAGCGGCTAGGCCCGTGAGCCATGGCCGCTGAGCCTGTGCGTCCAGAGCCTGTGCTCCACAACGGGAGAGGCCACAACAGTGAGAGGCCCGCGTACCACAGAAAAAAGAAAATCTCCTTAGCCAGATTTCAAAAAAGCCTGTGGCCATTCCAATATGATCCAACATAGCGGAATATGATAGAAGGAAAATTGGCAAAGAAAGAGACGCTGGTCTTACCTGATGGAAGTTAAAATATCTCACTTTTGACAATTTTGCAAAAACCTATGATTCCATGAACTAATTTCTAGGGTTCTTCATAGGACCTAAAAAGGAACCCATAGAGTTGTGGAACAGCAATAGAAGCTGCTGTGATGAGAAGCCCAGGCACCGCAACAAAGAGTAGCACCCGCTCGCCGCAACTAGAGAAAGTCTGCACGCAGCATTGAAGACCCAACGCAGCCAAAATAAAAATAAATAAATAAAGATAAATAAATTTATTTTAAAAAAAGTAATACTCAGGTTTGAGGCATGAGAAGTATGATGAGGAGAAATTAGCTAATCCTTTCAGAACTTTAAAAATATCAAACTCAGTCTCTAAGATTTTAGCATTATATACAACATCGGTTACTTATTAGTGGTTTGGGAAGGCCAATTTAAAATTTTCTGAACTTACTGTATTGAAATTCACGGCCCTAATGTTTTCCACATTGACTGTATGAATGATGAAGTAAAGTCAATCATGTATTTCCTTTCCAACTGGACAGAAAACAGAATTTTAAAAAGTGTTTGGACTACTGACTTTTGATTTCTTCTAAGGCAAGTGTATAGGTAATTTTTATTCCCTGATTAGGAGAAAAATGGTGGAAGAGGGCAGCGTTAAGAATGAAGATTTCAAGAGCGTGAGAGTTAGACGACCAACCAGAGTTCCTAAGGTTCGGTGCCTGTAACTGTCGCCGCCGCTTAAGCCTGCCAAAGCAGTGGTACGGCTGCTGCCCTCATATTTGCTACCTCTAGAAACATTCTTGCCAGTAGTGGCGGCAGCGGGACTCAATTAACCTCTTTTCTCACTCTCTCCAGAAGCTCCAGATGGCGTCTTCTGTGGGCAACGTGGCCGACAGCACAGAACCAACGAAACGTATGCTTTCCTTCCAAGGGTTAGCTGAGTTGGCACATCGAGAATATCAGGCAGGAGATTTTGAGGCAGCTGAGAGACACTGCATGCACCTGTGGAGACAAGAGCCAGACAATACTGGAGTACTTTTATTACTTTCATCTCTACACTTCCAGTGTCGAAGGCTGGACAGATCTGCCCACTTTAGTACTCTGGCAATTAAACAGAACCCTCTTCTGGCAGAAGCCTATTCGAATTCGGGGAATGTGTACAAGGAAAGAGGGCAGTTGCAGGAAGCAATTGAGCATTACCGGCGTGCATTGCATCTCAAACCAGATTTCATCGATGGTTATATTAACCTGGCAGCCGCTTTGGTAGCAGCAGGCGACATGGAAGGGGCAGTACAAGCTTACGTCTCTGCTCTTCAGTGCAATCCTGATTTGTACTGTGTTCGCAGTGACCTGGGGAACCTGCTGAAAGCCCTGGGTCGCTTGGAAGGAGCCAAGGCATGTTATTTGAAAGCAATGGAGACGCAACCGAACTTTGCAGTAGCTTGGAGTAATCGTGGCTGTGTTTTCAATGCACAAGGGGAGATTTGGCTTGCAATTCATCACTTTGAAAAGGCTGTCACCCTTGACCCCAATTTTCTGGATGCTTATATCAATTTAGGAAATGTCTTGCAAGAGGCACGGATTTTTGACAGAGCTGTGGCAGCTTACCTTTGTGCCCTAAGCTTGAACCCAAATCATGCAGTGGTACATGCCAACCTGGCTTGTGTATACTATGAGCAAGGCCTGATAGATCTGGCAATAGACACCTACAGGCGAGCTATTGAATTGCAACCACATTTCCCTGATGCTTACTGCAACCTAGCCAACGCTCTGGAAGAGAAGAGCAGTGTTGCCGAAGCAGAAGATTGTTATAATACAGCTCTGCGGCTGTGTCCCACCCATGCAGACTCTCTGAATAACCTAGCCAATATCAAAGGAGACCAGGGAAACATTGAAGAGGCAGTTCGCTTGTATTGTAAAGCATTAGAAGTCTTCCCAGAGTTTGCTGTTGCCCATTCAAATTTAGCAAGTGTATTGCAGCAGCAGGGAAAACTGCAGGAAGCTCTGATGCATTATAAGGAGGCTGTTCGAATCAGTCCTACCTTTGCTGATGCCTACTGTAACATGGGAAACACTCTAAAGGAGATGCAGGATGTTCAGGGAGCCTTGCAGTGTTATACTCGTGCCATTCAGATTAACCCTGCCCTTGCGGATGCCCACAGCAATCTGGCTTCCATTCACAAGTATTCAGGGAATATTCCAGAAGCAATTGCTTCTTATCGCACTGCTCTGAAGCTTGAACCTGATTTTCCTGACGCTTATTGTGATTTGGCTCATTGCCTGCAGATTGTCTGTGATTGGACAGACTATGATGAGCGAATGAAGAAGTTGGTCAGCATTGTGGCTGACCAGCTGGAGAAGAATAGGTTGCCTTCTGTGCAGCCTCATCATAGTATGCTCTATCCTCTTTCTCATGGCTTCAGGAAGGCTATTGCTGAGAGCCACGGGAACCTCTGCTTGGATGAGGTCAGTGTCCTTCACAAACCACCGTACGAACATCCAAAAGACTTGAAGCTCAGTGATGGTCGACTGCGTGTAGGATACGTGAGTTCTGACTTTGGGAATCATCCTACTTCTCATCTTATGCAGTCTATTCCAGGCATGCACAATCCTGATAAATTTGAGGTATTCTGTTATGCCCTGAGCCCAGATGATGGCACAAACTTCCGAGCGAAGGTGATGGCAGAAGCCCATCATTTCATTGATCTTTCTCAGATTCCATGCAATGGGAAAGCAGCTGATCGCATCCATCAGGATGGTATACACATCCTTGTAAATATGAATGGTTATACCAGGGGTGCTCGAAATGAACTCTTTGCTCTCAGGCCAGCTCCTATTCAGGCAATGTGGCTGGGCTACCCTGGGACCAGTGACGTGCTTTTCATGGATTATATCATCACTGATCAGGAAACTTCACCTGCTGAAGTTGCTGAGCAGTATTCTGAGAAACTGGCTTATATGCCCCATACTTTCTTTATTGGTGATCATGCTAATATGTTCCCTCACCTGAAGAAGAAAGCAGTCATCGATTTTAAGTCCAATGGGCACATTTATGACAATCGGATTGTGCTGAATGGCATCGACCTCAAAGCATTTCTTGATAGTCTCCCAGATGTGCGGATTGTCAAGATGAAATGTCCTGATGGAGGAGACAGTGCAGACAGCAGTAATACAGCTCTTAATATGCCTGTCATTCCTACGAATACTATTGCAGAGGCAGTTATTGAAATGATTAACAGAGGACAAATTCAGATAACAATTAATGGATTCAGTCTTAGCAATGGACTGGCAACTACCCAGATCAACATTAAGGCTGCCACTGGAGAGGAGGTTCCCCGTACCATTATTGTAACCACACGTTCTCAGTACGGGTTACCGGAAGATGCCATTGTGTACTGTAACTTTAATCAGTTATATAAAATTGACCCACCTACTTTGCAGATGTGGGCAAATATTCTGAAGCGTGTTCCCAATAGTGTACTGTGGCTGTTGCGTTTTCCAGCAGTAGGAGAACCTAATATTCAACAGTATGCACAAAATATGGGCCTTCCCCAGAACCGTATCATTTTTTCACCTGTTGCTCCTAAAGAGGAATATGTTCAGAGAGGCCAGCTGGCTGATGTCTGTTTGGACACTCCACTCTGTAATGGACACACCACAGGGATGGATGTCCTTTGGTCAGGGACACCCGTGGTGACTATGCCAGGAGAGACTCTTGCTTCCCGAGTTGCAGCTTCCCAGCTCACTTGTTTAGGCTGTCTTGAGCTTATTGCTCAAAATAGACAAGAATATGAAGACATAGCTGTGAAACTGGGAACTGATCTAGAATACCTGAAGAAAATTCGTGGCAAAGTCTGGAAGCAGAGAACATCTAGCCCTCTGTTCAACACCAAACAATACACAATGGACCTAGAGCGGCTCTATCTACAGATGTGGGAGCATTACGCAGCTGGCAACAAACCTGACCACATGATTAAGCCTGTTGAAGTCACTGAGTCGGCCTAAATAAGGACTGTGTGCACAGGAGAATTACCCTGTACCTGAGCCTCAACCTTCTGGGGGAAAGGGAACTACTTTTTCCTTATCTGTACAATACCATGCTGCAGATGGGTGACAGACAATGATAAGAAATAGCACAGCCAGACTTGCTTCCTGCATGATCACGATAGGGAGAGACACAAGAGATGGGAAACTGCTGTTCCACAAGGAGTCTCCATAGAATTTTGCAGCAGCCAGATGTCTGGAAGGTCTGGAAGGTAAGTCTGGAAGGTCTGATCTCCCTTGGTCTTCCATGGGATGGATGGTTAGTGTGGAAGGGAGATAGAGATTGCCCAGCCGTTTTGTGATTATCATGGATTGATTGAGTCTTCTGAATTAATATTTTTCTTTATATTTTGGGTATTGGAGCTTTTAAAAATGTTTGGTTTCAGGTATTTTTATTCATGTGAAGTGTATATGATTCTCTTGAGATAAGGTTTTAAGCTGAAATATTCCTTGTTTTAGTTTCTGAACTCTACAGATAAATGGGGACTTTGCTGGTGTAGTCTTTTTATAAACCACTTGAGCCTATGTCAGTCATTTTAGTTTCTGACATAATGTTTGGAACTATCAGTGCTTTGTTGGTTTATAGATGATGGCTTAAATTCTTTTCCTGGTCCGTTTCCTTCTTCCCTTCCCCCCACTTTAAAAATTCTCCTGTAACTTGGCTAACAAAAAACCAAGTCTGATTCAAAACCTCCCAGAGTGTTTCTCTTAACCGCATCATCTGGTGCCAAATTAAGATTCTTAGGAGTGATTATTAATTCTGAAGGGCACAGTTGTGGTACTGTCACTGATGATAACGATAATGGATTTTTGGCCCAGAGTTGTGACCTATTTCACCAGTGTTTTACCGTTGACTGCCCCTCTATGCTGCTTCCAAAAGTGATAGTGTGTGTTAAGATTTTTACGTTCACTTCTAAAGTTTGTTTTTTTTTTAGTGAGTCCTGTTCTTCCTTTTTCTTTCAGCAGAAATGAAATCCCAGGTAAGTATAAGTATTCAAATATTTGATCAGTAAGTCACAGTTATCTCCAGTACATTAAATAACTTTCATCAAAAAACATGTTATAGGTAAAAAGCTCTGAAGGACCAGCTATGTATATGATAATTATGTTTCAGACTTTCTAGGGTATTATATATAATAACGTGTCTTCTGGACGTGGTCTTGAAGTCTTTATGGATCCAGCCTCAGTAGTAGTGAACTGCACTGCTACTTGCTTTGGAGTACAAATTAGACTTTAGCCCTCCTGGAGGTTGAGTTTTTGGTATTGAAAACCATAGGAATGAAATTATTGTATTTCAACAAAGGATCGAGGGCTTGAGGCTTAAACAAGGCAACATATGTGTGGGAAGCAGTCAGCCTTGAGGGCAGGTAAGGACATGCCAGGCATGCGGCCGCTGCTCGAAGGGACTGTCCCTACTTGTTCCCCTCCTTGTTCCATTCCATGGGAGATAAATCACCAGGGCCCAGAGATCAGAAAGAATGTAAAATGAGACAAGCAAAGCTGTCTCCCCCCTGCACATGCAGGTTATTTTTGATGCTTCTGGGTTTATGGGTTTCCTCCCAGGGAAGTTAACCTTGAGCCGAGACAGTCTGTAGATAATGTAAACCACCATCTGGCAACCTTCTGATTTCTAGTCTAGATAATCTGCAACTGTAGCATAATAAAATTTGCCATGCAATCATCAGTTGTCTTGGTCCTTCTGACCCCATCCGTCGGTGCTACTTCAGTTCCTTACCCCTTCCCTTCTGACCCTGGGCGGTGAGATCCTCTTTCTCCGGCTGGTCCGCAGCAAGTGGCACTCGAACAGGGACCTGAAGCGTGAAGGCAATTAAAAGAAAAAGAAAGTGCAGGTAAGAGAACCCTTATGCAAAATATGTGTGGCCACCAGTAAAAGTGAAACTAATAGAGACATAAGGCAATAGTCAGTAAAATAAGATGGAGCAAAAGGGTTCAAAGGTGTATGAATTATTTGCTCAGGTTTTGCTTTTGATGCTTAAAGCTCGGGGTAATAAAGTTTCTACCTCACGGTTGACTGAATTTTTACAGCATATCCATGGTGTATCTCCCTGGTTTCCTGATGGCGGCTCTGTTGACATAGAAATCTGGCAGAAAGCTGGAGAAGATTTAAAAAATTATTATGAGTCTCGAGGGCCTACTCATACTCCTGTTGTTACATATAGTTTGTGGAATGTGATAAAAATATGTTTAGATGCATCTCATGATAGTGTTGATTTGAATGTAAAGTCAGAAAAACATAAGCCTCTGACAGAAGGAGAGACTGTATTATCAGCTACTGTGTCGCCACTTCCTAAACCGAAAGAGCTAATTAATTTAAATAGTTTAGATGAAGAGGAACATTTTGACTTAATAGATGTGGCTTGTAAACATAAAAGAGAGAACTATCCTGAGGATGATTTTCTAATGGCTGTGATAGATAAGTCAGTGAAAAAGCTGCAGGTTAATAAGGACTGTCTTCCTCAAAAATCTACATCTGTAAAAATGCTCAGTCCCTTGCAGCGCGCTGTACAAGGAGCAATAAAACGAGAAGATCCTATTTTCTGTTGTCCCGTCATAGAAAGACCTGATCCTAATAATCCTCAACAAGCTACTAGGGAGCATCAGGCTCTCCCTTTGAAAGTTTTGAAAGATTGAAAATCTGCCTGTGCTCAATATGGGCCCACTGCTCCTTTTACTGCTGCTATGGTTGACAGAAGCTCTTCCCCCTGCTGATTGGAAGTCTATTGCACGAGCTTGTTTAAATGGTGGAGATTATTTAATATGGAAGTTTGATTTTTATGAACGAGATGCTGAACAAGCAGAAAAGAATGCTGCCCATAATATTCCAGTTGATTATCATATGCTGATTGGGGAAGGACAGTATCTTTCTTTACAAGATCAATTAACTTATCCCTTTGTTGCTTATCCTCAAATAAATCATTTGGCATTACAAGCCTGGAGGAAATGTCTTTCTACCCACAAAACTGAGGATCTTTCAACAATTAGACAGGGACCTGATGAACCATATGCTGATTTTGTAGATAGGTTGTCACAGGCGGTGGGGAGACTCATTGTGGACGGACTCACTGGTACAATTGTAGTTAAGCAGCTTGCTTTTGAGAATGCTAATAATGCGTGTCAGGCTGCGATTCGACCTTGGAGAAAACGGGAACATTGGAGGCTTATATTCACCTTTGTGCAGACATTGGGCCCACTTATATACAGGGTGCTGCTGTGGCTGCAGCATTAACTAACGTGGGTTTAAAAACAATCAAAAGAAAACAAAGACTTGTTTTAAATGCGGAAAGGCAGGTCCTTTTGCTAGAGAATGTAGATCTTTTAATTCTAACCCTAGTCCTTCCTTCCCTACTCAGAAACCTCCAGATGGTCAGAAAATCCCTGGTTTATGCCCTAAATGCAATAGGGGAAAACATTGGGCACAAGATTGTTGCTCAGTGGCCCACAGGGATGGGCCACCACTGTCGGGAAACTCCTCCCGGGGCCTTCCCCGGCCCCAACAAATAATAAGGGCAATGTCTGTGTATCCTCCTCAAATGATCAATCAGACATTAACCAAAAACAGAAACATACAATATCCTCGCTCTCCAGAGCAACACCAGGAAGCGCAGGACTGGAGCTCAGCACCTCCGCCCGATATGTATTAACTCCTGAAATGGGTCCTCAGGCCCTCTCTACGGGCATCTGTGGACCTTTACCCAAGGGTTTGATGGGACTGTTATTGGGAAGAAGTAGTGTCACCATGAAAGGTTTAACTGTTATGCCAGGAGTCATAGATTCTGACTACGAAGGAGAAATAAAAGTCATGGCACAAACTATTAAAAATATAATAACTATTTCTCCTGGTGATAAAATTGCACAATTGCTACTTTTGCCCTTTGAACCTCATGGACAAATTTTACAACATCAAAAGAGAGAAACAAAGGCTTTTGGATCGTCTAATGCTGCCTACTGGATTCAGAAGATAGGGAAAGAATGTCCAGAAATGAAATGAACCATTAATGGAAAGGTTTTTTCAGGTTTGTTAGACACTGGAGCTGATGTCTCTGTTATGAAGCAGATACACTGGCCTAAACGTTGGCCCATTAGTCCTACTATTACAGAACTTCACGGAATAGGACAAAGTTCTTCTCCTATGCAAAGTAGTCAGTTTTTATTATGGCAAGATAGTGAGGGCCATTCAGGATACTTCCAGCCTTATGTTTTGCCTGGGCTGCCTTTAAACCTCTGGGGCCGAGATATATTAAAAGAAATGGGAGTATTACTTTATAGTCCAAACTCTCAAGTCTCTAATATGATGTTGGATCAAGGATTTCTTCCCACAAAAGGACTGGGAACAAATCAACAAGGAACTGTCTCTCCTACTGATGTGAAAATAAAAAATGATAGACAAGGTTTGGGTTTTTCTTAGGGGCCTTGGATTCTCCTCCACTCACTGCTGATCCAGTTACTTGGCTGACTGATGACCCTGTATGGGTGGACCAATGGCCCCTCACAAAGGAGAAAGGAGAAGCTGCAGAACAATTAGTACTGGAACAATTAGGGCATTTAGAAATTTCCAGTAGTCCTTGGAATACTCCTATTTTTATTATCAAGAAAAAATCTGGAAAATATAGGTTATTACAGGATCTAAGAGCTGTTAATAAAACTATGCTAATAATGGGAGCTCTTCAACCAGGCCTACCCTCTCCAACAGCCATACCACACAATTATCATCTTTAAGTTATAGATCTAAAAGATTGTTTTTTCACTATTCCTTTGTTTCCTGAAGATAGAAAACATTTTGCTTTTAGCTTGCCTGCCTTAAATTTTAAGTAACCCATGAGGAGATTTCAATGGAAAGTATTGCCTCAGGGCATGGCAAATAGTCCTCCATTATGCCAAAAATATGTGGCTCAGGCCTTGACTCCTGTGAGAAAAAAGGTTTCCATCGTTATATCTCATACATTATATGGATGATATACTTTTAGCCACTGATAATATTTCTTTATTAGAGACTGCTTTTCAATTTTTACAACAGTCCTTACAATCATTTGGCTTGGTCATTGCCTCAAAAAAAATTCAAAGACAATCTCCATTTTTATATTTGGGAAAATATATTGATAACACTACTATTAGGACTCAAAAACTGCAAATTCGAGTTGATAATTTAAAAACATTAAGTGATTTTCAAAAATTACTTGGAGATATTAATTGGCTAAGGCCTTCCTTAAAACTTACTACTGCTCAATTACAGCCTTTGTTTGATATTCTTAAAGGTGACTCAGATCCTACTTCACGCTCTATGACTCCAGAAGGATTTCAAGCTTTACAAATAGTCAATAGATCTATCAGTTCTATACAATTAACTAGAATTCATACTCACCTTCCAATTTTCTTAATAATTTGTCCAACTCCTCATGTGCCTACTGCCGTCTTATGGCAAACTGTTAGAATTATTGAATAGATTCATATGAAAACTACACCCTCTAAAGTTATTAACCCTTATTATGAACTTATTAGTAATTTAATAATGCAAGGTAGAACTAGATGCTTACAACCTATAAGTATAGAACCTTCTCAAATTATTATCCCTTATTCAGTTAGTCAACAAAATTGGCTTTTTCAACATAGTAATGAATGGGTCTTGCTCTTGCAGGATTTTCAGGTACCTTGGAATGCCATTACCCTGCTGATAAATTGATCCAATTCAGCAAACTTAACTCATATCTTTCCTTCTATAATTAGGCAACAGCCTGTTCCTCATGTACCTTTGGTTTTTACGGACGGTTCTTCTTCAGGAGTGGCTACTGTAATCATTGACGACGGAACAAACCTCATTAAAGAAACTTCCTTGACTTCAGCTCAACGTGTTGAACTGTATGCTGTCATTATGTCTTTTAAACATTTGCCTTCTATATCTTTTAATTTGTTTTCTGATAGTAAATATCTTATTAGCTTGTGATTTCTTCTGGAGACCGCGACCATAGGACATACTAATGACCCTGAATTATCATCCTCTTTTCGTTTGCTTCAACAGCTTATTCGTTCCCATGATGGTCCTGTTGCAGGTCTGTATATCCGTGCTCATTCTAACTTGCCTGGTCCATTGACTAAACTTAATGTGACTGCAGATGTTTTAACTCGATCTAAACGTGATCTTTATCCTGTACATTTTCCTCCCAAGAATAGAGTTGAAGTTACTCCTCCTCCTCAATCTCTTTTCCCTAAAGCAGGACATGTCCCAATTTACCGTACTCCTCCTTTCCGTTCGTCATGCTGTCAAGAATGGCTAATGTACTGCATTCATTATCTTCATACTCTTGATACTCATGGTCCATGTCCTGGACACCCTCATATTATGGTAAGTTATGATCAAACTGCTTCACAAGCAGCACAACCGTTGCACACTTTACACCGTCAGTCGGCGGCTACATTACACACACAATTTTCCCTTACTGGTGAAGCCGCCCGACAAATTGTTAAGCAATGCCCACAATGCTTACCTCACCTTCCTGTTCCACATTATGTTGTCAATCCTCGTGGATTATTACCTAGACATTTATGGCAAATGGATGTTACTCATATCCCGTCTTTTGGGAAATTACAGTTTGTTCATGTCACTATCGATACTTACTCTGGATTCCTATGTGCTACAGCACAGACCGGAGAAGCTACTAAACATGTTATCACTCATTTTTTACACTGTTTTGCTTTCATGAACCTTCCCAAAATTATTAAAACAGATAATGGGCCCACTTACTCTAGTGCTGCTTTTGCAACATTTTGTAATTCATTACAAAATTACCCATATTACAGGCATTCCATATAACCCTCAAGGACAAGGTATTACAGAACGTGCAAATAGATCTTTAAAGCTAACTATTGAAAAAGTAAAAAGGGGGGAATTGTATAGAACAACGCCACATAACCTTATAAATCATGCTCTGTTTATTTTAAATGTTCTCACTGTTGACAAATTTGGCTGCTCTGCAGGGGGAAGGTTGGTGGCTGAGCCAAGATTGGCCTCTCAAATCTCCGGAGGTCCTCTGGAAAGATCCGTTAACCAGCACTTGGCGTGGTCCTGATCCTGTGTTGATTTGGGGACGTGGTCACGTGTGTATCTTTCCCAGATCGGCGCCTGGACCTTGCTGGTTTCCTGAGCGCTTAGTCAAGCAAATAGATGGCTCGCCACAGCTCACAACTAGTTCAGAAGATGAAGTAGCTCTGCACCTCTCCGGAAAATCTGACAGTGTTGATTCAGAAAAAGAAGAAGAAGAGGAGACCACCAGGACAACTCAAAGGAGTGATGTTCCAACTTGGGGACAAATTAAACAAGTGGTTTCACGAGCTCAAGAGTCAGTGAGACAACAGAATAATCCTGTTACACCTGTAACTTTATTTTTGGCTATGTTGGCAACCATTTCATGTGTTCCCTCTGTTAATGCAGCAACTTACTGGGCCTATGTACCTGATCCTCCACTATTACAACCCATATCTTGGTCTGAAGCAGAGTTTCCTGTATTTTACAATGATAACTGTTTATCGGCCTCTTATTGGGAATATAAAACAAATCAATATGTCTGTAAATTATACTAACTGGTTTAGTACCCATCCTGTCTGTCTTAGCCCATTGAATCTGGAAACTGGACATGTAAAGGGTATTAGTTATGAGCATACAGATGTTTATGAGGGAACGGATCAATCAATTAGTTTGTCAGGCTCTCCAGGCATCCTTCGTTTTACAGGAACCAACATTACTCTTACATGCCCGGTTACCAGCTGACGAGAGTATCTTAAGGATACAATCATTGGTATAAAATGGGCAAGCTATTAATATTAGAGTTCAAATCTCATACGTCTCACCACTTAGGGATTCCGCTATTACTATAGCCAAGGTTACAGGTGAAGATTCAGGAAATTATTTCTGTATGAAGCGTTTACTTGGAGGACAAGGGATATTTATAGCTGGACATAAGGGTACTATTCTTAACAGAAAATCAAAAAATCAATTTCCTCCTTTTATGACCGTTAATTTTCCTGGATCCACTTTTGAACGTTGCAATGCATCTTGGAATAATAAACAAATATGGTGTACTATAGATTATACCAAGGTGTCAATTCTTATCTCTTCTATTCCCGTCGTAGATAGGTTTATCACATTTCAAAGGAACTGGGATATATGGAAACTAGCTCTAACTTATTCCAATACACCTGTTATAACTTGTGTTGCTCCTCTATATACACGTTTGTGTGGTTCTATTAACATTGGTAATTCTTCCAAAGGAGGATATAATATTAGCTCTGTTAATTGTACTTTTAGCAGTTGTATGTTCCCTTCTGCAGGAATGCAATCTGTGCTTATACTAAAGCAACCCATATATGTTATGGTGCCTGTACATCTGAGAGAACCTTGGTATGAAGATACTGGAGTACAGGCATGGGTGGAACTCTCTAAAGCCTTGCAGAGAAGGAGACGCTTTCTTGGGTGGCTAATAGTAAGTTTACCTGCCTCGGCTGCTCTGTCTGCTACCGTGGCTACTGCCGGTCTTGCTCTTTCACAGAGTATTCATCATGCTCACTTTGCTAATCAGTTATCTCAACATACCAGTCTTGCTTTATCTTTACAAAGTCACATATATTTACGGATTAATAACAAGTTAGATGAATTTAAAAACACAATTTTGGGGATTGGAGATCAGATGGCAGCATTAAAATTGAGGATGCGTTTAGCTTGTCATGCAAAGTATACATGGATGTGTGTTACTCCTTAAAAGTACAGTGACTGTATTTGGGAATGGGAAAAAGTAAAAATGCATCTGCTGAGTGTTTGGTCAGATAATAATATTAGTCTTGATCTTAAGAAATTAAATGCTGAAATTCAGGATATACAAAATGCACATCTTGATGATATTTCGCCAGAAGATGTAATTCAGACTTTACTGGACCATTTAAAGTGGTTAAATCCTCAGTCTTGGATTACCGGAAGGTTGTCAGGATTTATTACCCTGACCATAATTTGCCTATTATTGATAATAATCTTCTCATGTCTGTTTCGTATCCTCATGCAACAGTACACTACTCTCGGCACTAAACTTCATGGAATTATTTTGCAGCAAAAGTTAAAAAATAAAAAAGGGGGACCTGTGGGAAGCAGTCAGCCTTGAGAGCAGGCTACGGACATGCCAGGCATGCGGCCGCTGCTCGAAGGGACT
This sequence comes from Lagenorhynchus albirostris, assembly GCF_949774975.1. NCBI lineage: Eukaryota > Metazoa > Chordata > Mammalia > Artiodactyla > Delphinidae > Lagenorhynchus > Lagenorhynchus albirostris. Next base: position 156,777,458 of record NC_083097.1, read on the forward strand.
GTCCCTACTTGTTCCCCTCCTTGTTCCATTCCATGGGAGATAAATCACCAGGGCCCAGACATCAGAAAGAATGTAAAATGAGACAAGCAAAGGTGTCTCCCCCCTGCACATGCAGGTTATTTTTGATGCTTCTGGGTTTATGGGTTTTCTCCCAGGGAAGTTAACCTTGAGCTGAGACAGTCTGTAGATAATGTAAACCACCAACTGGCAGCCTTCCTTTTTCTAGTCTAGATAATCTGCAACTGTAGCATAATAAAATTTGCCTTGCAACCATCAGTTGTCTTGGTCCTTCTGACCCCATTCGTCGGTGCTATTTCAGTTCCTTACCCCTTCCCTTCTGACCCTGGGCGGTGAGATCCTCTTTCTCTGGCTGGTCCCCGGCACACATGAATATATGTTTTTGTCTTGCTGTACTGCACCTGTGCTGTCTAGTAACAGATATTTTGTCTGCTAGTAGTGTTCTAGATTATGTCTTTCCAAAGCGCTGAGGCAGTGCACCTATTCTGTAGTTGCAGCTGATGCCTGAATGTATCCTAGCTGACAAATTATTGATTAATAAGAACTTGAATTTCTGAAAGATTTGTACTGTTAACCAAAATCTGAGCAAGGAGTCTCAAATGTAATTCTTAGCCAGAATTACATGTTAATGAACCATTTAACAGTGTAAATCAAGGAACATCAGTGTAAGGGTTTCTTTTAATTTATTTTTTACCTGCTTGAAATATCAGTTAAAGTTTGCCAGCTTGGTTGCAGATGAACGGACGTTTGAAGTTCACCAAACTACTTAATGTGGGATAGGATAATAGACTTCCAGCGCCCTCAAGGCTGTGACCTTGCAGCCATTTTACATAGCACATCCTCCTCCTATAGGGATGAACCTTTCCCTGGCCCGAAAAGTGGCAGCTCTGTTGAAGCTTTGCTTATTGTAACAAGCTTTTGTTTCCAGGTTACATGTCTGTGGAAGACTTAATTCTAATAGAGATATAGATATTACTGGAAACTAATTGTTTTCTCTATTATACTCTGATTTATCAAAAAAGTAAAACATTTAAATTGTGCTACAGAAATTCAGAAGTTGTCTTGCAATCTTTAAACAATAAATGAATGAGTTGCCCTTAAAAAAAAAAAAGAATTAAGCAGTTAGGCTTTGTGGGCCATATACAGTTTCTGTAACTTCTGCTACCCTTTTATCTTCAACAACCTTTCTAAACAGACATAAAAATGATACAGACAACAAGTGCTACGGTCATTCAAAGAAGGCATAGAATAGATAGAAGGATCTCCTCTATGGCACAGGGAACTATACTCAATATTTTGTAACAACATCTGTATGGGGCACCTGCTCCACACCAGGCCCTATGACAGGTGCTTACATACTTTCCCTCTCCCCATCCTATGGGGAAAGTACCTCTGCTATAGATTTAACATTTGCCTCCCCCATTAATAACTTTTTTAAACCTTATTCACATTGCATCAAAGGGATGCTTTGATGCACTGCTGAGGTCTTCTCAGCAAAGCTCATGGGAATTTGGTATATGAGGATCCACAATAGCGATCCATTTCATTGGTGTCAATCTTTCTGGACAGTTTGGGTAGAAAGGACAAGTCCTGAAGGTGCAATACCTTCACCACATGTACTAGCATTGGGCCTTGCTTGTGTGTGTGTCACCAACTTCAGCCTTGCTGTAGCAATAATAGCTAAGATACTGTAGAGCTGAGAGGCTATTTAAGTATTTATAGATATATACATAAGATAAAAGCACCTAACTTTTTTCTACCTATTGCTTACTTTCCACAGCAGTGTACACACCACACTTCAGGAAACAGTGATGTTGTCCAATTTGTCTTCTCATTTGAAGCTGAGAAATGAAGGTCTGGAGACCTTTCATTGCTCAAGGTCATTCGAGTGTTTAAGGGCAGGATGCTGGGGTTCCTGACTTCCAGGGAACCTAACTTTTCTCTGATATTATACTGCCCCTTAATCTCTTAGCAGTACATAAAACAAATATTGGTGACCTCGTGACATGCCAGCCCTTGGGTGAAATGGAGATCTGTGACTGGCTCTCAAACTTTTAAGAAATGGGAGTCTAGAAAAAAAGACCCAAAACAGTCATGCAAAGACTCACTGGGCTGGAAGGGGAGCCCGTGGTCGTCTAGCTCAGTGCTGGGCTGAACCCTGGATCGTCCAAGGAGGGTCTTGGAGGCCTCTCTGCAGGCCAAGTAGTAGGCATAAGAGGGAATCAGGCAGGTTTGCTTCTGTTTCTTCATGTTATTTTCATGTAAGGTAGCACTGAAAACTTCAAAAGTAACACTGGAAATGTGCTGTGCTTGTCCATTTTCATCTTATAGGTAATGACATGAAGTCTCAAAGGGGGATCATGTTTTTCTAGTTGAAAACAGACAACATTCCTCATCCAGCATTCCTATAGCTTAAAAAAGCAATAGAGGCAAGTGGGGCCATGAACGTGGGTTTTGTGGTCACGCAGATTTGAACTTGCATCCCAGCAGGGCTTGAATGGAGTTTTTCTCTCCAAATTAGGCAAATTGCTTCTCCAAGCCTCATGGGGTGGTCAGTGTTGTTATAGGGGAGTGAGGTGAAAGCATTTTCTTCACCATATCCTGCCCCAGACATGTTATCTGAAGGGAAGGAAGGAAGGAAAAATGGGAGGGATATATGGAGAAAGAGGGAGGAAACTAAGGTGGCAGAGAACATTCCTAAAAGTCCTCCATGTTACTTCTGCTGTGCTTCCACACGCTCCTTGGGACCTCGCTTGCCAACAGAAATGTTGATTAAGCACTCTGGTTCTTATGTACTTTCTGCATTGGGAACACTTATAGTTAGGTTTCAGGGCTCTGAACTCCCCAAACTGGGGAACTTGTCATTAAAAGGTCCTTTTAAAAAGCACAAGTGCCCCAAAGTTTAATGGCATTAGATTTTGGCAATGATTTCTTGAATATGACACCAAAGGCACAGGCAACAAAAGGAAAATAGAGAAATTGGACTTCATGAAAATTTTTAAAACTCTGTGCATCCAGACCCTATCAACAGAGGAAAAGGGCAATCACAGAATGAGAGGAGATGTTTGGAAATCATATATCTGATAAGGGATTAATATCTAGAGTGTACAGAGAACTCCTAAAACTCAACCACAAAGCAAACAACCTGGCTAAAAAATGGGCAAAGGACTCGATTAGACATTTCTGCTAAGAAGATACATAAATGGCCCATAAACACCTCAAAAGATGCTCAGCATCACTGATCATTAGGAAAATGCAAGTCAAGACTACAGTGAGACACCACCTTACACACATTAGGGTGGCTACTGTGAAAACAAAAAATAACAAGGGTTGATGAGGATGTAGGAAATTGGAGCCCTGTGCACTACTGGTGAGAATGTAAAATGGTACAGCCATTGTGCAAAATATCATGGTGGTTCCTCAAAATTAAAAGTAGGATTACCATATGGTCCAGTTCCACTTCTGGGTATATACCCAACATAACTGAAAGCAGGTTTTGCAAGATACTTTGTATACCTATGTTCATAGCAGCATTGTTCACAATAACTAAAATGTGGAAGGAACCCAACTGCCCACTGACAGATGAATAGATAAGCAAAACGGGGTGTATACACAACAGAATATTATTCAGCCTTAAAGAGGAAGTTCTGACACAGGCTACAACATGGATGAATCTTGAGGACATGATGCTAACCTACAAGTCACAGAAAGACAAATGCTCTCGATTCCACTTGTATGAGGCACCTAGAGTGGTCAAGTTCATATGGACAGAAAGTCGAATGGTGGGCGCCAGGGGCTGGGAGTAGCGGTTGCTGGCGGGCAGAGAGTTCCAGTTTTTCCAGAAGAAAAGTGTTCTGGAGATTGGCTGACGCACAACGTGAATCTCCTGAACGTTTCTAAACTCTACACTCATAAGTGATACGATGATACAATTTTATGTGCATTTCACTACAAATAAAAAACAAACATGGACTTTCCTGGTGGCGCAGTGATTAAGAATCCACCTGCCAATGCTGGGGACACGGGTTCGAGCCCTGGTCCAGGAAGATCCCACATGCCGCGGAACAACTAAGCCCGTGCACCACAACTACTGAGCCTGCACTCTAGAGCCTGCGAGCCACAGCTGCTGAAGCCCGTGTGCCACAACTACTGAAGTGCATGCACCTAGAGCCCGTGCTCCACAACAAGAGAAGCCACCACAGTGAGAAGCCCGTGCACCACAACGAGGAGTAGCCCCTGCTCGCCGCAACTAGAGAAAGCCCACGCACAGCAACGAAGACCCAACACAGCCAAAAATAAATAAATAAATAAATTTAAAAATTAATTTAAAAAACTATTAAAAAAATAAAACACCAAACACAAGTGGCCCTCGGAGACACAGTAAATATTTTTGTCGTTCACAATTTAGAGCTGCCTCATTGTCAGGGTGCTAGTCTTCAGTCAACTAGCTGAGAACTGATACGGAGGGGATGGGAACTTCCATGAAAGAGCTTCTGAAGCTAAGTAGCCTGGTCCATTTCCTAATTTCTTCAACGAATATCTGAGTGCTTGCTGGAGCCAGTCACTGTACTTGGTCCTCGAGATAGACAGCTGTGAAAACATTATACAGAGAGCCTTGCAATCTGGGAGTGAGAGGTGGGGTAGGGAAGGACCCGCAAATGAAAGCATGGAAGTTTTTAGCATGTTACCAGATGATGCAGGTTACGGGAACAATAAAGCATCAAAGGGAAAGAGGGCTACCCTAATTAGAAGGGGACATGTGGACAGACTGGAGAGAGCAGCCCCTGTAGATACGGAGAGAAAGAACATTCTAGGCAGAGAGAATAATAAGTGCCGGAGGCTATGGGGAGGGAGCTGCTGGGAACAGCCAGGGACAGCGTGCCAGTGTGTCTGGAAGGGCTTGAGGGAAGGGGAGGGACGGTGTGTGTGTGTGTGTGTGTGTGTGTGTGTGTGTGTGAGACAGAGAGAGAGAGAGAGAGAGAGAGAGAGAGACAGAGAGAGAGAGAGAGAGTGGGGGGATGGGGAGGGGGAGAGAGGGAGAAGACTGCTTTTATTCGAATCCAGATGGGAGCCTCTGAAGGGTTTTGAGACTTGGGACTTACCAGAATCACCGTGACCACCGTACCTAGAACGGATTGAATGGGAGGGGGCAAAGCAGAGAAACGCATTTGAAAGGGGTGCACAGAAGGGGAGAGCAGAGCTGGTGGGACCTGAGGGGAGAGGTTTTCTGTCTCTTGCAGGGTGCCGGGTAGGGTTTAGTCTGGGTGTGGCCGCCCCGCTCCCCGTCTGCAGCACTCTGCCCTCCTCACCTCCTGTAAACGGAGGCTAAGTACATCCTTGAGGCTCTCCCAGAGAGTTGATGGCCTGCCTGGGACAGTCCTGAGTCACAGCCCCTTGGCTGTCACCAGCTCCAGGGATGCTCCTGTCCTGAGCATTAACCTCCCTCAGGGGGAGTCCTCATTCTCCAGGGAGGAAATGGATATCTCACTGCTGCGGGCTCTTAACTCCTGTAAAGCTGCAGGACAAATGACTTCCCTGAACATGCTTCATGCAGGGAGGAGTGGGTAATCTCAGAGAAGGGAATAAAACTTCTCAAAACTCCAAACCGGGGATTGCAGAGAAGCTCGCTGTCTTCTCTCTTGGGTGCCTGTGTGTGTGAATCGGGGAAGGAGAGGGCGGGCACCGACCTGGGTCTCGGTTCGCCCCCGCGGACCATTCTTCCAGAGCAAGTTTTTCTTAGCGTCACTCGATTACCTGAAGTGGGAGAATGAATACCCAGTGTAGAAAAGGGGGAAGAAAAGCGTGTTAGTTAGCATGAAATATGGTCATCTGATGACTTGTCCATTATGTATTTAAGGAAGCGAAGATTCTGAAGACCTTCACCTACTCTAGGAGAGGAAATTGCCTCTGTCTACACCAGGACCTCTTACTTTTGCCACTGGTGACATTTTGTGTCCGATAATTCTTTGCTGTGGGCTGTCCTGGGCATTGTGGGATACTCCTACAGTATCCCTGGCCTCCGCCCAGCGGACGCCAGCAGTCCTTCCCCAGCTGTGACAGCAGAAATGCCTCCTGAACTTGTCAATTGTCCCGGGGGCGGGGAGCTGGGGGGAGGGCGGCAGAGTTGCTCTGGGTTGAGAGCCCCTGACCCAGGCTCAGCAGGCACATGGGTGAAGTCAGGACTGTGTATGTCATGTCCTCTCTGGCTAACAATAATTGATGGAGTTAAAACGAATAGTGGCTTCTGCTTGGTCACTGGGACAGCAGAGCATTCACTGTTCTGCCTTGAGAGAACAATTTTCCTGTATTTTAACTAATAAGGCCCTTGTGATGGCTGGATTCTGGGCACCCCAACTAATAAGCGTGCCTATAAGGCAAAGAAACCAAAACCAACGTCCTCCCTGATTGCCAGGGAGGGGGCATGTTTTCTTTCCCCTCCCTCTCCTGGATCCATGCAGTAATTAGCCAAAGTAAAATGAATTTTAGCTCATGCTTAATTGCCTTTACAGTGTACTCGCCAGCACTGATGCAGTAGTGCTAAAGCAATGTATTTTAATAAATTTTTTAAAATTTATTTTTATTTTTGGCTACCTTAGGTCTTTGTTGCTGTGCTTGGGCTTTCTCTAGTTGTGGTGAGCAGGGGCTACTCTTCATTGCGCTTCACGGGCTTCTCACTAGGTGACTTTTCTTGTTGCAGAGCACGGGCTTTAGGCGGGTGGGCTTCAGTAGTTGTGGCATGCAGGCTCCGTAGTTGTGGCACACGGGCTTAGTTGCCCCACGGCATGTGGGATCTTCCCGGACCAGGGCTCAAACCTGTGTTCCCTGCACTGGCAGGAGGATTCTTAACCACTGCGCCAGCAGGAAAGTTCCTAAAGCAATTATTTTTTTAACTTTATGGCTTTAAATAATCCTTGGCTCTGAAATTCCCTGTACCCCTCAGCTACGTAACCACAGGCCCCTCTGCCCTAAATCCTTTTCTTATACTTTGTAGCTTTTTAAGCAAGGCCCCTCTTTAGGAAGACATAATCCCTTCTCTGTAGAAAACATGAAAGACCTGAACAAATCAAGATTTCTCCATGGAGAATTCAGCTAGTCCTGTGCTTAGCTCCGAACAAGGAAATCCATCTCTCTACCAAGCATGCCATTACCCGGACTAATGCCTGACTTGAATAACAAGCAAATTGTTGTGCTTTTAATTGTACCCTGCTTGGTCACAAAGCACGTGTGAGAGAGGAATGTGCCCAGCTTCTCCAGGAGAAACAGGTCAGGCCTCTAATCCTCCTTTTCTGTCACCTTCCCTTCCCCCTTTCCAATCCTTTCTCTTCTCAGCAGAGCAGAGGGAAAAAAAAGAGACAGCTAAATTATGTTTAAAATGGAAGAGTCTAAAAGAAGAAAAACGGTGGTCAGTACTGACTTGGGAGAGGATGCATTATCTATCCACAGCCTCTGCAGTGTGGGCCATTTGAGGACAATCAGTGTTCTCACCGGCTTGCTGGAGGGCGATATCTGCGAGCCTAAACCAGGCTTTCTCAGCCTCAGCACGACTGCTGGGTGGGGTTGGATGCTTCTTTGCTGTGGGCCTGTCCCGTGATGGAAGGACTTTTAGCCTCCCCTAAGCTGTGACCATCCAAAGTGTCCCAAGACAAAATTGCCCCTGGTTGAGAACCACGGCCCCAAGCCCTTCCATATTGGGATGTACTTGCTCTCTCTCCCATTCTCTCCCCACCCCCATACACAAAACCCAAGAAAATCATGGTTCCTGTGTTAAAACTGGGGAGATCAACGTGCTCTTCATGTAGGTAGAATAAGTGGAAAGGAAAAAGACACTGACTTGTGTGTAGTCAGGGGACAGAGTGGGAACCCCTCAACGCCAAGACTGAAAAGAGTCTTAGGATGTGGGTGTGTTTCTGGCTCCCTCTGGGAAGTGGCAATGCCCCTGGTTGAACAAGCCAACTTTCGAACGCCTCTACCCTGTGCACGTTGGAATCGGGCTTGCTGTGGGCGAGATGAGGAGTGATGGCGAGGCTGCAGAGATGAAGGCGTCTGTGAAGGTGCTGACTGTCTCCTCCCACACTACTTGGGACAGGGGAGAACTTCCCAGCTTCAGAGAGATACCCATTGCTCAGACAATGAGGATCCTGTCTTGGACCTAAACATCGGGATGAAAGAGGGCTACTGACAAGACAGACGTTGTGCAAGCATGGGGTTGCACTTTCATTACAGACATTGAGGCAAACATTTCACTCCTGGTGATATAAGACCTCCCCTATTTTTAGGAACTTACAAGAAGCATTATTGCTTGTTCTTACTGGCCAGAAGGAAAGGCGGGAGAACGAGCACACTGCAGTGAGCCCCCATGTCCACTAGATGGCGGTGTACATCTTCCTCAGAAGCCAGGCGGGCAGCGCTCTGGGCAGCTCGTTGGCCTAAGCAAGACAAGGGCCACTCTTCTTTCGGGAGACAGGGGTCACCTGTCATTGTCGGCACAAACAGCCCCAAATAATTGCACTGACCACACAGCTCTAAGCCACGTTCCAGGGCACTGCCGTCTGTTCAGCACTGAATGCTGGGAAAATGAACCACGCTGCTAATTTGCTTGATTGGGGGGAAAATAAGATCTCAAGTGACAGTGGGTGTAATTTATTTTTCCAACAAGAATAGGGGCAAAGACATTTCATCCCCCTCCCGCCCCAACTGCCACCATAAACGAAAGCAATCACCTAATTATTCCTGAATTACTAACTGGCAGGGTAAAGATCTGCTGGAGGTCAAGCTGAAGTGGGGAGTCTGGAGAAAGGGATGTGATTTCTGCAGGGGAGGAGGGGAGGGGTACACGAGGTGGGAGGGGCGGGAGGGGAGGGGAAGGCCTGAAGCCCATTGTGAGGCCCTGCGCCCCTGTGGTCTGGGGGCCGTGCTGGCCCTGACCCTGGGAGAAAAAGAGGCTCAGTGATGTCTTCAGGCCGTTCATTTTGTGCAGGAGAATGACTTCATAAAGTGAAGGAAAAAGAACCTGTTGGAGAAAACCTATCCGAGAGTTTCTCTGAAAATGCTACAGATGGAGATGAACTGGCTTGGGAAGGAGAGCACAGCCCTGTGGCGCCTGGCCACCCCGCTGCTGGTGGACCCCCCCAGGAAGGTTCTGTCACGGAAACGACAGGCAGATCTGAAACCAAGTTGGGCTTTACGTCATTAAGAAATCCCCCAAAGGAATGGAATAAAGGCCTCCTTTCACACTTTGGGTTTTGCATGTGTCCTGAGGAAGCGCCTCTTCCCCAGCTGAGACAGCGCGCTGTCCCCGCGACCCAGTGAGCGGCCCTCGTCCTGCGGGGAAAGCAAAACAGCAGGGGGTGGGTGCGCGCCCAGAGCTGCCCCTCTCGCAATTGATTTGTTCAGGGATGACTTCTTGCGTCCTAGTTAGATGTGACTTTAATCCAAGTGCTTTCCTAAGGCGATTTATCACAACTGTGAACCGTCAGTTTGCACAGCTGCTGCTCTTTTAGGGAAACGCACAGGCTCGGGAGGCGGAGGGGCCGGCGCGGGCTCGCCTCTTTCCCACGGACCGGCCCGCGGGCCCCTCGCCCACCAGAAACATGTGCGCCGCGTCCTCAGAGGCCGCCGCTTCTGTGCTCGGGCTCCTCTGCTGTTTCTGGCTGCTGAACAGCCATCTCCTCTCTCCTGGGAGGGGCAGCTGGTTTCCTTTTGGGGCGCTCCCCTTCTCCCCGTCTCAGCTCCTGCAGCGGAGATGAGGCTGCCCCTCTCTCCCTGCACGCTGTGGGCTGGGTGTGCAACCCGGCTCGGGCCACAGTCCCCCACCGTCCCCGCCGACCCCGCTCGGCGCCCACCACAGCCGGCAAAGCCCACACGGGGCGCCCAGTTAAAGCTGAACCTCAGATGAAAACCACGACTTTTACTAGGAAGCCAGTTCGTGGGCGGAGACTGCGGGTGGCGGAGGGGGGAAGCTTCGCAGCCGCGGAGGAGAGCAGAGCCACAGGGGTGCGGAGGGCAAAGCGGAGAGATTCCCGCACGGAGGATCACCAGCCCGAGAGGCTTGTCTGCTCATCCGCCGGGGCGGGCGGGGCTGGGAGCTGAGGCTCGAGCTTCTGGTCGGAGCGCAGGGAGAGGACTGGCGGCATGAACACAGCCTGAAGGGGTTAGTGCGCCACGGCTAGCTGGGAGGGAGACGGGGAAAAAGTCTGGACCTGCTGAAGAGGCAAGAGAAATTTTCTTCCCTCTTTGTTGCCTGGTGTGCGAGGAGAGGGGATTAAGAGCGCTGCTTAAAGGAGCTCCAGAGACGGGCGCTAGCAGCGGCTAAAAGCGCGGATGAGACGCTAAGGCTGCTGCTGCCGCCACCAAGAAGCCTGTGTGCGAGCACAGGTCACTATCCACACCTCCCCGCCCGGGAGCCTGTGCAGCCCGCCACTGCCAGGGTCCCGTGATCCAGGGACAACTTCCCCGGGAGAACGCACAGCACGCCTCAGGCTGGTGCAACGTCACGCCGGCCTCTGCCACCGCAGGCTCGCCCTGCATCCATACCCCTCCCTCCCCCGGCCTGAGTGAGCCAGAGCCCCTGAATCAGCGGCTCCTTTAACCCTGTCCTGTCTGAGCGAAGAACAGATGCCCTCAGGCGACCTACACGCAGAGGCGGGACCAAATCCAAAGCTGAACCCCCGGAGCTGTGCGAAGAAGGAAGAGAAAGGGAAATCTCTCCCAGCAGCCTCAGGAGCAGAGGATTAAATCTCCACAATCAACTTGATGTACCCTGCATCTGTGGAATACCTGAATAGATAACGAATCATCCCAAATTGAGGAGGTGGACTTTGAGAGCAAGATTTATTATTTTTTCCCCTTTTCCTCCTTTTGTGAGTGTGTATGTTTCTGTGTGAGATTTTGTCTGTATAGCTTTGCTTTCACCATTTGTCCTAGGGTTCTGTCCATCAGTTTTTTGGTGCTTTTTTTACTTTTTTAAAAAAATGTTCTTAATAATTATTTTTTATTTTAATTATTTTATCTTACTTTATTTTATTTTATCCTCTTTCTTTCTTTTTCTTTATTTCTCTCTCTCTCTTCCTTCCTTCCTTCCTTCCTTCTTCTCCCTTTTATTCTGAGCTGTGTGGATGAAAGGCTCTTGGTGCTCCAGCCAGGAGTCAGTGCTGTGCCTCTGAGGTGGGAGAGCCAACTTCAGGACACTGGTCCACAAGAGACCTCCCAGCTCCACATAATATCAAATGGCAAAAATCTCCCAGAAATCTCCATCTCAACACCAAGACCCAGCTTCAGTCAACGACCAGCAAGCTACAGTTCTGGAAACCCTATGCCAAACAACTAGCAAGACAGGAACACAACCCCACCCATTAGCAGAGAGCCTGCCTAAAATCATAACAAGGCCACAGACACCCCAAAACACACCACCAGACGTGGACCTGCCCACCAGAAAGACAAGATCCAAACTCATCCACCAGAACACAGGCACTAGTCCCCTCCACCAGGAAGCCTACACAACCCACTGAACCAACTTTAGCCACTGGGGACAGACACCTAAAACAATGAGAACTATGAACCTGCAGCCTGCAAAAAGGAGACCCCAAACACAGTAAGTTAAGCAAAATGAGAAGACAGAAAAACACACAGCAGATGAAGGAGCAAGATAAAAACCCACCAGACCTAACAAATGAAGAGGAAATAGGCAGTCTACCTGAAAAAGAATTCAGAATAATGATAGTAAAGATGATCCAAAATCTTGGAAATAGAATAGAGAAAATGCAAGAAACATTTAACAAGGACCTAGAAGAACTAAAGATGAAACAGCAATGATGAACAACACAATAAATGAAATTAAAAATACTCTAGAAGGGATCAATAGCAGAATAACTGAAGTAGAAGAATGGATAAGTGACCTGGAAGATAAAATAGTGGAAATAAATACTGCAGAGCAGAATAAAGAAAAAGAAGGAAAAGAACTGAGGACAGTCTCAGAGACCTCTGGGACAACATTAAACTCACCAACATTCGAATTATAGGAGTTCCAGAAGAAGAAGTGAAAAAGAAAGGGACTGAGAAAATATTTGAAGAGATTATAGTTGAAAAGTTCCCTAATATGGGAAAGGAAATAGTTAATCAAGTCCAGGAAGCCCAGAGAGTCCCATACAGGATAAATCCAAGGAGAAACACGCCAAGACACATATTAATCAAACTGTCAAAAATTAAATACAAAGAAAACATATTAAAAGCAGCAAGGGAAAAACAACAAATAATACACAAGGGAATCCCCATAAGGTTAACAGCTGATCTTTCAGCAGAAACTCTGCAAGCCAGAAGGGACTGGCAGGACATATTTAAAGTGATGAAGGAGAAAAACCTACAACCAAGATTACTCTACCCAGCAAGGATCTCATTCAGATTTGATGGAGAAATTAAAACCTTTACAGACAAGCAAAAGCTGAGAGAGTTCAGCACCACCAAACCAGCTTTACAACAAATACTAAAGGATCTTCTCTAGGCAAGAAACACAAGAGAAGGAAAAGACCTACAATAACAAACCTAAAACAATTAAGAAAATGGGAATAGGAACATACATATCGATAATTACCTTAAATGTAAATGGATTAAGTGCTCCCACCAAAAGACACAGACTGGGTGAATGGAAAAAAAAACAAGACCCATATATATGCTGTCTACAAGAGACCCACTTCAGACCTAGAGACACATACAGACTGAAAGTGAGGGGATGGAAAAAGATATTCCATACAAATGGAAACCAAAAGAAGGCTGGAGTAGCAATTCTCATATCAGACAAAATTGACTTTAAAATAAAGACCATTAGAAGAGACAAAGAAGGACACTACATAATGATCAAGGGATCGATCCAAGAAGAAGATATAACAATTGTAAATATTTATGCACCCAACATAGGAGCACCTCAATACATAAGGCAAATACTAACAGCCATAAAAGGGGAAATCGACAGTAACACATTCATAGTAGGGGACTTTAACACCCCACTTTCACCAATGGATAGATCATCCAAAATGAAAATAAATAAGGAAACACAAGCTTTAAATGATACATGAAACAAGATGGACTTAATTGATACTTATAGGACATTCCATCCAAAAACAACAGAATACACATTTTTCTCAAGTGCTCATGGAACATTCTCCAGGATAGATCATATCTTGCGTCACAAATCAAGCCTTGGTAAATTAAGAAAATTGAAATTGTATCAAGTATCTTTTCTGACCACAACGCTTTGAGACTAGATATCAATTACAGGAAAAGATCTGTAAAAAATACAAACACATGGGGCTTCCCTGGTAGCGCAGTGGTTGAGAGTCCACCTGCCAATGCAGGGGACACGGGTTCGTGCCCCAGTCCAGGAAGATCCCACATGCTGTGGAGCGGCTGGGCCCGTGAGCCATGGCCACTGAGCCTGCGCATCCAGAGCCTGTGCTCCGCAAACAGAGAGGCCACAACAGTGAGAGGCCCGCGTACCGCAAAAACAAACAAACAAACAAAAAACCAAACACATGGAGGCTAAACAATACACTATTAATAACGAAGTGATCACTGAAGAAATCGAAGAGGAAATAAAAAAATACCTAGAAACAAATGACAATGGAGACACGATGACCCAAAACCTATGGGATGCAGCAAAAGCAGTTCTAAGAGGGAAGTTTATAGCAATACAATCCTACCTTAAGAAACAGGAAACATCTCGAATAAACAACCTAACCTTGCCCCTAAAGCAATTAGAGAAAGAAGAACAAAAAAACCCCAAGGTTAGCAGAAGGAAAGAAATCATAAAGACCAGATCAGAAATAAATGAAAAAGAAATGAAGGAAATGATAGCAAAAATCAATAAAACTAAAAGCTGGTTCTTTGAAAAGATAAACAAAATTGATAAACCATTAGCCAGCCTCATCTAGAAAAAAAGGGAGAAGACTCAAATCAATAGAATTAGAAATGAAAAAAGAGAAGTAACAACTGACACTGCAGAAATCCAAAAGATCATGAGAGATTACTACAAGCAACTTTATGCCAATAAAATGGACAACCTGGAAGAAATGGACAAATTCTTAGAAATGCACAACCTGCAAAGACTGAATCAGGAAGAAATGGAAAATATGAACAGACCAATCACAAGCACTGAAGTTGAAACTGTAATTAAAAATCTTCCAGCAAACAAAAGCCCAGGACCAGATGGCTTCACAGGTGAATTCTATCAAACAGTTAGAGAAGAGCTAACACCTATCTTTCTCAAACTCTTCCAAAATATAGCAGAGGGAGGAACTCTCCCAAACTCATTCTACAAGGCCACCATCACCCTGATACCAAAACCAGACAAGGACGTCACAAAGAAAGAAAACTACAGGCCAATATCACTGATGAACATAGATGCAAAAATCCTCAACAAAATACTAGCAAACAGAATCTAACAGCACATTAAAAGGATCATACACCATGATCAAGTGGGGTTTATTCCAGGAATGCCAGAATTCTTCAATATATGCAAATCAATCAATGTGATACACCATATTAACAAACTGAAGGAGAAAAGCCATATGGTCATCTCAATAGATGCAGAGAAAGCTTTCGACAAAATTCAACACCCATTTATGATAAAACCCTGCAGAAAGTAGGCATAGAGGGAAATTTCCTCAATATAATAAAGGTCATATATGACAAACCCACAGCCAACATACTCCTCAATCGTGAAAAACTGAAAGTATTTCCACTAAGATCAGGAACAAGACAAGGTTGCCCACTCTCACCACTCTTAATCAACATAGTTTTGGAAGTTTTAGCCACAGCAATCAGAGAAGAAAAGGAAATAAATGGAATCCAAATCGGAAAAGAAGAAGTAAAGCTGTCACTGTTTGCAGATGACATGATCCTATACATAGAGAATCCTAAAGATGCTACCAGAAAACTACTAGAGCTAATCAATGAATTTGGTAAAGTGGCAGATACAAAATTAATGCACAGAAATCTCTGGCATTCCTATACACTAATGATGAAAAATCTGAATGTGAAATCAAGAAAACACTCCCATTTACCATTGCAACAAAAAGAATAAAATATCTAGGAATAAACCTACCTAAGGAGACAAAAGACCTGTATGCAGAAAATTATAAGACACTGATGAAAGAAATTAAAGATGATACAAATAGATGGAGAGATATACCATGTTCTTGGATTGGAAGAATCAACATTGTGAAAATGACTCTACTACCCAAAGCAATCTACAGATTCAGTGCAATCCCTATCAAATTACCACTGGCATTTTTCACAGAACTAGAACAAAAAATTTCACAATTTGTATGGAAACGCAAAAGACCCTGAATAGCGAAAGCAATCTTGAGAACGAAAAACAGAAGCTGGAGGAATCAGGCTACCTGACTTCAGACTATACTACAAAGCTACAGTAATCAAGACAGTATGGTACTGGCACAGAAACAGAAATCAAGATCAATGGAACAGGATAGAAAGCCCAGAGATAAACCCATGCACTTATGGTCACCTTATCTTTGATAAAGGTGGCAGGAATGTACAGTGGAGAAAGGACAGCCTCTTCAATAAATGGTGCTGGGAAAACCGGACAGGTACACGTAAAAGTATGGGATTAGATCACTCCTTAACACCATACACAAAAATAAGCTCAAAATGGATTAAAGACCTAAATGTAAGGCCAGAAACTATCAAACTCTTAGAGGAAAACATAGGCAGAACACTCTATGACGTAAATCACAGCAAGATCCTTTTTGACCCACCTCCTAGAGAAATGGAAATAAAAACAAAAATAAACAAATGAGACCTAATGAAACTTCAAAGCTTTTGCACAGCAAAGGAAACCATAAACAAGACCAAAAGACAACCCTCAGAATGGGAGAAAATAGTTGCAAATGAAGCAATTGACAAAGGATTAATCTCCAAAATTTACAAGCAGCTCATGCAGCTCAATAGCAAAAAAACAAACAACCCAATCCAAAAATGGGCAGAAGACCTAAATAGACATTTCTCCAAAGAAGATATACAGATTGCCAACAAACACATGCAAGAATGCTCAACATCATTAATCATTAGAGAAATGCAAATCAAAACTTCAATGAGATATCATCTCACACCAGTCAGAATGGCCATCATCAAAAAATCTACAAACAATACCTGGAGGGGTGGGATGGGGAGGGTGGGAGGGAGGGAGACGCAACAGGGAAGACATATGGGAACATATGTTTATGTATGACTGATTCACTTTGTTATAAAACAGAAACTAACACACCATTGTAAAGCAATTATACCCCAATAAAGATGTAAAAAAAAAAAAAAATCTACAAACAATAAATGCTGGAGAGGGTGTGGAGAAAAGGGAAAACTCTTGCACTGTTGGTGGGAATGTGAATTGGTACAGCCACTATGGAGAACAGTATGGAGGTTCCTTAAAAAACTACAAATAGAACTACCATATGACCCAGCAATCCCACTACTGGGCATATACCCTGAGAAAACCATAATTCAAAAAGAGTCATGTACCAAAATGTTTATTGAAGCTCTATTTACAATAGCCCAGAGATGGAAACAACCTAAGTGTCCATCATCGGATGAATGGATAAAGAAGATGTGGCACTTATATGCGATGGAATATTAGCCATAAAAAGAAACGAAATTGAGCTATTTGTAATGAGGTGAATGGACCTAGAGTCTGTCATACAGAGTGAAGTAAGTCAGAAAGAGAAAGATAAATACTGTATGCTAACACATATATATGGAATTTAAGAAAAAAAAATGTCATGAAGAACCTAGGGGTAAGACAGGAATAAAGACACAGACCTACTAGAGAATGCACTTGAGGATATGGGGAGGGAGAAGGGTAAGCTGTGACAAAGTGAGAGAGTGGCATGGACATATATACACTACCAAACGTAAAACAGATAGCTAGTGGGAAGCAGCCACATAGCACAGGGAGATCAGCTCGGTGCTTTGTGACTACTTAGTGGGGTGGGATATGGAGGGTGGGACGGAAGGAGATGCAAGAGGGAAGAGATAATGGGAACATATGTATATGTATAACTGATTCACTTTGTTATAAAGCAGAAAGTAACACACCATTGTAAAGTAATTATACTCCAATAAAGATGTAAAAAAAAAAAAGATGTAGGAGAAAGAGAAAGGAAGGATCAGAATTATTATTATTTGAAGGTGATAGCTACATAGAAAAAGCAAGCAGATTCATTAGACAAACCACTAGAATATTCAATCTAATTGTTTTGCTATAGATAAATATTTATTTATATACAGCAATTTCACAATCCAACAATGACATTATAAAATGCAATAGAAATGCAACCCCATTTGTAAAGGCCACAAAGATATTAGAGTATATAGGAATAAAGTTAATTTTTAAAACTGAGGGAGATACATATTGAAAAAATAACTAAACATTACTGAAAGATAGAAAAGGAGAATAATGGGGTAGATATACAATGTTTACAGATGGCATGACATATCACAAAACTGTGATTCTTTCCCAAATTAAACTTAAGTTCAACAGAAATGCATGCATGCTTTCATGCAAGGGGTGTGTGTGTGTGTGTGTGTGTGTGTGTGTGTGTGTTGTGTAGTTTAAGCTACAGGATCAAGAATGTGACTGACAACTGTTTGCTAAAGGGATTAGGCATGTGACTCATGGATCCAATCAACTATCTCAGTAGAAACCAGGAATAAAGTTGTCATTGTCCAGGAAAGATGTATAAAGGTCCCTCTTGTTTGATGATTTGGACTCCTATGAATTTCATAGGAAACCAACAAGATTTTTGTGAATGTTCTATCAGCAGAAATACTGACAGATTGGACTAAAGGAGACAGAAACAGGATAAAATAAAGAAGACTGTCAGATTTCTAGGATTCCAGAGGCAAGAAATGGGCCAACAGAGCTATCTGTCTAGGAATACATGTTATCCTACAAGAAAATGGAAGACTGATTGTATTGGTGGTTCAGAGTTTGACAAGCTGCCATTGCCACCAGGGTCCAGAGAGCACAGGCCCAGGGGGTGAGGTAATCTACTTTTCTGTGACCAGGAGGGCAGTACATAATCAGAGCAGGTTATTCTCAAGACTTAAAATCTAATGGAATTTGTTCTGTCAGGTTTCATACTTGCTTGGGACAAGTGATTATTTGTTTCCGTCTGATTTTTCTCCTTTTGAATGGGAATGTCTATCCTATGCCTGTCCCACCATTATATTTTGGAAGTACATAACCTGATGTTCAGTTTCACATGTTCACAGCTGGACAGGAATTTTGCCTCAAGATGAATTATTCCTCAAGTCTCACCCACACCTGATTTAGATGATGTATTTTTTTTGTCCGTACCGCACAGCTTGCAGGATCTTAGTTTCCCAACCAGGGATTGAACACAGGCCTTTGACAGTGAAAGCCCAGAGTCCTAACCTCTGGACTGCCAGGGAATTCTAGATGATAATCAGATGAGCTTGGATAGTGGAATGGGTGAAGACCTTTAGGGAGGTTGGGATACAGTGAATGTATTTTACATGTGAAAAGAACATGAATTTGGAGAGCCAGAGAGAGCACGCTTATGAGTTTGTGTCCCCCAAAATTTATATATTGAAGGCCTATCTCCCAGTACCCCAGAATGTGACCTTATTTGGAAATAGCATTATTGCAGTTGTAATTAGTTAAGATGAGGACATACGGGAGTAGGGTGGGCCTCCTCCATTTCTACAAATATTCCTATAAAGTTTCATCACTGGAAAAGCTCCACTGGCTGCTAGTGACACATCAGTTCTGAGAGTGAGTGTTACCATTTGAACCTGACTAAACGTTTTGCTATTACAAATTGTATTAGTTTACTAGTACTGCCATAACAAAGTGTCACAAACTGCGTGGTCTAAATAATAGAAATGCACTATCTCACAGTTCTGGAGGTTAGACATCTGAGACCGGGATGTCAGCCAGGTTGGTTCCTTCTGAGAGCTATGAGGAAGAATCTGCTCCATGTCTCTGTCTCTGCCTCTGTCTGTCTCTCAGGTGGTTTGCTGAAAATCCTTGGTATTCCTCGGTTTGTAGAGTTCTGTCTTCATCTGCACATGATGTTTTCCCTGTGTTTATGTCTGTGTCTAAATTTTACCCTTTTACAAGGATACCAGACATATTGAATTAGGGCCCATCCTACTCCAGCATGTTCCCACCTTAACTAATTACATCTATAAAGATCCTCTTTCCAAATAGGGTCACATTCTGAGTTACTGAAGGTTGGGGTTTCAACATATGAATTGAGACAGGTTGTGGGTCGAGGGAACACAATGTAACTGCAAACTAAAGAATGTCACTCGCCACTGGTTCTACAAGAATTAAGTCATTAGCCACTGTAGTGGCTGACCTTCAATACAACTTGAAAGAAATTCAGGGCAGAGATCAGGAATGAGGCACTCTGGGAAAACTGGCAGAACAAGCCTTCCGATAGTTAGGTATTTTCAAGAGAAAATTTTATGAACCCAAATTCTTGCATCTTCCCATACTTAGAAAAACACTAAAACCACTAAGATATTTGTTCTCGGCAACTAGCAACAATCTTCTACTGAGACGTGTGATTGATTACAAGTACCCTTTAGCAAAATCATATTTATGTGGGCCTCCCCCGTTACCTCTTCAGAACAGTTTCTCAGAGCGATCTTAGAGGCTCTCTCCCAGGCTATAGACCTCAGTAAGACACTGAATAAATTACACTCACAGTTGTTGCGTTGCGCATTTTCATTCAAGTCGACATAATCCATAACAGAAGGAAAGCAAACACAAGGGAGGTGGAATAAGCTGGCCCCTACAGTAAGTTACAGGGTCTCAGTCCTAGCAAGGCCTTCTGAAAAGCATGTAGAATGTATCACTGAAAGGAAGAGGAAACCTTCATAGTGGTCTCCACCCCTGTTGCTCAAGGGCATTAGCTTTGCTGTATTGGCAGGCTGGGCAGCATGGGGTTGTTCAGCAAATGTCCCATGGAGTATCAGAGAAGCCTCATGGCTGAAAGGCAAAGAAAGATAGGTGATACCTCTGACTTGACATACTACCATATTGCATCTGTGTGCAGCCGGTGAGCACAACAATGGCTGGAGTGAAATGTGAACCAGAACTGGGCACAAGAGGTTTCAAGCTGGAGCTAATATTTTATCTTTGCGACAATGCTCAAAAGTTTTACATTTTATAGTTTATCAACCTTTCCTTTATACTTTGTGTATTTTATATTTATTTCAAGAAGCACATTACCTAAACTTACACGTTTTGCTCTATTTTCTTCTAAAGTGTTTATACTTTTTTCCCTGAAGAAAACAATGTGCTTTTATTGTGACTGCATTCTGTGAATTTAATGATCTGTGTCAATGTGCTTATGTCATGTAATGCACTTTCCTGTCATTCTGTTTCTCCCCCAGCTTCATTGAGTTATAACTGACAAAAATTAGATAGATAGGTAGAAAACAATGTGATGTTTTGGTATAAGTATACACTGTGAAACAATCATCTCAATCAAGCTAATTAACATATCTATTGTCTCACATAGCTGCACTTTTCCTTTTGTGTGTGTGTGTGTGTGGTGAGGAGACTTAAGATCTACCCACTTAGCAAACTTCAATTATACAATACAGTATTGTTAACTATAGTCACATTGTTGTACATGTAGCTTTACTTTTAAAATGTGTCTTCTGGGTTCGAGCCCTGGTCTGGGAAGATCCCACATGCCGCGGAGCAACTAAGCCCATGAGCCACAACTACTGAGCCTGTGCGTCTGGAGCCTGTGCTCCACAACAGGAGAGGCCGTGACAGTGAGAGGCCCGCGCACCGCGATGAAGAGTGGCCCCCGGTCGCCACAACAGGAGAAAGCCCTCGCACAGAAACGAAGACCCAACACAGCCAAAAATAAATAAATAAATAAAATTAAAACCTTTAAAAAAAATGTGTCTTCATTACTTTTGGAATTTATTTGTATGATATAAGGCAGAAATACAATGTTACCATGTGCATGGCTGTTTGTCCCAGCCAGGTTGACTAGTTCTTCCTTTCCTCAACATTTTCAATATCACAAATTACATTTCCATGCATGCCTATGCCTGTGCATGAACTCTATCCTGCCTATACTACCTCAATCAGTTTTATAGCTTTTTAATATCTAGTGTGGCAAGTTTCCTACGTTGTCAAATTTTTTCTGGATATTTTTTGATCCCTATTTTTCTTATACATTTAAGAAATTATCTTACTCAGTTCTGTGAAAATCCCTGTCAGTATATTAATGACAATTGCATTGAATTTTAGTTTGAGGGGAGGAATAGATAGCATTGTCATGCCTTTGAAATTTCCCATCCGTGAATATGACATATATCTCCATCTCTCCATTCATTCAGGTCCTCTTTTGTATGGTTTTTTACAACTTTTAATTTTTAAGAGATTCACTCCAGGTAAATATTGACTGAAAGAAAAACACACAAGTTAAATTTTATTCAGGGTCTTACTGAAGACTATAGCCCAGGAGACAGCCTCTCAGATAGTTCTGAGGAACTGCTCCAAAGAAGTAGGGGAAGAAGCCAGTATATATGTGATTTTTTTTTTTTTTTTTTTTTTTTTTGGCTAGGGAATGCATGTAGTCAAGTATACATCTTGGTAAAAGATTACTGCTAGTCATAAAGAACAGATATCTCAAGTTAATGATTAACGTGCTTTTCTATCTATGAGAAGATGAAAGAAACTGGGTTTATTAAAACTCTTCCTGAGCTACATCTAACTATCTAAGGAACCTGTTTGTCCAAAGCACAGAGCATCCTGTTGTCATCTTTAATTTCCTCTGTCTGAAACACAGTTGGTCAGTGACTGTAGTGGGTAAATCTTTGTAGACTTGGGTGAGAAAAATGCTCTTTGCTCTTCTTTTGTTTGCATACTTAATAATTCTTATTGCTATGATTAATGGGATTTTAAAAAATAAATTTATTCGTTTATTTCTGGCTACATTGGGTCTTCGTTGCTGTGCATGGGCTTTCTCTAGCTGTGACGAGCAGGGGCTACTCTTCGTTGCAGTGTGTGAGCTTCGCATTGTGGTGGCTTCTCTTGTTGCAGAGCACAGGCTCTAGGTGCACGGGCTTCAGTAGTTGTGGTGCACGGGCTTAGCTGCTCCGCAGCATGTGGTATCTTCCCAGACGAGAGCTTGAAACCATGTCCCCTGCATTAGTGGGTGGATTCTTAACCACTGCACCAGCAAGGAAGTCCCTTGATTTATAGGATTTTATTATATTTTAAATTGCAAGTGCTTAGAAATACTGCTGTTTTGATTATTTAAACCTTTTATTTGGAAATATGTCATATGTACATAAAAGATGCAAGAATAAGAACAGTCTAAAGAATAATTCCATAACCCTCCCACCCCAAGATTTACCCGTTGTCAACACTGACATTGACATTCTTGAAGAATATAGTCCCCTCCCCCTTTTAATAGAACTTCCTCATTTGCAGTTTGTCTGGTGTTTGCTGATGATTAAATTCCAGGTTCTCAAACAGAAACACACAGTAGTGATATTGGTTCCATCTCAAGTCATCTCACCTGAAAGCAGACATCCACCTGCCCTCACTGATATTTTTTATTTGATGGTCAGGTACTGTCCAATTTCTGCCCTTTATATAGTTACTATTTTTCTTTTGCAACTGATTAGCCAGCTGTAAAAAGATAATTTCAGACTACACAAGAATACTGCTTATCATTTAAATTTCCTATTAGGTTTTACCACCCATTGCTGCTTCATGTCTCACCCAATTTTAATTGTGATGGTTGCAACGAATGATTTCTTTCCAACTGCACGTGTTGATGTTTGTATATTGATTTTCTGTCCATCACCTTTACTTATTTTTTAGTTCTACTAGTGTGGAAAACCTCATGGAATTTTCCAAATTAATAGTTACATTGTGGGGTATTTATCTGTTAAGATATTCCTCTTGACCACTGAAAGGTAAACTCTTAATCCAGTTTTGAGATCTTAATGAACAGAAATTTTTCTTCTGTCTTTCCAGCTTAGCTGTGTTTTTCTAATTATGTTTTATCCTGCATGTCAAGGTGTTTGTGGCAGAGAGGCAGTCTGCAATATCTCACTTCACTAAGATGCAAAAAAGCAAATATAGAGATCAGAGTTACTCAAAAGTGCTAGTCCTAGACTAGAAAAAGAATTTGCACCAGAATATAAATCACATACTGCTTCCCTTACTGAAAAAGTCTTATCATGAAAAAAGTCAGCTCATCTAAAAAGCATACTTAGTAATTCGATTGATTTACATTCTTGCAAAATCTCCTTACATCAACAGTCCATAGGCTATACTTTGACAAGCAGAGGTCTAGATGACTCATTTGAAAAAGAAAGTGGTATTTCCATCCTGAAAAATTCCATGTGGTTTAAGAGTTGCTCCATGTGTGGAGAAGCAATCGTTCAATATATATTAATGATTTAATGCTATGTGAAGTGTGGTAGATGAAATGCTCCTGGAATGTGATAAATCCAAGATAAGTTCTTATAACTGAAGGCAAAATGCATCTTCTACGTAATACTTCTATTTATGAATATAGGCTCCCTCTACTCTAAAACTTTCTTTTGCATGATTTCAACCTCCTGTCCTACCAGAGCTGAAATTTCAACCATCAGAGTTAGGATAAGACATTTTTTTTTCCTTATTCATTACAATTGAATCGTTTGGCAAAGAGACTTTTTTAATACATGAAGCAATTTAATTTATCTTTAGTAGTTTAGATAAATAAGTAAAAAGATTTCTAGGCACCCTCTCTTAAAATTAAGGAAAGGAAACAAATTAACTCAATAAATACAATAAAGTTTTTCTATTTTCCAAATTTTCAACCAGCTACAATACAATAAAATGAATTATTTTATTAGAAAATATAAATGTTCAAAGATTAAAAATAAATAAGTTGCCGCCACAAAATTGCAACATAATATACAGTTAACTCATTCTGTTCTGGTCAGTTAAGAGAAAGATGGCAGGAGGAATGATACAGTCAAAAGTAACCAAAAAGGGGGGGGGGGCAAGATATGAGGGAAAGGAGAGCTAGAGCAAAAAGAGAAAAAGAAAGAAAAAGTGCTTTATTGAATGAGTTAGTTACATGAGGTCACCAAGAGGAACACATCCTCTGACTGAGGCACTATGGTGAGACCTGTGTTGTTTGATGATTTTATTGCCCTGGTGTCTTCAACCCAGAGGTAAAGGAGATGCTCACATCCTCTAGGCAAAGGCACCATCAGCAAGCTTCCACTCTTCCTCACTGGACCAGAAGAATCACAGTGTGGTGGTCTTAACCCTGCTGGAGGAGTATTCACTACCACTTATCCACACCTAGATGGCAGGGGAGGCAAAGAACCTTGGCGTCTGGCAGCCCTGCTTCCACCACTACCGAGCAGGCTCAAAGACAATGGTCAACTCAGGCTTTTCTTCTTGAAGTGTTTCTAACGCACGTTTTGTATCGTAATTGAAATACATTCCACACAACCTGTAAAAGTAAATAGAGAAGCTTTGGATTGTACTCTTCAAATAAACACTTTCAGTTTTTGGCTTTAAAAATCTCATCTCCTCACTTAGCCTCACACGTCTAAGCTTTCCAATGCTGCACTTCATGCCTAATGTGGTTTCTGTGATATTCAATATTTTTAACCTTCGAGTTTGGAAATGTTTAAACATGTGCAAATATCGAGAGAATAGTATAATGAATCCCATTACCCATGTTTGACAGTTAACAGCTCATGGCCAATCTTGTTTCATCTATCACCCACCCACTCCTCACATCAGTGGATTATCTTAAACACAGCAGTTCATGCATCTATAAGTATTTCAATGTGTGAAACTAAATGCAGACATTTAAAACATAACTGCAATGCCATTAGCACATCCAAAAAAGTTAACAATAATTTCTAAATATCAATATATGTCCAATCAGTGTTTAAACTTCCTCAATTGTCTGATAAAACTTTTATATTATGTTCATTTAATCAGGAGCCATATAAAGTCCACACATTGGGAATTCCCTGGCAATCCAGTGGTTAAGACTTGGTGCTTTCACTGCCATGGCCCAGGTTCAATTGCTGGTGGGGGAACTAAGATCCTGAAAGTCGCACAACGCAGCCAAAAAGAAAAGGTCCACACATTGTAATTGCTTGGTATGCCTCTCAAGTCTTCTTTGATATCAGTTCTTCCTCCTTCTCTCTTTTTTAAATTTCCCTTGCAACTTAACTAAGAAATCATACCATTTGTCCTGAATCATTTCTAATAATCTTGATTTGGTTGTGTTATGGACTGTTTGTGTTCCTTCAAAATTCATATGTTAAAGCCCTAACCCTCAATGTGATGGTATTTGGATATGAGGTCTTTGGGAGGTAATGAGGGTTAGATGAGGTCATGGGGGTGGGTCCTCATGATGGGATTAGTGCCCTTATAATAAGAGATACCACAGCACACACTCTCTGTCTATCTCTGTCTCTGTCTCTGTCTCTGTCTCTGTCTCTCTCTCTCTCTCTCTCTCTCTCTCTCTCTCTCTGTGTGTGTGTGTGTGTGTGTGTGTACACAGGAGGACACAACAAGCCCAGAAGAGAGCTCTCATCAGAAACCAAATCAGCCAGCACCATGATCCTGGGTGTTCCAGCTGCCAGAACTGTGAGAAATAAATGTCTATGATTTGCTTAAGGCACCTAGTCTATGCTATTTTGTTATGGCAACCTGAGCTCACAAGACAGGTTGACTGCATCCATGGATTCCCCAGTCTATTTTGAGCCTGTCCCTTATCTCCAGAGTGTCCTTCAGGGCTAGGTCAATTAGCCCACATACAGCAATGTCCCCAGCTTCATCCTGACCAATAATTCCTTTTGTTCCTATTTCTCTTAGCTCTAGAAATGGCTTTTCTTGCAAGAAACATGCTCCACTCTGTCCACACAAGGATACAACGCTGATCTGAACTACTGTTTATTCAAACCTGTATTCCAATTGGTTCTCAGCCTTGAGGCCATGGACAAGGACACAAATTTCTGGGCTAACAGAATTTATAAACTAGGGGTAAGATATAGATAATAAATAAACAAGAAAATGATATAGCATGTATTATGATGGTCAACGCTATGGAGGAAAATAAGCAGAGAAGAAGAAAGGCATGCTGGGCTGTTATTTTCAGTAGGATGGGTACAGTCAGACTCACAGAGAAAACCCTGAGCAGAGAATTTAATGATGCACAGGAATAAGGCATGTGGATATCAAAGGGGGGAAGTTCCAGGCAGAGGGAACTGCAAGTGCATAGTTTCGGAGGTGACAGTGTTTTTCGAAATAGCAAGGAAACCAGTGAGCGTGGAGCAGAAGGAACTAGCGTTAGAAGATGACTTTGCAAAAACAGCAGGAGCCAGATCACATGGGGCCTTAGACACTGCCATGAGTTTGTGGCTCTTACTTTGTGATAGAAGCATGTTGGTCGGAGTGATATGCTCTGATGTTTTAGCTACACCCTCCATCTGCAATGGTAGATGCAGAGTAGCCTGACAGAATGCTACCAGGACAGTCCAGACAAGAGGTGACGATGGTTTGAACTAGGGTAGGAGCCATGAAGCTGGCAAAAGTGGTCAATGAGTGGGCATGCTGTGAAAGCAGAGTTAACAGGACATGCCAGTGGATTGGATATGTGCATAAGGAAAAAGATGTGTCAAAGATGACACCAGGATTGTTTTGACCTGAACAATTCAGATTGAGTTACCATTGACTGAGATAGGGAAGAAGCAGATTTTAGACAGAAGGGAACAGCACAGGTTTGGATTTGGACATGTGAAATTTGGGAGGCTTATTAGACATCCAAGTAGAAAGGTGAGACAAGCATTTGAACATGGAATTCATGGAGATATGAACTGGGGGGAGGGGAACAGCACATATATGATAAAACCAGAAGACTAGACTGTGATGTAAACAAGGGAGAAAGTGTAAAGGAGAAAACTTAACCCAGTGATTGAGTCCTGGGGATTCAGTATGTAAAGGTCAGAATGATGAAGGGATGCCAGAGGAGACTGAGCAGAAACAGCCAATGTAGTAGGAGAAAATCCAGAGGAAAGTGTGTTGACCCTAAAACCAAGTGAAAGAAATGTCTTTAGTGGAGACTGTGATCGTCAGAGCTGACAGAACTTATGAAACTAATTAGGAAGCTTTTACTAGCAAGGTAATGTGTACCTCAGTGGTATCATTGATGATGGAAAGGAGCCAACGGTCCCAACACCCTGAAGACAGGCCAAAGTTTATGGAATTTCTAATCTTGATGTTTCTGGAGCACTTTCTATTTAGAAATTCTCCGAAACAAGACCAACAACACCCCTACTATGCAAGGACCTTTGCAATAAGGATGACCCATGGACAGGTCTAGTTCTACAAAGTATGATACCTTGCACAGAAATACAATTCCCTTTGGCTATTTTTCATTGGGACTTGTGTTTCTTTCAGGAATATGGATGAAAGGTCTTTTCACACCCAGATGAACCTTGATTATTCTAAATGTCTGGATGAAATTGAATACATAGTTCATGACTCAATTATTGTATACATATATAAATCTGCAACTGGCCCAGGCCCAACCTCACCCAGAGTGCAAATGAAACCAACTTGGATTTTGCAAACTGGCCAACTTTTCCTTAGCAATAGGAGCCCTGCCACACAAATCTCTACAGAGCACACTTACTTCAGGCATTTCAGGAGGCAGCCCTGCTGTTTCAGCACTTCACAGAGTAGCATGACCCCCAGATCACCCAGGTCATTGTTGCCTAGGCTCAACTTTCGCAGGCTCTGGTTAGAAGTCAGAAGTGTGGAAAGACCCCAGCAGCAGTGTGACGTGAGGCTGCAGTTGTCTAATCTGCAAGAAAGAAGGTGATTTCAAGAAAATGTCCCCTTAAATTATCCTCTGCAGGTCTTCCAGATCTTAGCCTGCAATATTTCAAATGCAGGAAAGGCTCAGGATTAACAAGCTTGGAACTGTCTTATGTGCCAAGGGTTATCATACTCTCCTCTTCAGATGAGAATATTTTTTCCAGTCTACTGGATTTTGTAGTTCAAATGATTAACAGCAGTTTATGAAATGATTTTTCCCAAATTCTGTGTCTCCCCCCAGATTTTCCTAAAACACTAGTGCCATACCACCCCCACTCTTTTGTGGTAGAGGGATTTATGGTGAAAGGAACTTCAGTATTTACCTTTACACCATCTAAAAGTACAGGTCCTCCTAGTCCCATAATCCTGTAAGAAGCCAAGCCCTAGGAAGACTCTCAGCTATAGATGATCTCATCAACATTCCCCTCAACTATCCCCTTCCCTGTAGCCACCATGCATTCCCATTACTGTAATAAGCTCAGAGACTTACTCCAACACCTGAAGCTTGCAGTGGGCATGTAAGAGTCCCTTACAGAGTAGCTTGACCCCCACGTCTCCAAGAGCATTGCCCTGTAGGTAAAGGTGTGTGAGATTCTTGTTTGTGCTGAGCACCGAGCACAGAGCTACACAACCACCTGACGTAATGCCAGAATTCACCAACCTGTAGAAGGAACAGGGAGAAGAATCCTCAGTGCCCAGACTTCCTTGAACATTGCACAGCTGTCTCAACACAGGAACTTCATTTTATCTGAAAAGCTTCATGCTTCAAGTTAAAGGCCAGCATCTTGGATATAATCTGAGGAGAGCAAGACTCTCTATCTCTTGCCCCATAAGAGAGACAAATGATTTCTTAGCAGATGCTTTCCTGGGATCAGCAGGAGAGACAGAGCAAAAGCAATTCCCTCCACATTCCTCCTTCTTACACGTATTCCCTCTGACCATACATGTTCCTCACTACCACTTCTTCCAGAAAGACATCCCAGATTGTCTCTTACTAATAATTCTCATTATTATTATATTAACACTGCAGAGGCCTACCTTATTTGATTCTTATACCAACCAAGCAAGGTGGCAGTGCAGCTGTAACTATTGAATATTTTCTACAGATTAGAAAGCTGAAGCTCATCAAATCATGTGTTGCTTTTAAGGTCAAAGAGAGAGTATTTGGTAGAGAGGGGACCCAGACTTACACCTTCTAGAGCCATCCCCTGCTCTATTGGCCCTTCTGTCCATTGCACACTAACTTCTGCCTTTTAAATGGCCTCTCAGAGTACAAAGCCCTAGGTTTGCATTATTTGCAGTGGAACTAAGATTTTTGATGTACTACTCTTGGGTCAAGTTGAGAATATACTATCACCTAACAAGAGCATAAGGGCTCTGAAATGGAGAGCTGTGTCACTCCTGCCTAGAAGCTCAGAGAGTAATATACAGTATACAGAAAGTCACATGGGCTAGGCCTTCAACAAAGCTTTGATTTAAGAATATCTCATGTGGTCACATTTCCTTCTTAACAATGACATGTTTTTAAGTTCCAAGGTGCCTTAGAATCAGAAAAAATAGAAAGACAGAAAGAAGTGGTTCAGACAGCATAGCATGAACAGATGACCAAAAGGAAACAGAAATAATTATCCATCCACTAGTCTCCATCTTCCCAGTGAAGAATGAATCACAACAAAAAAGACTGAGTAAGCAAGACAAAGAGGGAAACGAAGCCCAAGAGGGATGAACAAAAACAACCGAGTGGGTTATAGTAAGTTCTTCTTTCTAGCTAAGGAGAATCTTATCAGAGGATCTTCAGTGAACATGCAGAAGGGATTTTCAGGATTTCTGGCTGTCATAGACTGAATGTTTGTAGTCCCCCCTCCTCCAAATTTCATATGTTGAAATCTTAACTCTCAATGTGACGGTATGATTGAGTTGGCCACAAAGTTCATTTGGGTTTTTCTGTAACATCTTATGGAAAAATCCGAAAGAACTTTTTGGCCAATCCAATGGAATGTGGGGGCTTTAAGACGTGATTAGATCTTGAGGGTAGAATCCTCATGATGGGATTAGTGCCCTTTTAAAAGAGACCCCAGTGAGCTGCCTCCCCACTATCACCATGTGAGAACACAGCAAGAGTGGCTGTGTGCAAGCCAAGAATAGAGTCCTCACCAGGAACCAGGTGATCTACAGGCACCTTGGTCTTGGATTTCTAGCCACCAGAACTGTGAGAAATAAATGTTTGTTGTTTGAGCCACCTAGTCCATGGTATTTTTGTTACTGCAGCCCAAATAGACTAAGACACTGGCAAAGATGAAGACCATTCCAGAAGACTAGAGATGGTCCTCAAAAAGGAAAAGAAAGAATATTTTGAAAGTTACAGAATAGTAAGATTTACTACTATTTCCAGAAAAGGGCTAAAAAGTATTAGGAACAGCTGTTTGAGGAGAAGTGAAGTGGCAGCAATTACAAGTAGATAGGGTGGTTTTGTTAAGAATAAGTCACATCGGGATTATCAAAATGTTGGTAACCACTGAGACTGAGTGATGGGTACATAGAGTACATAATGAAATGTTTAGAAAATCAAACAACCAAGCCCTACCAACCAAACCACTAGATTAGAAGAATGTAACCAACATCATATATCTTGGTTTCACCCAATCCATTCGACTCAGATCTACATTTACTGAACATAGATGTCTTTCCATGTACTATCTTGTTACTGATTTTTTTTTAATTTACTAATGATATGTCTTATGTCACAAAAATGTCTCACAAAGAAAATTGAGGAAGAAGATTTAACATTTATTGAGTATCTACTAACTGCTTGGCTGTGTGATGATGACTTTAAATAGGATTACTTCATTGAATTATTACAAAACAAAGATGCACGTGTTGTTTTTATATCTATTTCTAAATAGAAAAACTGAGGATCAGAGAAATCAGTTGAAGAATAAGAAGGAGTTTTCTAGATGGTCAGTAGGAATGGGAGAGTAAGGGTAACCCTCAGGCAAAAGGAAAATGGTATACAAGGGTGAAGAAGGGGGAAAGAGTGGGCCAGGTTCTTAGAACTAAAACTTCAGTATGACTCAAAAGAGTGAGAGGTGTGGTAGGCAAGAGGGAAGAAGCAGCAATCTAGGGCTGATCAGGGATAGCCTTGTGTGCCAAGCTAAGATATACCAAATTTACCCTGATTTCAAAGAAGAACGTTTGAAGGTTTTTTGAGCGAAAGCCCAGTATTATCAAATTTGCATTTCAGAAAATTCCCTCTGTTGTTATGTAAAAGAAAGATGAGAGGCAGAGGAAATTGAAAGTAAACACAAGATTAGAATTAGCCTCTGTTTACTTGTCAGCTCTCTGGAAAGTCCCACTATTCAACAAGGCAGAATAGAGAGGACAAGAAAAAGGAGAGGGGTGGGAAAAAAGTTACAAGAAATAAAGAATTTTGCAAATGCTTAGTGTGTGATGCTTGTGTAATATTGTGGAAGGGGCAGGGGCAATATGCAGCCAGAGAGAAAGACCTAAAGTTCAAGAAAAGAAATGTTGGCTATACCTAACAAAATATAAAATGCCTCAAAGTTTTGCCTCATTAATTCCACTTGTAGGTATCTGTCTGAAAACAAATACACACACATAAAGTTGTATATATAAATATGCTTGCTGCAGAGTTATTTGTAATAGTGAAAAAGTAGAAACTCATCCAAAGGTTCATTATTCAATGAGCAGCTAAATATATTACCATAATGTATAGTATAGAGCATTATGCCAAAATCTGTAGATCTGTATATACCAGCATGACAATGTGTCCACAATAAATGAAAAAAGTAAAGCATGGAAAAATGGTCTCATAATGATTCCAGTTTGGATAGACAGAGTGTTTGGGGTTGAATCATGTCCCCCAACATTTCATATATTGAAGTCTTATCCCCCAGTACTTCAGAATATGACCTTATTTAGAAGTAGGGTCATCGAAGATGTAATTAGTTAAAATGAGGTCATTAAGGTAAGCCCTAACCCAATATGACTGATATCCTTATAAAAGGGAGATATTTAAACTCAAAGATAGACACACACCAACGCAGTGAGAACACCATGTGCAGATGAAGGCTAAGACTGAGGTGATACATCTACAGGCCAAGGAATGTCAAAGATTGCCGGTAAACCACCAGAATCGGGAAGAGAAGTATGGAACATATTCTTCCTCACAGCTGTCAGAGGAACAAATCCTGCCGACACCTTGATCTTGGACTTTTAGCCTCCATTACTAAGACAAAATAAATTTTGTTTGGAACATTTTAACAATAGCAGAACATTCTTCTCAAGTGCACATGAAACATTTTCTAGGATAGATCATATGTTAAGCCACAAAACAAGTCTTAGCAAATTCAAGAAGATTGGAATTATACCAAGTATCTTCTCAGACCACAATGGTATGAAACTAGAAATCAATAACAGGAGGATAATTGAAAAACTCAAAAATACATGAAAATTAAACAATGCTCTTCTGAACAACCAATGGGTCAAAGAAAAATTATAGGGGCAATAAAATATCTTGAGTCAAAAACAAATTTAAAACAACATACTAAAACTTATAGGATGCAGGAAAATCATTTCTAATGGGAAAGTTTCTAGCCATAAATGCATACATCAAGAAAATTGAAAGATCTTAATTAAACAACTAACTCTACACCTCAAGGAACTAGAAAAAGAGGAATAAACAAAGCCCAAAGTTAACAAAAGGAAGGAAATAAAAGATTACAGCAGGGCTTCCCTGGTGGCGCAGTGGTTGAGAGTCCGCCTGCCGATGCAGGGGATATGGGTTCGTGCCCCAGTCTGGGAAGATCCCACATGCCATGGAGCAGCTGGGCCTGTGAGCCATGGCCGCTGAGCCCATGCATCTGGAGCCTGTGCTCCGCAACGGGAGAGGCCACAACAGTGAGAGGTCCACATACCACAAAAAAAAAAGAAAGATTACAGCAGAAATAAGTAAAATAAAAAGTAAAAAAATAATAGAAAAAAATAACAAACTAAGAGTTGGACCTTTGAAAAGATAAAATTTACAAACCTTTAGCTAGAAACCTCCCCTCCCAAAAAAAAGGAGAGAGAGAAAGAAAACACAAATCAATAAAATTATAACCCAAAGAGGAGACATTAAAACTGATATCACAAAAATACAAAAGATCATAAGAACTGCTATAAAAAACTATAACAAACTGGACAACCTAGAAGAAATGGAAAAATTCTTAGAAACATACAAGCTACCAAGACTGAATCAGGAAGAAAAAGAAAATCTAACCAGATTAATTACTAGTAAGGAGATTGAATCAGAAATAAAAAAAAAACTCTGAGCAAAAAAAAGGTCCAGGACCAGATGGCTTCACTACTGAATTTTATTAAACATTTAAAGAAGAATTAACACCAATTCTCCACAGACTTTTCCAAACCTCAAAAAGGAGGGAACACTCCCTAACTCATTTTATGAGGCCAGCATTACCTTGATATCAGATAAGACACTATAAGAAAAGAAAACCAGAGACCAATTTCCTTGATGAATATAGATGTAAAAATTCTCAACAAAATACTAGTAAACTGAATTCAGCAGCACGTTATAAGAATCATGCGGGGGTAGAGAAAAAAAAAAAAAAGAATCATGCGGGACTTCCCTGGTGGTCCAGTGGTTAAGAATCTGCCTGCCAATGCAGGGGACACGGGTTCAATCCCTGGTCCAGGAAGATCTCACATGCCGCGGGGCAACTAAGCCCGTGCACCACGACTACTGAGCCTGTGCTCTAGAGCCTGCGAGCTGCAACTACTGAGACCATGTGCCACAACTACTGAAGCCTGTGTGCCTAGAGCCTGTGCTCTGCAATAAGAGAAGCTACTACAATGAGAAGCCCACGCACTGCAATGAAGAGTAGCCCCTGCTCACTGCAACTAGAGAAAGCCCATGCGCAGCAATGAACACCCAGCACAGCCAAAAAAAAAAAAAAAAGAATCATGCAATATGATCAAGTGGAATTTATCTCTGGGATGTAAGGATAGTTCAACATATGCAAATCCATCAATGTGATACATCACATTAATAAAATGAAATAAAAAATCACATGACCACCTCAGTAGATGCAGAAAAAGCATTTGACAAAATTCAACATCTGTTCATGATAAAAACCCTTAACAAATTAGGTATAGAAGGAACATACCCCATCATAATAAAGGCCATATATTACAAGCCCACAATTAACATCATACTCAACAGTGAAATTTTGAAGGATTTTCTCTATAATCAGAAACATGACAAAAGTGCCCACCTTCCCCACTCCTATTCAACATAGTACTGAAATTCCTAGCAAGAGCAATCAGGCCAGAAAAAGAAATAAATGTATCAGAATTGGAAAGGAAGAAGTAAAATTGACTCTACAGATGACATGATTTTTATATAGAAAATCCTAAAGACTCAACCAAAAAACTGTTAGATCTAATCAATGAATTCAGTAAAGTTGCAGGATACAAAATCAACATACAAATGTCAGTAACATTTCATGTAGCGTTGGTGGTATAGTGGTGAGCATAGCTGCCTTCCAAAAGCCAGTAGCATTTCTATACACTAATAACATTATATAAAAAAGAAATAAAGAAAACTATCCCATTTACAGTAGCATCAAAAACAATAAAATACTTAGGAATAAACTTAAAGAAAGAGGTGAAAGATCTCTACACTGAAAACTATAAGACATGGGTGAAAGACATTTAAGAAGACACAAACAAACGGAAAGATATCCCTTGTTCATGTATTGGAAGAATTAATATCATCGAAATGTCCATACTACTTGAAGACATCTACCGATTCAATGCAATACTTATCAAGACTTCACTGGAATTTTTCACAGAAGTAGAAAAAACACTTCTAAAATTTATATGGGTGAAAATAAACAAATAAACATTTTCAAAATTATAAAAAAAAATTTTATATGGAACCATAAAAGACCCAGAATAGCCAAAGTAATCCTGAAAGAGAAGAACAAAGCTAGAGGCATCATACCTCCTAATTTCAAAGTATATTGTAAAGCTATGGTAATCAATACAGTATCATAGTTGCATAAAAACAGACAATAGACCAATGGAACAGGATCCAGAGACCAGAAATAATTCCATGAATATGCCGTCAACATATATTTGATGAGGAGCCAAGAATACTCAATGGAGAAGACAATCTCTTCCATAAATGGTGCTTGGGAAATTAGATATTCCCATGAAAAAGAATGAAACTAGACCCCTTTCATACATCACTCACAAAAATCAACTCGAATAGGATTAAAGACTTAAAGATAAGACCTGAAACCATAAAATTCCTGGAAGAAAATATAGAAAACAAAGCTCATTGACATGGGTCTTAGTAATGATATTTTTTAAATATGACTCCTAAAGTATTAGCTGCAAAATTAAAAATAAACAAATGGGACTACATAAAACTAAAGCTTCTGCATAGCAAAAGAAATAATCAACAAAATGAAAAGGCAACCTACAGAATGGGAGACAATATTTGCAAATCATGTATCTGATAACAGGTTAATATACAAAATGTAAAGAACTCATATAACTCAATATCAAAAAAGCAAATAATCCAATTTTAAAATGAGCAAAGGGCCTGAATAGATATTTTCCAAAGAAGATATTCGAATAGCCAACGGGTACATGAAAAGATGCTCAACAGGACTACTCACCATGGAAATGTAAATAAAAACCACAATGAGATACTACCTCATGTCTGTTAAAATGGCCGTCATCAAAAAGAAAAGTAATAACTATAGATAACACTGCTGTATGGTATATTTGAAAGTTGTTAAAACAGTAATTCTAAAACATTTTTTGTAACTATATGAAGTGATGGATATTAAGAGTGGTAATCATTTTGCAATACATGTATGTCAAGTCATTATGCTATACACCTTAAACTTATACAGTGCTGTACTTCAATTATATGCCAATAAAATTGAAAGAAAAAAAGTAAAAATAAATGTTGCTTAAGCCACTCCTTTTGTGGTACTTTATTACAGTAGCCCTAGAAAACCAATACACAGAGTGTATTAAGATGGATGGGTAGATGGACAGATAAATGGATGGATGATTGTTCGTGTATAACAAAATGTCTGGAAGTTTGCTCATCAGTCTGCTGTAAATGGTTCTCTCGGGAAGTGAGCTGAAAAGGAGCTTTCAATTCTTACTTCATGTATTTGTATTATTTAACATTTTCACATTAAGCATGTATTACTTTTGTAATTAAAAAACTCACAAGCAGGACTTCCAGTTTCCAGGCCAGCATGTAGAAAGCTTAGAAGTTGCCATTCCGTCCTAACAACAAGGTAAAAGCTGAACAAGCTGACGAATCAACAATACTTCTTAAATCCACGAGAAGTATGGCCACAGCACAATTTGCTGCCCCCAAAATTGGGGAGACACAGAGGAAAATACAAATACAAAGAATCATAACTTCCTGAAACCCATGAGCTTAAACCTCTGAGGGAATCAGTGCCCAGGGAGGAAAACCTGAATTGTAATTGACAAAAAAATAAAGGCTAGTTTTGGACAAGTCTGAACAATAAAAACACCAGAGGACCCCGTCATAAGGGGACCTGCATACTTTTGTGAGTTTTACCTTCAGGAGCTCAACCAAGTTCTCACATTAAATATCAGGGGAAAATCCCTCTGTGCTTCCAGTATGGGGAGGAGTAAAGGAACCATTTTAAAATACAAGCATATGTCAGAGATATTGTCAGTTCAGTTCCAGACTACTGTAATGAAACAAATATTGCAACCAAATTAGTCACACGAATTTTTTGGTTTCCCAGTGCATATAAAAGTTATGTTTACACTGTACTGTAGTCTATTAAGTGTGCAATAGCAATATGTCTAAAGAAAACAATATGCATACTTTAATTAAAAAATACTTTATTGCTAAAAAAATGCTAACCATCGTCTGAGCCTTCAGTGAATCATAATCTTTGCTAGTGGAAGGTCTTGACTCAGTGTTGATGTCTGCTGACTGATCAGAATGGTGGTTGCTGAGGTTTAGGGTGGCTGTGGCAATGTCTTGAAATAAGACAACAGTGAACAACAAGGTCCTACTGTAGAGCACAGGGAACTATATTCAACATTCTGTGATAAACCGTAATGGAAACGAACATGAAAAAGAACGTATACATATGTATAACTGAGTCACTCTGCTGTACAGTAGAAACTAACACAACATTGTAAATCAACTACACTTCAATAATTTTTTTTAAAGACAACCATGAAGTTTGCCATATTGATTGACTCTTCACTTGAACACTTAGAAGAATTGTAGAGTTATTAATTGGCCTAATTTCAATATTGTTGTGTCTCAGGGAATAGGGAGGCTCACTGAGAGGAAGAGAGATGACACAGGAACAGCCAATCTGTGGAGCAGTCAGAAGACACACAACATTTATCAGTTAAGTTCACTGACTTATATGGGTGTGGTCTGTGGTGCCCCTAAAACAGTTACAGTGGAACCATCAAAAATTGCTGATCATATGGATCACCATAACAAATATAATAATAATCAAAAAGTATGAAATACAGCGAGAATTACCAAAATGTGACACAGAGACACAAAGTGAAGAAATGCTATTGGAAAATGGTGCGAATAGACTTGCTCAACACAGGGTTGCCACAAACCTTCAATTTGTAAAAATTGCAATGTCTGTGAAGCACAATAAAACAAAGATCAATAAATTAACCTATGCCTATATACCAGAAAACTCTGTTCTTTTCAACAATACTTGTCTTCAAGAGAAAATAGTTGCCCAAAGCCTAACCTGCTGGGATAATATTAGTCTAACTGATCTTAGGGAAGGGAAATACTCAGCTTCAGCCTACTCTAGGCATCCTGTTCTGCTAAGAAGGGGGGGAAAAAACTGAGAAGCAGTTGAAAAGCACTGAGAATTAACAGTCCAGAGGTATAAATTCACTAAAAGACTGAAACCTAATCATAGGATTATAGAATGCTTCAACTCTTCCCACACTTCATTACCACATTAGTAAAGTTCTATTTAGAGTAGTTCCTGCTACACAGTACATAATGTCCAGGATTCAAGAAGAAGTTACAAAACAGTTTAAAAGGCAAAAAATAAAGGTTGAAGAACAGAGGAAACATCAGAACCAGAGTCAGATATGGCAGGAATGTGAAAGTATCAGACCAGGCATTTAAAATAATTATAACTAATACCCTAAGAGCTCTAATAGATTAAGTAAATAGCATGGAAGAACAGACAGACAAAGTAAGCAGAGAGAGGACCAGTCTCTCCCAACAGGAAACCTGTACAAGCCTCTTAGACAGCCTCCTCCACCAGAGGACAGACAGCAGAAGCAAGAAGAACTACAATCCTGCAGCCTGTGGAACAAAAACCATATTCACAGAAAGATAGACAAGATGAAAAGGCAGAAGGCTATGTACTAGATGAAGGAACAGGATAAAACCCAAGGAAAACAACTAAATGAAGTGGACACAGACCACCTTCCAGAAAAATAATTCAGAATAATGATAGTGAAGATGATCCAGGACCTCGGAAAAACAATGGGGGCAAAGATTGAGAAAATGCAAGAAATGTTTAACAGAGACCTAGAAGAATTAAGGAACAAACAAACAGAGATGAACAATACAATAACTGAAATGAATATTACACTAGAAGGAATCAATAGCAGAATAACTGAGGCAGAAGAATGGATAAGTGACCTGGAAGACAGAAGGGTGGAATTCACTGCTGCAGAACAGAATAAAGAAAAAAGAATAAAAAGAAATGAAGACAGCCTAAGAGACCTCTGGGACAACATTAAATGCAACAACATTTGCATTATAGGGGTCCCAGAAGGAGAAGAGAGAGAGAAAGGACCCGAGAACATATTTGGAGAGATTACAGTCGAAAACTTCCCTAACATGGGAAAGGAGATAGCCACCCAAGTCCAGGAAGGTCAGCGAGTCCCATACAGGATAAACCCAAGGAGAAACACACTGAGACACATACTAATCAAATTGGCAAAAATTAAAGGCAAAGAAAAATTATTGAAAGCAGCAAGGGAAAAATGACAAATAGCATACAAGGGAACTCCCATAAGGTTAACAGCTGATTTCTCAGCAGAAA
This sequence comes from Lagenorhynchus albirostris, assembly GCF_949774975.1. Taxonomy (NCBI): domain Eukaryota; kingdom Metazoa; phylum Chordata; class Mammalia; order Artiodactyla; family Delphinidae; genus Lagenorhynchus; species Lagenorhynchus albirostris. The sequence goes on from NC_083097.1 coordinate 156,816,536, forward strand.
CTCTACAAGCCAGAAGGGAGTGGCATGATATACGTAAAGTGATGAAAGGCAAGAACCTACAACCAAGATTACTCTACCTGGCAAGGATCTCATTCAGATTCGATAGAGAAATTAAAAGCTTTACAGACAAGAAAAAGCTAAGAGGATCCAGCACCACCAAACCAGCTCTACAACAAATGCTAAAGGAACTTCTCTAAGTGGGAAACACAAGAGAAGAAAAGGACCTACAAAAACAAACCCAAAACAATTAAGAAAATGGTCATAGGAACATACATATCAATTACCTTAAATGTGAATGGATTAAATGCTCCAACCAAAAGATACAGGCTTGCTGAATGGATACAAAAACAAGACTTATACATATGCTGTCTAAAAGAGACCCACTTCAGACCTAACGACACATACAGACTGAAAGTGAGGGGATGGAAAAAGATATTCCATGCAAATTGAAATCAAAAGAAAGCTGGAGTAACTATACTCATATCAGGCAAAATAGACTTTAAAATAAAGAATGTTACAAGAGACAAGGAAGGACACTACATAATGATCAAGGGATCAATCCAAGAAGAAGATATAACAATTACAAATATATATGCACCCAACATAGGAGCACATCAATACATAAGGCAACTGCTAACAGCTATAAAAGAGGAAATCGACAGTAACACAATAAGAGTGGGGGACTTTAACACCTCACTTACACCAATGGACAGATCATCCAAAATGAAAATAAATAAGGAAACAGCTTTAAATGACACAATAGACCAGATAGATTTAATTGATATTTAGAGGACATTCCATCCAAAAACAACAGATTACACTTTCACCTCAAGTGCGCACGGAACATTCTCCAGGATAGAACACATCTTGGGTCACAAATCAAGCCTCAGTAAATTTAAGAAAACTGAAATCATATCAAGCATCTTTTCTGACCACAACACTATGAGATTAGAAATGAACTACAGGAAAAAAAAAACATAAAAAACACAAACACATGGAGGCTAAACAATACATTACTAAATAACCAAAAGATCACTGAAGAAATCAAAGAGGAAACAAAAAATACCTAGAGACAAATGACAATGAAAACATGATGATCCAAAACCTATGGGATGCAGCAAAAGCAGTTCTAAGAGACAAGTTTATAGCTATACAAGCGTACCTCAAGAAACAAGAAAAATGGCAAATAAACAATCTAACCTTACACCTAAAGGAACTAGAGAAAGAAGAACAAACAAAACCCAAAGTTAGCAGAAGGAAAGAAATCATAAAGATCAGAGCAGAAATAAATGAAATAGAAACAAAGAAGAAAATAGCAATGATCAATAAAACTAAAAGCTGGTTCTTTGAGGAGGTAAACAAAATTGATAAACCATTAGCAAGACTCATCAAGAAAAAGAGGGAGAGGACTCAAATCAATAAAATTAGAAATGAAAAAGGAGAAGTTACAACAGACACCACAGAAATACGAAGCATCCTAAGAGACTACTACAAGCAACTCTATGCCAATAAAATGGACAACCTGGGAAAAATGTACAAATTCTTAGAAAGGTATAACCTTTCAAGACTGAAACAGGAAGAAATAGAAAATATGAACAGACCAATCACAAGTAATGGAATTGAAACTGTGATTAAAAATCTTCCAACAAACAAAAGTCCAGGACCAGATGGCTTCACAGGTGAATTCTATGAAACATTTAGAGAAGAGCTAACACGCATCCTTCTCAAACTCTTCCAAAAATTTGCAGAGGAAGGAACACTCCCAAATTCATTCTCTGAGGCCACCATCACCCTGATACCAAAACCACACAAAGATACTACAAAAAAAGAAAATTACAAACCAATATCACTGATGAATATAGATGCAAAAATCCTTAACACAATACTAGCAAACAGAATCCAACAACACATGAAAAGGATCATACACCATGATCAAGTGGGATATATCCCAGGGATGCAAGGATTCTTCAGTATATGCAAATTAATCAATGTGCTACACCATATTAACAAATTGAAGAATAAAAACCATATGACCATCTCAATAGATACAGACAGAGCTTTGGACAAAATTCAACACTCATTTATGATAAAAACTCTCCAGAAAGTGGGCATAGAGGGAACCTACCTCAACATAATAAAGGCTATATATGACAAACCCACAGCAAACATCATTCTCAATGGTAGAAAACTGAAAGCATTTCCTCTAAGATCAGGAACAAGACAATGATGTCCAGTCTCACCACTATTATTCAACATAGTTTTGGAAGTCCTAGCCATGGCAGTCAGAGAAGAAAAAGAAATAAAAGGAATACAAATTGGAAAAGAAGAAGTAAAACTGTCACTGTTTGCAGATGACATGATACTATACATAGAGAATCCTAAAGATGCCACCAGAAAACTACTAGAGCTACTCAGTGACTTTAGTAAAGTTGCAGGATACAAAATTAATGCACAGAAATCTCTTGCATTCTTATACACTAATGATGAAAAATCTGAAAGAGAAATTAAGGAAACACTCCCATTTACCATTGTAACAAAAAGAATAAAATACCTAGGAATAAACCTACCTAGGGAGGCAAAAGACCTGTATGCAGAACACTATAAGACACTGATGAAAGAAATTAAAGATGACACCAACAGATGGAGAGATATACCATGTTCTTGGATTGGAAGAATCAACATTGTGAAAATGACTATACTACCCAAAGCAATCTACAGATTCAATGCAATCCCTATCAAATTACCAATGGCATTTTTTACAGAACTAGAACAAAAAATCTTAAAATTTGTATGGAGATGTAAAAGACCCAGAATAGCCAAAGCCGTCTTGAGGGGAAAAAACGGAGCTCGAGGAATCAGACTCCCTGACTTCAGACTATACTGCAAAGCTACAGTAATCAAGACAATATGGTACTGGCACAGAAACAGAAACATAGATCAATGGAACAAAATAGAAAGCCCAGAGGTAAACCTACGCACCTATGGTCAACTAATCTATGACAAAGGAGGCAAGGATATACAATGGAGAAAATACAGTCTCTTCAATAAGTGGTGCTGGGAAAATGGGACAGCTACATGTAAAAGAATGAAATTAGAACACTCCCTAACACCATACACAAAAATAAACTCAAGATGGATTATAGACCTAAATGTAAGACAAGACACTATAAAACTCTTAGAGGAAAACATAGGAAGAACAGTCTTTGACATAAATTACAGCAAGATCTTTTTTGATCCACCTCGTAGAGTAATGGAAATAAAAACAAAAATAAACAAATGGGACCTAATGAAGCTTAAAAGCTTTTGCACAGCAAAGGAAACCAAAAACAAGACGAAAAGACAATCCTCACAATGGGAGAAAATATTTGCAAACAAATTAATGGACAAAGGATTAATATCCAAAATATATAAACAGCTCATGCCGATATTAAAAAAACAAACAACCCAATCCAAAAATGGGCAGAAGGCCTAAATAGACATTTCTTCAAAGAAGACATACAGATGGCCAAGAAGCACAAGGAAAAGTGCTCAATATAACTAATTGTTAGAGAAATGCAAATCAAAACTACAATGAGGTATCACCTCACACCAGTTAGAATGGGCTTCATCAGAAAATCTACAAACAACAAATGATGGAGAGGGTGTGGAGAAAAGGGAACCCTCTTGCACTGTTTGTGGGAATATAAACTGATACAGCCACTATGGAGAACAGTATGGAGGTTCCTTAAAAAACTAAAAATAGAATTACCATATGATCCAGCAATCCCACTACTGGGCATATACCCAGAGAAAACCGCAATTCAAAAAGACACATGCACCCCAATGTTCATTGCAGCACTATTTACAATAGCCAGGTCATGGAAGCAACCTAAATGCCCATCGACAGACGAATGGATAAAGAAGATGTTGTACATATATACAATGGAATATTACTCAGCCATAAAAAGGAATGACATTGGGTCATTTGTTGAGACGTGGATGGATCTACAGACTGTCATACAGAGTGAAGTAAGTCAGAAAGAGAAAAACAAATATCGTACATTAACGCATATATGTGGAACCTAGAAAAATGGTATAGATGGACCTGTTTCAGGGCAGAAATTGAGACACAGATGTAGAGAACAAATGTATGGACACCAAGGGGGGAAAGCTGAGGTGTGTTGGGGGTGGTGGTTTGATGAATTGGGCTATTGGGATTGACATGTATACAGTGATGAGTATAAAATTGATAACTAATAAGAACCTGCTGTATAAAAACAGATACAAAAACCTGAGCCTAGGGGCTTAGGGGAGGGATGGAGTGGGAGGTTGGGGTTAGCAGATGTAAGCTATTATATATGGAATGGATAAACAACAAGGTCCTACTGTATAGCACAGGGAACTATATTCAGTATCCTATGATAAACCATAAAAAAAAAAAGTAAGCAGAGAGATGGAAATTCCAAGAAGGAACCAAAAAGGAAAGCTAGAGATTAAAACAACAACAACAAAAAAAAACCCCAAAAATAATAACACTGTAACAGAAAAGATGAATGCCTTTGATAGGATTATTAGTAGACAGGACATAGCTGAGAAAAGAATCTCTGAGCTTGAGGATATCTTAATAGGAAGCTCTAAAACTCAAAAGTAAATAGAAAAAAAGATGGAAAATAAAACCCAGAATATCCAAGAACTGTGGAATAACTATAAAAGTTGCCATATGAGTGTAACACATACATAATGGAAATACCAGAAGGAGAAGAGAATGGAACAGAATAATTGCAGGAAACAAATAGGACCAAAAATTTTAACTAAGTTAATGTCAGATGCCAAATCACAGATCCAGAGAACACCAAGCAATATAGATACCAAAAAAAATGGAAAAAAAAAAACTACAGCTAGGCATATCATTTTCAGAACACAAAAAATCAAAGGTAAAGGAAAAATCCTGAAAGAAGCCAGAGGGAGGAAAATACTTTTTCTGTTTAGGAGCAAAGATAATAATTACAACTGACTTATTCTCAGAAATCATGCAAACAAGAAAAGAATGCAGTGAAATATTTAGCGTTGAGAGAAAAAAAAAATCCTAGAATTCTGAACCCTGTGACATTAGCCATCAAAAATGAATATTATTCAGCCTTTGTTTCTCATACAAACAAAAACTGAGGGCATTTGTAGCCAATAGAACACCTTGCAAGGAATGTTACTTTAAAAAGTTCTTTAGAGAGAAGGAAAATAATATACATCAGATGTGCATAAAGAAAGGAAGAGCACCAGAGAAGGAACAAGTGAAGGTTAAATAAAAACTTTTATTTTTATTATTCTTTTTTTTTTTTTTTTTTGCCGTATGCGGGCCTCTCACTGTTGTGGCCTCTCCCGTTGCAGAGCACAGGCTCCGGACACGCAGGCTCAGCGGCCATGGCTCATGGGCCCAGCCGCTCCACGGCATGTGGGATTTTCCCGGACCAGGGCACGAACCCGTGTCCCCTGCATCGGCAGGCGGACTCTCAACCACTGCGCCACCAGGGAAGCCCTATTTTTCTTATTCTTAATTGATCAAACAGATAACATCATGTTCAAAATAATAGCAACAATGTATTCAATGATTTATATTTATGTGTATAAATATCCTTATATATAAATTGAATGAATGACAGCAATTATACAAGAGACAGAAAGGAGGAATTAGGGTTACTTTGTTATTATAAGGTATTCATACTGTGAAGTGGCATAGGGTTATTTGAAAGTAGACAGATTAGTTGTAAATATGTATTGCAAACTCTGGAGCAACCACTAAGACAATTTTTTTGAAAGTAAAATGGAGGGAATCTTGTCTGTCCAGTGGTTAGGACTCAGCACTTTCACTGCCATGGGCCCAGTTCAATCCCTGGTCAGAAAACAAAGATCCTGTAAACCGGGCAGCACAGCCAAAAAATAAAGTATGATGGATGTGCTAAGAAAAGAGACAAAATGGAATTATATAAAAGGTCCACTTAAAGTCACAAAAGGCAGAAAAAGAGATGAAGACAAAAATAAGATAAAAGAACAAGAGCAATAAATGGAAAATGGGAAAAAATATGAGATATTAATCCAACAATGTCAATAATTAATTTATCAATGATCTAAATAAATCAATTAAAAGGCAGGTATCAGAGAGTGAACAAAAAATAAGACCCAACTGTTTATTGTCTACAAGAAATCCACTTTAGGACTTCCCTGGTGGCACAGTGGTTAAGAATCTGCCTGCCAATACAGGGACATGGGTTTGAGCCCTGGTCTGGGAAGATCCCACATGCTGCGGAGCAACTAAGCCCATGCACCACAACTACTGAGCCTGAACTCTACAGACCACGAGTCACAACTACTGAGCCCATGTGCCACAGCTACGGAAGCCCGTGCACCTATAGCCCTTGCTCCGCAACAAGAGAAGCCACTGCAATGAGAAGCCCACACACTCCACCAAAGAGTAGTCCCCACTCGCCACAACTAGAGAAAGCCCGTGCATAGCAACAAAGACCTAAGGCAGCCAAAAATAAATAAATAAATAGAAATCCACTTTAAATATAAACACATACAGATTAAAATTACAGGAATGGAAACAATGTTTTAAAAAATAAGTGTAAAGGGATAGAGAAAGATATAGCATGCTAACACTAATCAAAAGAAAGCAGGGGATATGTGGCATAGGTGATACATGATGGATAGATAGATAGATAGATAGATAGATAGATAGATAGATGTATACATATATGCAATGGAATATTATTCGTCCTTTAAAAAGAAGGAAATCCTGCCATTTGTGACATGAATGAACCCAGAGGACATCGTACTAAGTGATTTAAGCCAAAGAGAGAAAGACAAGTACCATGTAATCTTACCTATATGTGGAATCAAAACAAACAAACAAACAAAAAAACCCACCAAACTCATAATTAACAGAGTAGAATGGGGGTTACCAGAGGGTGGGGGGATGGGGGAAAAGGGGAGATGTTGATCAAAGAATATAAACTTTCAGTTATAAGTTCTGAAGACTGAATGTACAGCTTGGTGACTGTTCATTCACCAAGTTAATATGTTGTATATTTGATATTTGCTAAGAGTAGATTCAAGTGCTCTCACCACACAGGGACAAAAAAGTAACAATGTGATGGGTATGTTAATTAGCTTGTTTGTGGAAATTAGTTCACAATGTATACATATATAAAAACATCATGTGGTACATATTAAATATATATGACTTTTATTGGTCAATCATACCTCGATAAAGCTTGAAATTTTTTTTAATTTAAAAAATAAAGCAGGAATATCTATATTAATTTCAGACAGAGCAGCCTGCAGAGCAATGAAAATTATTAGGGATAAAGAGGGACATTATATGATGTTTATATTGGTCAATTTTCCAAGAAGACATAACAATCCTTAACATATGTGTGCCTAAAAAAAGTCAAAATATGTGAGGCAAAAACTGATAGAACTGCAAGGAGAAAAAATATATGTATCTATAACACATTGCTGGAGACTTTAACACACCTTTATTGGAAATTAACAGATCCAGCAGGCAGAAAATCAGTAAGGACATAGTTGAACTCAGCAACTCTATCAATGAACTGAAAATAATTGACATCTACGTGTGGTTGCCAAGGGGGAGTGGGAGTAGGGGAGGGAGGGATTGGGAGTTTTGGATTAGCAGATGCAAACTATTATATTTAGAATGGATAAACAACAAGGTCCCACTGTATAGCACAGGGAACTATATTCAATATCCTGTGATAAACCATGATGGAAAAGAGTATATATGTATATATCTGAATCACTTTGCCGTACAGCAGAAATTAACACAACACTGTAAATCAACTATACTTCAAAAAAATAAATTTAAAAAAATTGACATCTATGGACTACTTCATCCAACAACAGAGGAACACACATTCTTCTCAGGCTCACATGTAACATTCACCAAGATAGACCACATTCTGTGTCATAAGACATATCTTAACAAGTTTAAAAAACAAATCAGACTGCAATCAAATGAAACTAGAAATAAATAACAGAAAGATAGCTGGAAAATTCCAAAATACATGGACACTAAACAAGACACTTCTTTTTTCTTTCCATGTTAATGACTGTGTTTTAATTATTGCATCTTCCCCTTTACCAGAATATTTATGAATTATTCTTTGTGTAATCCCAAGGTGCATTATTAATGCAAATCAAAGGACAGGTTAGTTATAAATATTAATGACCCAGGCAAAGTACCTTTGGCATGGAATTTCATAACACAGTCAATTTACTAAACAACACACTTCTAAATAAAGCATGAATCAAGGAAGAAATCTCAAAAGAAAATTTAAAATATTTTAAACTAAATGAAAATAACAACACAACTTAAAATTTGTGGGATGCAGCAAAAGCAGTGCTTAGATGGAAATTTATAGCAAGGGATGCATATATTAATAAAGAATAAAAATCTAAAATCAATTATCTAAGCTTCCACCTTAGGAAACTAGAAGAAGAAGAGCAAGTTAAATTCAATGTAAGCAGAAGAAAAGCAATAAAAATTAGAGCAGGAATCAATGAAATTGAAAACAATATTCTTAACAAGAAAATCAGTGAGGGCTTCCCTGGTGGCTCAGTGGTTAAGAATCCGCCTGCCAATACAGGGGACACAGGTTTGAACCCTGGCCCGGGAAGATCCCACGTGCCGTGGAGCAAATAAGCCCATGCTCCACAAGTACTGAGCCTCCGCTCTGGAGCCCGCAAATCACAACGACTGACCCCATGCCACAACTACTGAAGCCCACGCGCCTAGAGCCCGTGCTCCGCAACAAGGAAAGCCACTGCAATGAGAAGCCCGTGCACCACAACGAAGAGTAGCCCCCCCTTGTCTCAACTAGAGAAAGCCCACACACAACAACAAAGACAAAACACAGCCAAAAATAAATAAATATATATAAATATTAAAAAAAAAAAGAAAACCAATGAATCTTGGGCTTTCCTTGTGTTGCAGTGGTTAAGAATCCACCTGCCAATGCAGGGGACAAAGGTTCAAGCCCTGGTCCGGGAAGATCCCACATGCTGAGAAGCAACTAAGCCCGTGTGCCACAACTATGGAGCCTGCGCTCTAGAGCCCACGAGCCACAACTACTGAAGCCCGCATACCTAGAACTGGTGCTCCGCAACAAGAGAAGTCACTGCAATGAGAAGCCCACGCACCACAAGGAAGAGCAACCCCACTTAACAGAACTAGAGAAAGCCTGCATGCAACAACGAAGACCCAACACAGACAAAAATAATTTTTTTAAAAAAAGAAAGAAAATCAATGAATCTAAAAGAATCCTGAAAAGATCAATAAAACTGATAAATTTCTAGCCAGGCTAATGAAGAAAAACAAAGAGAGAGGACACAAATTACTAATATCAGAAATGAAAAAAGGGAAATCTCTACAGTTCCCCAAAATATTAAAAGGATAATAAAGGAATCCTACAAACAATTCTATGTGCACAAATTTTATAAGTTAGACGAAATGAACCAATCCTTTAAGGACAAAAGTTGCCAAAACTCAAACAAGAAGAAGTAGTCTGAATAGAACTTTATCTATTAAAGAAATTGAATCAATAATTAACAAACTTCCAAAAGAGAAAGTACTAGACACAGATGGTTTCACTGATGAATTCTAACAAATGTTTAAGGAAGAAATTTTACCAATCCTCTACAACTTCTTTCAGAAGAGAGAAGCAAAGAGAACATTTCCAAACTCATTCTATGAAGCCAGCATTATAAATATCTCTTATGAGCAAAGGTGCAAAAATCCTCAACAGAATATTACCAAATTGAATCCAACAATGTATAAAAAGTTATATACCATGATCACATGGAATTTATCCCAGGTATTCAAGACTGAATCGACATTTGAAAATCAATTAATATAATCCATCACATCAACAGAATATAGAAAAAATTGTATGATCATATCAATAGATACAGAAAAAGCATTTGACAAAATCCAACACCAATTCATGATAAAAGTACTCAGCAAACTAGGAATTAGGGAAACTTCCTGGACTTGTTTTTAAAAATCTACAAAAACCCCTACTGGTAACAGCATACTTAAAGGTAAGGAACTTGAAGTTTTCCCACTAAGATTAGGAAAAAGACAAGGATGTCCCCTCTCACCACTCCTTTTCTTCATCAGAGTAGAAGTCCTAGCTAATACAATAAGACAGCAAAAGGAAAAATAATAAAAGGTATACAGATTGGGAAGAAAAAATAAAGCTGTGTTCACAGAGGACATGATCTTCCATATAGAAAATCTGAAAGAACTGACAAAAAAACTCCTAGAATGAAAAAGCAATTTCAGCATGGTTGAAGGATATAAGGTTATGAGGACACAGGGAGGGGGAAGGGTAAGCTGGGACGAAGTGAGAGAGCAGCACTGATACATATACACTACCAAATGTAAAACAGATAGCTAGTGGGAAGCAGCTGCATAACACAGGGAGATCAGCTTGGTACCCTGTGACCACATAGAGGGGTGGGATAGGGAGGGTGGGAGGGAGGCACAAGAGGAAGGGGATATGGGGATACGTGTATACATATAGCTGGTTCAGTTTTGTTATACAGCAGAAACACAACATTGTAAAGCAATTATATTCCAATAAGGATGTTAAAAAATGTGGTATATATATATATATATATAAAATGAAATACAACCCATCCATAAAAATAGAATGAAATAGCGACCTGGTGGTGCAGTGGTTAAGAATCCGCCTGCCAATGCGGGGACATGGGTTCAATCCCTGGTCCGGGAAGATCCAACCTGCCACGGAGCAGCTAAGCCTGTGGGCCACAACCCTGAGCCTGCACTCTAGAGCCCATGGGCCACAACTACGAGCCCACGTGCCACAACTACTGGAGCCCACGTGCCTAGAGCCTGTGCTCCACAACAAGAGAAGCCACCGCAATGAGAAGCCCATGCACCTCATCGAAGAGTAGCCCCACTCGCCGCAACTAGAGAAAGCCCACACGCAGCAACGAAGGCCCAATGCAGCCAAAAATTTAAAAAATAAAGCACAAAATAATGCCATTTGCAGCAACAGGGATGGAACTAGAGATTGTCATACTAAGTGAAGTAACTCAGAAAGAGAATGACAAATACCATATGATATCACTTACATGTGGAATCTAAAATATAACACAAATGAACTTATCTATGAAACAGAAATGGACTCACAGACATAGAGGATAGACTTGTGGTTGCCAAGGGGGAGGGTGTTGGGGGGATGGAGTGGAAGTTTGGGGTTAGCAGTTGCAAACTGCTATATATGGAATGGATGGACAATGGGGTCTTACTGTATGGCACAAGGAACTATGGTCAGTATCTTGGAACAAACCATAATGGAAAAGAATATTGAAAAAAATGTATATATAAATATATGTATAACTGAATCACTTTGTTGTGCAGCAGAAATAAACACAACATTGTTAATCAACTATTTTAAAAAAAGATGTGGTACATATATACAATGGAATATTACCCAGCCATAAAAAAAGAATGAAACAATGCTATTTGCAACAACATGGAGGGATATGGAAATTATCATACTAAGTGAAGTAAGTCAGACAGGAAATACAAATATCATATGATATCATTTATATGTGGACGCAAAAGAAAAAAATGATACAAATGAACTTATTCACAAAACAGAAACAGACTCACAGATTTGGGAAACAAACTCATGGTTAACAAAGGGGAAATGTGGGGAGGGAGGGATAAATTAGGATTTGGGGATTAACATATAACACCACTATATATAAAATAGGTAATCAACAAAGACCTACTGTATAGCACAGGGAACTCTACTCAATATTCTATAATAACCTATATGAGAAAAGAATCTGAAAAAGAATGGATATATGAATATGTATAACTGAATCACTTAGCTGAACACCTGAAACTAACACAACATTGTAAATTAACTATACTCTAATATAAAATAAAAATTTAATTTAAAAAAATCCATCCCTTTCCTATACTAGCAACAAACTAGTAGAATTTGAAATAAAACACAATACCATTTATATTAACACCCAAAAAACTGAAACATTTTAACCAAGCAGGACTCTATGAGGCCTTCCCAGAATAGACCTACACCCACGTCCTCCACCTGCCTTTTGTCTGAAGAAAAACTTTAGTCAAAGAATAAATTTAATCAGAGAAATGAGAAAATGCAGAAAGAAAGGAAAACAGTCAAGCAAGACAAAATAATAATACTTTAGTCATTAAACAAAGTCAAGGACCTTTAGTTCTTCCTCAAGGATTATAGATATTATTCTGAGCCATGTCCGTTGAGCTGTTTTGCAGAAACTGAAACCCCCACTAGGTGGAAGAAGTTAACTGTATGCTGCCCACAAGTGCGTAGACCCCAGACCATTTGGAACCAGTAGGTTGATGATGCTGACTCTTGATTACCTCACCACCAACCAATCAGAAGAATGTCCACAAGCTGACCACGCCCTGCTCCTTGAACACCATAAGGCTCCTTACTACACCCTCCAGTGTGGGACTCACAGTTCTGAGGACATTAGACCACTGCGGCCCCCTTTGCCTGGCAAAGCAATAAAGCTATTCTTTTCTACTTCATCCAAAACTCTGTGTCCACATTTTTATTCAGTGCAGGTGAACAGAGGCCGAATTTCAGCAACAATACTTAGGTATAAATCTAACAAAATATGTATAAGATCTACATAAGGAAAACTACAAAAGCCTGATAAAAGAAATCAAGAACTACATATATGGACAGATATTTCATGTTCATGGATAGGAAGACTCAATGTTGTCAAGATATCAGTTCTGTCCAATGCAATCTATAGATTCAATGCAGTCCCAATAAACTTCCCAGCAAGTTTTTTTTGTGTGTGTGGATATTGACAAAATGATTCTAAAGTTTATATGTAGAAGCAAAAGGCCCAGAATAGCCAACAAAATAGTGAAGGAAAAGAACAAAATTGGAGGACTGACACTATTCAGCTGAATGACTTACTGTAAAATAACAGTAATGAAGACAAAAGAATAGACAAATTGATCAATGGAACAGAATAGAGAGCCCAGAAATAGAGGAACATAAATATAGTCAACTGATCTTTGACAAAGGAGCACGGGCAAAGATAAGTCCTTTCAACAAATGGTGCTGGACAACTAGACATCCACATACAAAAACATGAATCCAGACACTCATACCCTTCACAAAAATAACACAAAAATTAACTCAAAACAGACCTAAAGGTAAAACACAAAACTATAAATCTCCTAGAAGATAACATACGAGAAAATCTAGAGGACTTTGGGTTTGGCAATGACTTTAGTTTGGCGATGACCAAACTCATGATCCAAGAAATAAATAATTGATAAGTTGGACTTTATCAACATTAAAATTTTCTTCTCTGAGAAAGTCACTGTCAGAGAATAAAGAGACAAGCTACACTGGGAGAAAATATTTGCAAAAGATATATCTGATAAAGGACTGTTATAAAATATACAAAGAACACTTAAAACCCAACAGTAAGAAAAGAAAAAATCCAGTCAAAAAATGGGCTAGGGTTTCCCTGGTGGCGCAGTGGTTGAGAGTTCGCCTGCCGATGCAGGGGACACGGGTTCGTGCCCCGGTCCGCGAAGATCCCACATGCCGCGGAGCGGCTGGGCCCGTGAGCCATGGCCGCTGAGCCTGCGCGTCCGGAGCCTGTGCTCCGCAACGGGAGAGGTCACAACAGTGAGAGGCTCGCGTACCGAACGAAAACAAACAAACAAAACAAACAAAAAATGGGCTAAATGCCTTAACAGACACCTTATCAAAGAGGATATACAGGTGGCAAATAAACTTATGAAAATATGCTCCACATCATATGTCATCAATGAAATGCAAATTAAAACAACAATGAGATACCACCACATACATATCAGAACAGCCAAAGTCTGGTACACTGAAAACACCAAATACTGGCAATGATATGGAACAATAGGAACTCTCATTCATTGGTGGTGGGAATGCAAAATTTTATACCCACTTTGGAAGACAGTTTTTCAGTTTCTTACAAAACTAAATATTTGTTACCATATGATCCAGCAATATCACTCCTTGGTATTTACCCAAAAGAGCTGAAAAGTTATGTCCATGCAAAAGCCTGTACACAGATGTTTATGGAAGCTTTATTCATAATTATCAAAACTTGGAAGCAAACAAGATATCCTTCATTAGGTGAATGGATAAATAAAGTGGTACATCCAGACAATGGAATTGTATGATATTCTGTTTAAGGCAAAATTATGGAGACAGTAAAAAGATCAGTGATTACCAGGGATTAGAGGTGAGGGTGGGATGAATAGACCAAGCATGGAGGATTTTGGGGTCAGTAAACCTACTCTCTGTGTTACTACAATAGTAGATACATATCATTATACAATTGTCCAAACCCACAGAGCATACCAAATGAAGAGTGAACCTAATGTAAACTATGAACTTTGGGTGATTATGATATGTCAGTGTAGGCTCATCAGCTGTAACAAATGTACTACTCTGGGGGGTGATGGTGATAATGGGGGAGATTATGCATATGTGAGGTAAGGGGCATATGGGAAATCTCTGTATCTTCCTCTCAATTTTGCTGTATCTAATTCCCCTCTAAAAAATGTCTATTTAAAAAGAAAAAAGCACAAGAGCAACATCTAGGTTTAAGATCTGTTTGGGGAGCCACCTGTATACAGGTTGTTTTCAAAGCTGAGGGGCATATGAGAGTTCCCAGAGAGTGTAGAAACATTTAGTGAAAAAGAAAACCAATCGTGAAATCCCCAGACCACAGGAAGAGAAGTCAATGCAGAAGCCAGAGAAGCAGAAGCCATAAAATTAGCAGGAAAAACTGAGCAGTGCCCTAAAAACAAGAAAGAAGGGTTTCAAGGAGCAGATGATGAACAGAATTAAAGGCAACAGATTTCAACTAGGATTAGGACTGAGGAGAATCTACAAGAGTCAGAAACAGGATCACTGAGGGTCAACTGAGAGTTTATGCTCTGGGCCTCTTCACTTCTTTTTGCTTTGTGTGGAGTGTTTTCCCCTGGCTTCCTCATGGCTCTCACTCTCAGTTTATTTAGTACCCAATCCCATGTCATCTGCAGGAGAGGCATTTACTGAACACTTGGGCAAGGAAGGAGTCCTCATTGTCACTCCAGTTTTTATTATACAGCTTACATATATTGTACATTGTTTTGCTTGTCTATTGTCTAGTGTTTATCACCCACTATAAGAATGTTTGTGAAACCCGGGTCTTGGTTTGTTTTACTCACTGCTACTATCAACACCCACAACTGAGCCCCCAGAGTACCTGGAAAATAAAGGGGATAAATCATATCTGTTGAACACCAAGAGTAGCAGAAGGCAAATTGCTGAGATAGAGTCATGATATAAGGGAAGGAAATGAAGGCATTGAATATAGACTTTTTTTGGTAAAGAGCTTGGCAATATATGAGGATGGGTCACTGGGACAGTTCCAAGGAGGTAACAGAGCTTTGTGAACATCTATGGGTTTTAATTATGGATTAACAGATTATCCCTCAGTAAAGACCCTTCCTGATGTATTTGGTGTGGATCTGGTTGGTATTTCTGTCAGTAACATTAATGAAGACATTTACAGTTTGCTTGTTATATGTCTAGGTAATACTGACTGGATCATGATTCAAAAATGCCTAGACAGCTCTCTCACTTGCCCACTTGCATCTCTTACAAGCATCCTACATTAATAAATCTAGTTCTTGCCTATCACTGTGCCTCTCGCTGAAGTTCTTCTGCACTGAGACACAAAGAACCTGAGCCTCAATAAGTCCAGACACCAGCACAGAGATTTCTTCAAGATGGCAGAGTAAAAGGAGGTGCACTCACTCCCTCTTGTGAGAGCACCAGAATCACAACTAACTGCTGAACAATCACGGATAGGAAGACACTGGAACTCACCAAAAAATATACCCCACATCCAAAGACAAAGGAGAAGCCACAATGAGATGGTAGGAGAGGCACAATCACAATAAAATCAAATCCCATAACCCCGGGGTGGGTGACTCACAAGCTGGAGAACACTTATACCACAGAAGTCCACCCACTGGAGTGAAGGTTCTGATCCCCACGTAAGGCTTCCCAACCTGGGGGTCCAGAAACGGGAGGAGGAATTCCCAAGGAATCAGACTTTGAAGTCTAGTGAGATTTGATTGCAGGACTTTGATAGGACTGGGGGAAACAGAGACTCCACTCTTGGAGGGCACATACAAAGTAGTGTGCACATCAGGACCCAAGGGGAAGGAGCAGTGACCCCATAGGAGACTCAACCAGATGCTAGTGTTGGAGGGCCTTCTGCAGAGGCGGGGTGGGGTGGCTGTGGCTCACCACGAGGACAAGGACACTGGCAGCATAAGTTCTGGAAAGTATTCCTTGTTGTGAGCCCTCCAAGAGTCCACCATTAGCCCCACCGAGGAGCCTGTGGGCTCCAGTGCTGGGTTGCCTCAGGCCAAACAACCAACAGGGAGGGAACACAGCCCCACCCATCAGCAGACAAATAGATTAAAGTTTTACTGAGCTCTGTCCACCAGAGCAACACCCAGCTCTGTCCACCACCAGTCGCTCCCATCAAGAGCTTGCACAAGCCTCTTAGATAACCTCATCCACCACAGGGCAGACAGCAGAAGCAAGAAGAACGACAGTCCTGCAGCCTGTGGAATGAAAACCACATTCACATAAAGACAGACAAAATGAAAAGGCAGAGGATTATGTAGCAGATGAAGGAACAAGATAAAACCCCAGAAAAACAACTAAAAGAAGTGGAGATAGGCAAGCTTCCAGAAAAAGAATTCAGAATAATGATAGTGAAGATGATCCAGGACATCAGAAAAAGAATGGAGGCAAAGATCGAGAAGATGCAAGAAATGTGTAACAAAGACCTAGAAGAATTAAAGAAAAACGACCTAGAAGGATTAAAGAACAAACAAACAGAGATGAACAATACAATAACTGAAATGAAAAACACACTAGAAGGAATCAATAGCAGAACAACTGAAGCAGAAGGATGGATAAGTGACCTGGAAGACAGAATGGTGGAATTCACTGCCATGGAACAGAATAAAGAAAACAGAATAAAAAGAAATGAAGACAGCCTAAGAGACCTCTGGGACAACATTAAATGCAACAAGATTCACATTACAGGGGTCCCAGAAGGAGGAGAGAGAGAGAGAGGACCTGAGAAAATATTTGAAGAGAGTATAGTCAAAAACTTCCCTAACATGGGAAAGGAAATAGCCACCCAAGTCCAGGAAGTGTAGAGAGTCCCAGGCAGAATAAACCCAAGGAGAAACATGCTGAGACACATAGTAATCAAATTGACAAAAATTAAAGACATAAAAATTATTAAAAGCAGTAAGTGAAAAATGACAAATAACATACAAGGGCACTCCCATAAGGTTAAGAGCTGATTTCTTAGCAGAAACTCTACAAGCCAGAAGGGAGCGGCATGATATACGTAAAGTGATGAAAGGCAAGAATCTACAACAAAGATTACTCTACTGGCAAGGAACTCATTCAGATTCAACGGAGAAATCAAAAGCTTTACAAACAAGAAAAAGCTAAGAGGATTCAGCACCACCAAACCAGCTCTACAACAAATGCTAAAGGAACTTCTCCAAGTGGGAAACACAAGAGAAGAAAAGGACCTACAAAAACTAACCCAAAACAATTAGAATATGGTAATAGGAACATACATATAGATAATTACCTAAAATGTGAATGGATTAAATGCTCCAACCAAAAGACACAGGCTCACTGAATGGATACAAAAACAAGACCCCTATATATGCTGTCTACAAGAGACTCACCTCAGACCTAGGGACACATACAGACTGAAAGTAAGTGGATGGAAAAAGATATTCCATACAAATGGAAATCAAAAGAAAGCTGGAGTAGCAATACTCATTTCAGATAAAATAGACTTTAAAATAAAGAATGTTACAAGAGACAAGAAATGACATTACATAATGATCAAGGGATCAATCCAAGAAGAAGATATAACAATTATAAATATATATGCACCCAACATAGGACTACCTTAATACATAAGGCAAATGCAAAAAACACTTATAAAAGAGGAAATCGACAGTAACACAGAAATAGTGAGGGACTCTAACAGCTCACTTACACCGATGGAAAGATCATCCAGACAGAAAATTAGTGAGGAAACATAAGCATTAATGACACAATAGACCAGATAGATTTAACTGATATTTATAGGACATTCCATCTGAAAACAGCAGATTACAGTTTCTTCTCAAGTGCACATGGAACATTTTCCAGGATAGATCACATCGTGGGTCACAAATCAAGCCTCAGTAAATTTAAGAAAACTGAAATCATATCAAGCATCTTTTCTGACCACAACGCTATGAGATTAGAAATAAATTACAGGGAAAGAAACATAAAAAACACAAAAACATGGAGGCTAAACAATACACTACTAAATAACCAAGAGATCATTGAAGAAATCAAAGAGGAAATCGAAAAATACCTAGAAAAAAATGACAATGAAAACACGATGATCCAAAACCTATGGGTTGCAGCAAAAGCAGTTCTAAGATGGAAGTTTATAGCAATACAATCCTAACTCAAGAAACAAGAAAAGTCTCAAATAAACAATGTAACCTTACACCTAAAGGAACTAGAGAAAGAAATCCAAAACCCAAAGTTAGCAGAAGGAAAGAAATCATAAAGATCAGAGCAGAAATAAATGAAATAGAAACAAAGAAAACAATAGCAGCGATCAATAAAACTAAAAGCTGGTTCTTTGAGAGGATAAACAAAATTGATAAACCGTTAGCCAGACTCATCAAGAAAAAGAGGGAGAGGACTCAAATCAATAAAATTAGAAATGAAAAAGGAGAAGTTACAACAAACACTGCAGAAATACAAAGCATCCTAAGAGACTACTACAAACAACTCTATGTCAATAAAATGGACAACCTGGAAGAAATGTACAAATTCTTAGAAAGTTATAACCTTCCGAGACTGAACCAGGAAGAAATAGAAAATATGAACAGACCAATCACAAGTAATGAAATTAAAACCGTGATTGAAAATCTTCCAACAAGCAAAATTCCAGGACCAGATGGCTTCATGGGTGAATTCTTTTAAACATTTAGAGAAGAGCTAACACCCATCCTTCTCAAACTCTTCCAAAAAATTGCAGAGGGAAGAATACTCCTGAACTCATTCTATGAGGCCACCATCACCCTGATACCAAAATCAGACAAAGATACTACAAAAAGAAGAAAATTACAGACCAACATCACTGATGAATATAGATGCAAAAATCCCCAACAAATACTAGCAAACAGAATCCAACAACAAATTAAAAGGATCATACACCATGGTCAAGTGAGATTTATCCCAGGGATGCGAGGATTCTTCAATATGTGCAAATCAATCAATGTGATACACCATATTAACAAATTGAAGAATAAAAACCATATGATCATCTCAATAGATGCAGAAAAAGCTTTTCACAAGATTCAAAACTCATTTATGAAAAAAACTCTCCAGAAAGTGGGCATAGAGGGAACCTACCTCAACATAATAGAGGCCCTATATGACAAACCCACAGCAAACATCATTCTCAATGGTGAAAAACTGAAAGCACTTCCTCTAAGATCAGGAACAAGACAAGGATGTCCAGTCTCACCACTATTATTCAACATAGTTTTGGAAGTCCTAGCCATGGCAATCAGAGAAGAAAAAGAAATAAAAGGAATACAAATTGGAAAAGAAGAAGTAAAACTGTCACTGTTTGCAGATGATATGATACTGTACATAGATAATCCTAAAGATGCCACCAGAAAACTACTAGAGCTAATCCATGAATTTGGTAAAGTTGCAGGATACAAAATTAATGCACAGAAATCTCTTACATTCCTATACACTAATGATGAAAGATCAGAAAGAGAAATTAAGGAAACAATCCCATTCACCATTGCAACAAAAAAATAAAATACCTAGGAATAAACCTACTTAAGGAGGTAAAACACCTGTACTCAGGAAACTATAAGGCACTGATGAAAGAAATCAAAGATGACACAAACAGATCAAGAGATATATTATGTTCTTGGATTGGAAGAATCGATACTATGAAAATGACTATACTACCCAAAGCAGTCTACAGATTCAATTCAATCCCTATCAAATTACCAATGGCATTTTTTACAGAACTAGAACAAAAAATCTTAAAATTTGTATGGAGACACAAAAGACCCCATATAGCCATAGCCATCTTGAGGAGAAAAAATGGAGCTTGAAGAATCAGACTCCCTGACTTCAGACTATACTACAAAGCTACAGTAATCAAGACAATATGGTATTGGCACAAAAACAGAAATATAGATGAGTGGAACAGGATAGAAAGCCCAGAGATAAACCCACGCACCTATGGTCAACTAATCTATGACAAAGGAGGCAGGGATATACAATGGAGAAAAGATAGTCTCTTCAATAAGTGGTGCTGGGAAAACTGGACAGCTACATGTAAAAGAATGAAATTAGAACACTCCCTAACACCATACACAAAAATAAACTCAAGATGGATGAAAGACCTAAATGTAAGACAAGACACTATAAAACTCTTAGAGGAAAACATAGGAAGAACAAATACTCTTTGACATAAATCACAGCAGCACATTTTTTGACCCACCTCCCAGAGTATTGGAAATTAAAACAAAAATAAACAAATGGGACCTAATGAAACTTAAAAGTTTTTGCACAGCAAAGGAAACTATAAAAAAGATGAAAAGACAATCCTCAGAATGGGAGAAAATATTTGCAAATGAATCAATGGACAAAGGATTAATCTCCAAAATATATAAACAGCTCGTGCAACTCAATATTAAAAAAACAAACAACCCAATCCAAAAATGGGCAGAAGACCTAAATAGACATATCTCCAAAGAAGACATATAGATGGCCAAGAGGCACATGAAAAGTTGCTCAACATCACTAATTATTAGAGAAATGCAAATCAAAACTACAATGAGGTATCAGCTCACACCAGTTAGAATGGGCATCATCAGAAAATCTACAAACAACAAATGCTGGAGAGGGTGTGGAGAAAAGGGAACCCTCTTGCACTGTTGGTGGGAATATAAATTGGTACAGCCACTATGGAGAACAGTATGGAGGTTTCTTAAAAAACTGAAAATAGAATTATCTTATGACCCACTACTGGGCATATACCCAGAGAAAACCATAATTTAAAAAGACACATGCACCTTAATGTTCACTGCAGCACTATTTACAATAGCTAGGTCATGGAAGCAACCTAAATGCCCATCGACAGACGTATGGATAAAGAAGATGTGGTACATATATACAATGGAATATTACTGAGCCATAAAAAAGGAATGAAATTGGGTCATTTGTAAAGACGTGGATGGACCTAGAGAATGTCATACAGAGTGAAGTCATTCAGAAAGAGAAAAACAAATGCCATATATTAACGCATATATGTGGAATCTAGAAAAATGATACAGATGAACCAGTTTGCAAGGCAGAAATAGAGACACAGATGTAGAGAACAAACGTATGGACACCAAGGGGGGAAAGCAGGGAGGTGGAGGAGGTGGTGGGATGAAGTGGGAGATTGGGATTGACATGTATACACTAATATGTATAAAATAGATTACTAATAAGAACCTGCTGTATATTTTTTTAAAAATTAAATTAAAATAATGCCTAGAAAATGAGTCAAAAGAAAGATATGAAGAAATTTAACAGACCTAAATGTGAGGTGCCACACAGGTTGGAGAGGGCAGGATATATTGTAGAAGCCTTCTAGAGAGCCTACTAGCAACTCATCATGAGGCAGCGGTGTGCTGGAGTTAAGGGGTGGGTGGTGGGTTACACTGGACTGTATCTGCATTGGGTTTTCCTGCCTTTAAGCTCTTTGAGCCTCACGTTCTCGTCTTTCAATTGGAGACACTGATATCTACTCAGTGTAGTTTTTATGAGGCCAACTGAGATAACCCAATGTAAAGAACATGGAAGAGCAGTGATACACGGTAAAGTGCACGTATCAGTGGGTATTTTTGTGGTAGGCACATATATACAATGGAATATTACTCAGCCATAGAAAGAAACAAAATTGAGTTATTTGTTGTGACGTGGATGGACTAGAGTCTGTCATGCAGAGTGAAGTAAGTCAGAAAGAGAAAAACGAATACTGTGTGCTAACACATATATATAGAATCTAAAAAAAAAAAAAAATTGTTCTGAAGAACCTAGGGGCAGGGCAGGAATAAAGACGCAGACATAGAGAATGGACTTGAGGATGTGGGGAGGGGGAAGGGTAAGCTGGGATGAAGTGAAAGAGTGGCATGGAAATATATACACTACCAAATGTGAAATAGACAGCTAGTGGGAAGCAGCTGCATAGCACAGCGAGATCAGCTTGGTGCTTTGTGACCACCTAGAGGGGTGGGATAGCGAGGGTGAGATCAGCTTGGTGCTTTGTGACCACCTAGAGGGGTGGGATAGCGAGGGTGGGACGGAGATGCAAGAGGGAGGAGATATGGGGATATATGTTTATGTATAGCTGATTCACTTTGTTATAAAGCAGAAACTAACACAGCATTGTAAAGCAATTATACTCCAATAAAGATGTTAAAAAATTTTAAAAAAGAAATACATTTGGTCTTTGTCCCCCATTCCCAGCTCAGAGGTCCTAAAACCCTGGGGACTTCCTGAGTAATAGGAGTGTCTCTTGTTATTCAAAGGAGCCCCTTTTGATCACACCTGAGTTTATGCTAATGAGGTAACTTAAGGTCGGTTCCCTAGATAGGCTCAGATGGGCTGATCATCAGAAAGCCCAAGTGATTAGAAAGTTGGAACTTTCAGCCCCATCCACCAACTTCCAGGAAGGAGAGGGGAGGAAGGCTGGAGATTAATCTCTATAAAATCTCTTGAACAATGAGATTTGGAGATCTTCTGGGTTGGTGAATATATCCACATGCCAGGAGGGTAAAGCACCCCAACTCCATGGGGATAGAAGCCCCTGGGCTCCAGACCCTTCTGTACTTCACCCTATGTGTCTCTTCATCTGATTATTTGTACCCTTTATAAAAAATGTAAATGTAAGTAAGTATTTCCCTGATTTCTGTGAGTCATTCTAGCAAATTTTCCCACCTGAGTAGGGGGTCGTGTGAATCCTCAATTTTTAGCCAAGTCAGAAAGAAGTGTGAGTAATCTGGGGACCCACTACTTGCAATTGATGTCTGACATTGACATCTTTTTGGACTGAGACCTTAGCTGAAGGGTCTGCAATAACTCTGGGTAGTTAGCGTCAAAATCGAATTGACTTGTAAGACACCCAGTTGGTGTCTGCAGAGAATTGGTTATTGGTGTTAGAAACACCCCCAAAATGTGTATTATTATCGACTGCATACATCCAGTAGAACTCATGATCTAATGTGATTGCCAGAAATATAAGGAAATCCCAGGCTTCACCGGTGACATTATAGTGCCCTGCCACAGGAGGTGAAAGTTCCACCACACATCTTTAGGAGTATCAGGTTCAGGTCTGGGCATTGTACTTCGAATAGAGACATTAACAGACCAACTCTCACCTAGGACAACGTAACTAAATAGGTGAAGGTGCTAAGCCATGTCCTAGTTAAGGGTTTAGAGACAGCCAGGCAAAAGATGAGAAGACCTAGAGTGTGACTGTCGTCTCTGAGGAATTCAGATCAGCATCTCTTAGCAGAACCTGGGGAGCAGAACAAGGACCAACGCACAAAAAACAAAGAAGGGGCTGCATAGAAATAAGAACTGCAGGCAGTGTAGGAATGACCAGCGTGCCTAGAAATTTTTACCCGTAAAATGGGTGACTACCCACGTGAATGTCTTAGAAGCAAAGGTTTCGCTGCTTCACTGGGCTGCACAATTCCTAAGCTTTCTTTCAACTCTGGGAATCTCCACTTCTATATGTAATAGAGAAGAACAAATCTGACTCCATATTAGATCTGGTTCTTTTACTTTAACCTTTGTGCCCTGTTGCCTGAGCTTAGTCATGCTTTGCCCCTTTGTATAAGAATGTTGCCTGTAGCCTGAAATATACAGAATAGCCTATTCTCAAGGCTCTGACTTTTAAGAGTCATCCATGTGGAGATAAAAAGTTGCAGAATACAGGGTAACATTTGTCTTGCTGGAGGTTTATGGGAACAGTGTGACCTGACCTACATGGACAGTGCAAGAACAAAGGATTATAACACCAAGAAGTCTGCAACAACTACCCACGCCCTTCCCTCAACTTGCCTTTAAAAATGTTTGCTGAAACCCTTAAAGGAGTGCAGGGTTTTGGGGTACGTGAGCCACCCATCTCGTTGCATGGCCCTGCAATAAACCTTTCTCTACTCCAAACTGCAATGTTCCAGTTTGTTTTGCCTCACTGTGTGCTGGGCACACGAACTTGCATTCAGTAGCATAGACATAACTAACTTACTAGCAGTTGGTAGTATCTAGTGCTTCAAACTACTTCAGATATTGTCTCTTCCATTCTTGACCCTCAACTCCATCTGATTAATCTCTTTTAGAGTAACCCCCATTCACATTTTCCAAACAATGTATCCCTAAAGATAAGTTGCTTTATTGCTGAGACACTCATGAAGACTTACCCCAGTTTCTGCAGGTTACATTGTGGATTCTTTGCTTTTTCACATAAAATTCCAACTCCTGAGTCTCCCAGAGCATTTTCTCCCAGGTAGAGTCTGGTCAGGGAATGGTTGGTGCTCAGAACAGATGCGAGATCATCACAACACACCGATGTGAGACAGCAACTGACCAACCTTCAGAGATGGCAGAATGTCACAACACCTCTCTCATCCCACTCCCCACTCTGCTGTGACTCAAGAAAGCACTTGTCCTGCCTTTGCCTATAATCCAGTCCACACATGGAAAGAGCACATCCAAGCCCTTTATTAACTTTTTGCTTCTTTTTCTGGTTGGTATAATAGCATGTAAACACCTTCCAAGCCCATGCAATGTTACAACATCTTCCCAGATCTCTACATGTACTTTTATTGTGGCAAAATATGTATAACATAAAATTTACCGTTGTAAACATTTATAAGTGTTCATTTATAAGTGCTACAATTCAGTAGCGCTTAAATAACATTCACATAATTGTGCAACACTACCGCTGTTTATCTCCAGAACCTTTTCATCTTCCCAAACTGAAACTTTGTACCCATTAAATAATAATTCCCAATTCCCCTCCCCCGAGCCCCTGGAAACCACCATTCTACATCTTGTCTCTATGAATTTGACAATTCTAGGTACTTCATATAAGTGAAATCATACAATATTTGCCCTTTTTCTTCTGGTTTATCTTACTGAATATGTAGTCTTGTTTTGCTTTGCTTTTTTATAATAGCCACCCTAATGGGTGTGAATCAGCCCTACCATTTTCAAGTGCTTTCTTGTCTTCTTCAAAATTCAAGTCTCCCAGAAGCATTTAATGAAGAGCCGCATAGAATGTCAAGTGTCTGCATTGCTTTAGCATCATTTTTCCTATTCTGTGTGGACCAAGGCCCTGTCATCAAGTCCAAAAACTCTTCTATAGCAATGCAGTACATTGGTTTTATTTTCTCAGCTAGGTTGTAAATACCTTAAAGGCAAGCATGACATTTTGGATTTTTTAAGTTCCCCTCCAGGGCTGAGTATATGGCTTTTACTACAACAAACACTAACTGAATTAATTATTGACAAACACCCAGAGATAAACAGAGGGAACCCTCTGAGCAGCAAAGGCCATTCTCACACTAAAATTCCAAACCATCGTGACTCATTGAAGCCACAGCTCATACTTCTTGAAGGAAATTAGTTCAGACTCACCAGAGCTTCTTCAGATTGCAAAATAGATGCCTCAGTCCCACACACAAAAGTCTGATTCCAAAGTCTCCCAGGGCATTGTGGCTCAGATCCAGTTCCACCAGCTTCTGATTGTTGCTCAAGACCGAGGAGATGTTGAAGCAGCACTGATGGGAAAGGCAACACTGCCCCAACCTTCATGCCAAGCAGAGAAACAGAAAACGTCAGAACTTGGGCTACTTTTCCGTCACTGTTTCTGGTCTAGATTGGTTTTTAGCACCAGGAAGGGGCACTGTGTTCTCATGTTACAAAGAGAAAGTTATAACTAAATTTTTATGAAAGAAAGTATCATCTTATCAGAACTCCTGACTACAGCTCAAGACATATTGGGAAGTTAGCTGTTGGGCTCACTGGCTCACAGTCTGAGACCACAGCTGCCAGTGAACACCCTCCATAAATAATGGGCATATATATGAGTATATAAATGGCAGGTTCCTGCTTTGTAAATGAAAACAATGGTGAACCTATGGGTTCCACCTCTTTACCACATGTCCCTAACAGCTGAAACTCCTTCAGATGGATACTGTTCTCTCTAGGGTTGTACCCATCTACCTTTTCTCTTTGCCAACCTTGTCCCTGCTATACTGTTTGATGATTTAATCCTAGCCCTTCAGCTAAACTGAAGGAGCAAGCATTCCTGATTCTTGATTTGCTTTACACACACAAACACACACTCTGTCCCCACCATCACCACCAGCAACAACAATTAGTCCCTATCAGAGGAGCGAGAACAATATTCCAGCTCATCTCCAGGCGAATAGTTCAAATGTCCTGGGGCTTGTTGGATCATCTTTTCTGCCTCCATTTCCACACCAACTAGAAGCAAATGGATAATAGATCTTATCTGCAAAACATCTCATTCTCACCCATGTCTCCCCATTTGTGTCTCACTTTCTGGAATCACACAGGGGCATCCACAGGGGCGATGGGGAGAGTGGCATGGGATGATGGTGGAGAGGAAGGTTAAATGTCAAAACTAGCCAGAGCCTTGAAGGCAAGAAGAACAATTTATGATTTGTCAAAAGAGCAAAGGTAAAGCACTTAAGCCATGATCAAAGTATACTTTTCTAAATAACACTCTGTCTTTTGTACAGAAAATGATTGGTGAGTGGCAAAAGTAGATGCAGGGAGACCAAACAGCCAACATTCATTCAATATGTATTTTTGGGGCATGAACCCATGGTAAGAACAATGTCTCCAGACGTTATAGAGACAATTGCAGAACAAACGTGAATCCTGTCATGAGAGGTTTATGGTCTTAGAGTCTATTGCACTATCCAGGCAAATCATGGTGGTTGTTGGACCTGGGCTGGTGGAGTTGAGATAGGCTGGGACCTGGGACTCTTTACTGCAGTACTTGCACCTGGACAAATATCTGCTCAAGCGACAGAATGCAAAGAAACTCTAAGGGACTAAACATAACTGCATTCATGTGTGCAGTTGGGGCAAATTATGAACAATAAGATACAAAAAAGTCAAAACCCAGCTGCCATTTCTGAGGTGCTGGGAGCAAAAGCAGGGTACTGCGCATGGTCCCTGAACACAGCGCCACCAGGGGGTGGCAGGCCACCTAAGCCACACCTCTGGCCCCTACCCTCACCGCATTTAAGGGACCGGCTCACCCCCCTCAGGGAGTGAGCAAGGGCACCTGTTACTTGTTTTTGCTCCCTTGTGCTGTAGCACGAGCCCCAATAGAGCCTTGCCTGAATTCCTATCTGGCCTCTAGTTACTTTCTGTTGATTAAGGAGTCTAAGGACTCTAGTCAGTAACAGAGTGAGGATGAGGAAAAGTGGACGATGGTTTGTGTAATAGGGAAAATAAGACTGGCGATGGAGTGGTTATGATGAACAAGAGAGGAAGGAATGAAAATCTCCTGGAGTGGTGGACTTTAACACTGGCTGTGTGGCTCATCAAAAATGCAGATGTGTGATGGAAGACGGCTGGAGGGGTGGCCAATGCGACTGTGTGCTCAACTCAGGGCATGCGAGTCTGATTCACAGTGTGGGCTCACAGCAAGCATTTTATTAATAAATCTACAAGAGATTCCCTGTGACAATTTAACCTATGCAAACTATTTTGATGGGTTCCAGCCCAGGTAGCCATTGCTGTATTTGATGAAACTCTTCAAATCTCATCGGTAAGCATGGCTGATGAAGAAATGGAAGATACTGAAAGTCACGTCCTTTCATAACACCAACAAATGACTTAATTTCAGTTCCCCTTTATTCTTCCCCATCTTAAACTTCCCAAACAACTGTCCTCCAATCAATTTTGCCTTCCCATTTGCTATGGGCTGAATTGTGTCCCCCTCAAATATTTCATGTTGAAGTCTCAACACTTAGGACCTCAGAATGTGACTATATTTGGAGACAGGGTTTAAAAAGTCATTAAGTTAAAATAGGTCATTAGGGTAGGCCCTAATCCAACATGACGTGTTCTTGTAAGAAGAAGAAATCAGACACACACAGAGACCATGTGAAGACACAAGGAGAGGACAGCCAAACACAAGCCAAGGAGAGAACATGCAGAAGAAGCCAACCCTTCTGACAACTTCATCTTGGACTTCTAGCCCCCAGGACTGTGAGAAAATTAATTTCTGTTGTTCAAGGCTCCCAGTCTGTTGTACTTTGTTATGACAACCTTAGAAAACTAATCACTAATCTGGTCCTTTTTCTCCCTTTGTCTCTCTCTCTCTCTCTCTCTCTCTCTCTCTCTCTCTCTCTCTCTCTCTCACACACACACACACACACACACACACACACACACACACACACACGTGTTCTTACCACAATCTGCGAATGTTACATCCAGGTTGCTGGAGTGTTTCACATAGTACCTTCATCCCTGGGTCTCCCAGGGTATTGCCACTGAGGTTCAATTCAGTGAGGTTCCAGTTATTGCTCAGGACTGAGAAGATGCCCCTGCAAATGCTGGAAGTGAGATAGTTCACCAATCTAGAAATTGGAAGGAAGGAAGGTCAGAAAACAAAGTCAATCTCTAAGAATAGCAAACTGAAGCAAGGGGCCAGGAGTGGCTGACACCAGTTCAAAGGCCTCCTGGGAATTAAGAAATGAGTCACAGAACCAAAGATTGTGCGCTGAGGAATGAAAAAGGTCAGAGGAGGGCTTCCCTGGTGGCGCAGTGGTTGAGAGTCTGCCTGCCGATGCAGGGGACGCGGGTTCGTGCCCCGGTCTGGGAAGATCCCACATGCCGCGGAGCGGCTGGGCCCATGAGCCATGGCCGCTGAGCCTGCGTGTCCGGAGCCTGTGCTCCACGGTGGGAGAGACCACAACAGTGAGAGGCCCGCATACTGCAAAAAAAAAAAAAAAAAGAAAAAGAAAAAGGCCAGAGGAGACTTGGTAAGACTGTTCTACACACCTATGATTCAAAGAGCCTATGATGAATGGATAAAGAAGATAGGATGTATACACACACACACACACACACACACACACACCACACAATGGAATACTACTCAGCCATAACAAATAATGAAATTTTCTCATTTGCAACAACATGGATGGACTTGAGGGTATTACGCTAAGTGAAATAAGTGAAAGACAAATGCTATATGATATCACTTATATGTGGAATCTAAAAAATAATGCAAATAAACTTATTTACAAAACAGAAAGAGACTCACAGACATAGAAAACAAAGTTATGGTTACCAAAGTGTGGGGGGAGGAATAAATTAGGAGGTTGGGATTAACATATACACACTACTATAGATAAAATAGATAACCAACAAGGACCTACTGTACAGCACAGGGAATTATATTCAATATTTTGTAATAACCTATAAGGGAAAAGAACCTGAAAAAGAATATATATATATACACATATATATGTATCTGAATCACTGTGCTGTACACCTGAAACTAACATGACACTATAAATTAACTATACTTCAATTAAAGAAATAAAAATTAAAAACTAAATTAAATTTAAAAATAATGAAATTTTGTTGTAACAACATGGATGAACTTAGAGGGTATTATGCTAAGTGAAAGAGAAATACTATATGATATCACTTATATGTGGAATCTAAAAAATAAAACAAACGAGTGAGTACAATGGAAAAGAAACAAACTCACGGATATAAAGAACAAACTAGTGGTTACCAGTGGGGAGAAGGAACGGGGAGGAACAAGATAGGGGTAGGGGATTAAGAGGTACAAACTACTATGTGGAAAATAAATACACTATAAGAATACATTGTACAACACAAGGAATATAGCCAATATTTTATAATAACTATAAATGGAATGTAACCTTTAAAAATTGTGAATCACTATGCTATACACCTGAAACTTATATAATATTGTACATCAACTATACCTCAATAAAAAAAATAATAATAAAATTAAAAGGAAAAAACAATTAAGAAAGAGCCTGTGACTTTGGCTGACTGTGAATACCCTCTGGCCCTTCCCTCAGGCATCCTTCTCCTCCCTCAACAGTCGGCTGTCCTGCCCATGGCCCTGGACACTCTGCTAAGTGACCCAGAGACCAGTTCTCACCAGTTCTGCACAATAGCAGCAGCAGTGCTTTCGAAAATCCCTAGGCCAGGGCATAGGAATAAAGTCAGAATCTCTGAGGTGGGACCAAGCATATTGATATTTTTAAGACTTCCAGGTGCTTCATGACATTTTTTTTTCTTAGATTCCATATATATGTGTTAGCATACGGTATTTGTCTCTCTCTTTCTGACTTACTTCACTCTGTATGACAGACTCTAGGTCCATCCACCTCACTGCAAGTAACTCAATTTCGTTTCTTTTTATGGCTGAGTAATATTCCATTGTATAACTGTGCCACATCTTCTTTATCCATTCATCCGATGATGGACACTTAGGTTGCTTCCATCTCCTGGCTATTGTAAATAGAGCTGCGATGAACATTTTGGTATATGACTCTTTTTTTTTTTTTTTTTTTTTTGCGGTACGCGGGCCTCTCACTGTTGTGGCCTCCCCCATCGCAGAGCACAGGCTCCGGACGCGCAGGCCCAGCGGCCATGGCTCACGGGCGCAGCTGCTCCGCGGCATGTGGGATCCTCCCAGACCGGGGCACGAACCCGCGTCCCCTGCATCGGCAGGCGGACTCCCAACCACTGCGCCACCAGGGAAGCCCCTATGACTCTTTTTGAATTATGGTTTTCTCAGGGTATATGCCCAGTAGTGGGATAGCTGGGTCATATGGTAGTTCTATTTGTGGTTTTTGAAGGAACCTCCATACTGTTCTCCACAGTGGCTAAAGCAGAAACGAACACACCATTGTACAGCAATTATACTCCAATAAAAATGTTAAAAAAAAAAAGACTTCCAGGTGATTTCAAAGTTCAGCTCTTGTTAAAATGCAGATTCTGACTCCATGGATCTAGGATCAGGCCTGCAGTCCTGCACTTCTAACAGGCACCAGGTGATGCCCACGCTGCTGGCCCTTCGAAGGCTCTAGAACACGCAAAGCAAGCTCCTGCCCTCAGAAGAAGGCAGCTGTCATCTAGCAAGATGGGCATCAGGCTTGTCATCAGGAGTTTTAGTCTGAGTCTCCGCCAGCCTTGCTCACAGCTGTGTGATCTCTGTCAGATATCTTGTTTACTCAGCTTCAATTTTAGAGCCCTAGAGAGCAGATCTTCTCCTCTTAGTCCCCCTCTCTCTTTCTCTCCCTCTCCCATCTTCTCTCTAGCTATTCTGAACTATTTGCCATTGTCAAAATGTACCCTGCTTTCCCACCTCCTACCCTTTGAACCCACTATTCCCTCAATCTGGGCTGCCCTTTGCACATCCACGGCTCTCTCATGCCCCATCGTTCAGGGTCCGGCTGTTCAAGGGCTCCACCCATGTGCTCCAGGTGCAATCCACCAGTATTCTTGCCAAAGCCCATCCTCTCTACCAACTGCCCTTGTTTCCTGCCTATCCCCACAACCCAACTGTAAGTCACTGTGAGCAGGACCTTGGTCTTAGCCACCACTGAAGCCCCAGCGGGTGGTCCTTGATGACCCGACAGTAAATAGAAAAGTCATCCTGGTAGTGGTGCTGAGGCAAAGAGGGGGAGCCGAAAATGTATTGCTGCCAGTGAAAGGGTCAGCTCTCTTTCTCCTTAATTTTGTCCTATGTCAGGTGTCTTCTATAGCGGTTAAACCCAAGCATTCACAGAGCAGCCACCTCCCCACAGCCACTGTAGCTGTGGCAGTTTCTGTGCAAGGACTTAGAAGTCAAGTAACTCAATCCCATCACTGTACACACACAGCAACTGGCGTCCAACCCCCTAGCAAGGGGGTGAACAGACCCTGAAGGGGGTGCTGTTGATAAATGCCTGGCTGCACACACAAGGTGGGAGCCTTGGAGCACTCTCTCCCTTCCAGCCCTATTTCCCTCGATTTCCCCTCATTGGTTGTTTCAGTGAAGCCATGTCCCTCCCCATTTTCTCCAACATAAGTACTCTTCCTCAGACCATATTCATGCTTTCTTCATACAAGAACCCATTGCACAAATCCCTTTACCTTCTCTTCCACTCACGCACATCCTATCAATCCTTCACGGCAGGCTCAAACTTCACTCCTCCAAGAAACCTCCCCCAAGCATCCAACACTGAGGGCCCTCTGTCCTCTGCGCTCCTGGGCAGAGTCAAAGGGGTTGTTTTGCCCCTTAGGTACTGATAGGGTATTATGCACTAAAGCCCCAAGTACATTACAAGCAATTTGAGTTTACATTTTTATTCCATTCTTTCCCCCACAGAATGCCTTGCGCTAAATTGGCATCCACCAAACATTTGCTTTTTGTCTCATTGGCTTTTTTCTCATGGCGTTTGTCCACCTACCCTTTCTCTACTAGTCAATGTCTGCCAATGAAGGGGTCTGGTAGAAATGAGCGGTGGTGGCATTATTATGTACCTGTGGCAACTGCATTTGCAAGACAGTTGAGAAGGAAGGAGAGAGAGCAAGAGCCAAGAGATAGGTGGCTAGAAAATAGAAGACATATACTACCACCTGCCTGAAGCAGAAACTCCTTACCGCTGAGAATATGCGACATGAGGATCAGAGAGGACACAATCGTTCACATCAGAGTGTTGAACTTCCTCCTCTTTCTCCTCCTCCTCTTCCTCTTCCTCCTCCTTGGATGAGTTATGGAGCAATCTCAGGGAAAGTGATTCCATGTGGTGACAGTTCTCAATACAAAAAGAAGAAACCACATGGTCCATTCTCGTGGAGAGCTTGATCTCAATTTTGGGGAAATAGCCCATGGCCCTTTGCACAAAGTCCTCCTCCTGCATCTCATACAAACAGTAGAACAATTCCAGCTGGCTGGGCTCAATCTGTAGCATCTTGGCCTTGGCTTTTGCTTCAATCCATTTTAGCAACTCCAGCCTGATTTTCTGAGAGATCTTGCAACTCAGTTTTTTCTCCAAGTAGGAGGTTCTCTCCTGGTTTATAAGGCCAAAGAGAAAACGGACAACAAAAATCAGATACCCTTTTTCAAACTTGCCATAGTTTTCGAGAAGGACCGTCACATCTCGGTTGGGAAGCTTCAAACTACTCCGCTGCATGTTCCTCATCTCCCCCTGATTCTCCTCTTCCAGCAGATAGTACATGGCAGCAAAGAACTCCTGGAAGGTCATGTGGATGAAGCTGTAGAATTTCTCACAGTCCACTTCCTTTTGGAATAGGTTCATCCTCAAGAAAGCAGACACATCTGCCTTCTGCAGGCCATGATTCCTGAGATCACACTCCTCAAACAGGATTTTCTGGTTCCAGATTCCATCTGCAGCCAATGAACAGAGACCCCAGAGAGTGGCAGAGTTGTGGTGCTCCTGGCTCCCTCCTTGGGACTGCAACAAACTGGAGAGGAAGAAGATATACACTGCAGTGGTGGTCTTGGATGTCCGAGCAAGACTCTTGCCACTGTCCATCTGCTGTTTCAGCCCCGTGCACACGATCCAGCAGACCAGGGGAATAAAGCACATGGTGAAGAGGATCTCATTCTCCTGAATCAGCCTGAAGGCTTCCCTGGCTTGCTGCTCATCTGAGAAATACTTAAAGAAATATTCCTTCTTTTTGACCTCTGAGAAACCCAGGATCTCCACATGACGAGCCCGGCCCAGCAAGTGCTGAAGTTTCTCCAGGGCCACAGGTCTTGTGGTGATGAGCAGAGAGGCCTCGGGAAGCAGTCTTTTTCTGATGAGACTGCTCAGGAGAATGTCTCCCCGCTCTACCTTCTGCCAGTTCGTGCAGAGTGCTTCTGTGCGCTCATCAAAGGCACCTTGAAGCTCATCAAAACCATCCATAAGGAAGAGGATCCTGGAAGGTTTGCTCACAATCTTGCCTATGGGTGGGTTTGGGCCAGGGCAGCAGCTGGCGATCAGGTCCCCCAGGCTCCTCTGCATCCCAAGGCTCACCTCCCGACAGTGAATGTAAAACAAATAGTCAAATTTGTCCTGGTAAAGTTCCTCTGACGCCCAGTCCAACATGATCTTCCTGGCCAGTATTGTTTTCCCAATGCCCGCTGCTCCCTGGAATACCACCGTGTGCACAGGCTCAGAGTGTTGGTCCTCAGGATCAAAAAGCAATTCCAAGTTCACGGAACTCACGGGGCCATCCTGCATCTTGGCTGAGGTCCTACCAATGGCCAGGAGCTCATGTTCTCTCTCCTGCTGGCTCCGGTGCTCCTTGATGAGACGTAGCCTGGTGAAGCGTTTGTTGAGGTTCACGCTCTCACCCAGACGGGCATTCCTGTCTTTGATACACTGGAATCTGCTTCTCACATATTTTCTGTACTTCTTACAGTAATCTGTGGCAGAGACAGAAAGTTAGATTTTGGAAGAAGCCTGAGCACATCCACCAGAGATGAGCTGTCAACAGGGGCCGGTGGTCTATAAGGAATGGTAACTGGAATTGAGGAATGGGAGTTGCAGTTTCTCTCCACTGCCTGGGTATGAACAGCCCCAGAAAATCTAGAGTGTCAAAATCTTCCTAGACACGGTGAAACAAAAGAACAGCAAAGCGTCATATGAACTGGCCCTGGCCAGGAGATCCTTTTTATTCAATCTTACTCCTTTAGGTAGTCTGCAGCTCATGCCTGATAAAACCTGAAACATTCAATTGTCTCCCCTTGGTTCTGGGACTCCAAGGAGCCATGCAAACATGAATCTATTCCTTAAGCTGAAGTGGATTTCCTGAGACAGGCCTTTTCACCCCCAAGGGGCAGGCACATGTTAGGATCACCAAGTTATCCACCTTCCTAGCTTCAAGTACCTACAGAACCAGGTCTCCAAACCCAACTAGAAGTGTCACCCCCATTGCTTACCTTTCTTTTTTTTACAAATAGAGATTCTGGAAAGGCACCCCAGTAAACCCATCCACTCCTCTTCAAGGCTTTCCTCCTGGCTTATCACAGAAACATTTGCATTGTCTGAGAGTAAAAGGAAGAAAAATTCAAAGTGTCAAAGGTGATGTCATTGAGATCCAATATCTAACACATGGCACAGGTCAAAGGCACCTGCCCTGAACATCTCCCAAACCAGAATACAGCTCAGTTGAATGTCCAGTTGGAGGCATCCCTGTACTCCTAATTTCAAAGCAATGGATACCACCCAGATTTATGTCCACACTGTATCCAGTCTTGGAATCTGTCTCCCAAGCCTGGAAATCAAACAGTAAACATGTGAGGCATCAAGGTTTCTTATCCTCATTTGTCTTTGGCAGACTCCCTCCCTGGTGCTCTGGTTTTGAGCCCATCCCACACACTTTCCAATATCCCCAAGATGGCTAAAGGCCGGCAATATCATCCTTCTTTGACCCCAAACACCTGAAATTCATCTTACCCATATCCTGAGTCTTCAAGAGTAAGAATAACCAATCTGGCTTATGTCTATTTCTCTGTTTCAGTATTCAGAATCCTGGCTGACTTTAGATTCACCTAGAAAGCTTTAAAAACACTGATTCCAGGACTCCACCCCCGGTGATCCTTTGTCAATTCTCTGAGGTGGAGCCCAGGCACCATTATATTTTAAAAGCTCCAACATGCATCCACAGTTGAGAATCACAGATCTAAACAATCGCTGAATAACACATCCCAAAGAAGCATCTCACAGGAGAAATTAGACACAGTAGAATAAGAGCTAGGCACCAAGGGAAACACATGGGACAGAAAACTTTAGGTGGGCAGGAACCGAAGAGCTACATAAAGGATTCCTGATAGGTGTCTACTTATTCTGAATGGCAATGCTGTTCAAACAACACACACAAAACCACAAAACAAAATCGAAACATCAACTCCAACCAAGACTAAAATTTAATTCTTACCTAAAACCTAACCCTAGCCAGCACCCCCCCCATAAAAACAAAAAACTTCTAACCCTAGTTATAATTCTTCCACCCCAAAACCCAGATGTAGAAGCCAAATGGCACAGTGGTTAGGGGCCAGGCTTCCACCAAAGACACACTTGGCATTGAATCCCAGTCTTCGCTCTGATTAGAACAGAGTCGTGGGCAATCAAAACCTTTTCCAGGCTCACTTCACATGGTTGTGCAACCAAACTCCAGAATTATTTTTCATCTTGTAAAAATGAAACTCTATACCCATTAAACAGCAATTCTCCATTCCCTATTCCCTGCAGCCCCTGGCAACCACCAGGGGCTGTGGCTGGTTTATTTCACTCAGTATAATAAAACTGAAAGTTCATTTGAAAAAGCACAGGCTTCCTGGGGTTCTTGTGAAGAAAGAATAAAATCCACAAAAACTGCTTAGTGAACTGCTTCTGCCACTATGATTATTATACTTTAAAAAGGTTACTGAGTATGTAAATACTGACACATTTATATCTGTGTTATACACAATTTGTTTATAACATCCCACTGGTGTACGCCCTTGCTCTCATGCCCCCATATTATTTTTATCTCCCTCATTAGACCCATATTGCTTCCCCAGTTCACCGTGCTTCTGACCTGATGATTCATTTTTTTTTTTTTGCCAGTAGAAATACATTTTAATTGACTTTAGACACACCAATATGGACAGTACCGGGTCGGAAGAAAAAACAGGGTAAACATTCATTAGAAAACAGAAGTTTAAATATATAAAACTGACTTCAAATAGCACGAATATACTACATACACACCACCATTTTTGTCTGACCATTTCAGAAACGCTGATTCATTTTTATTCCCCCTTTCCGCTAGCTCAACATCATCATCCTGTGATTTTCTAGATTCCTCTGAGCCCATCCCTGTACCCTTCCCTTGCTCAGAACCAGAGCCAGAAGGCAGAACCTCACCCTCAGCATGTCCACAAGGATGAAGAGTATTTCTTTGATCATTCCAACACCCAAAGTAATGCCCATAGGAAAAGTTTTTCCCTAG
Organism: Lagenorhynchus albirostris; assembly: GCF_949774975.1. NCBI lineage: Eukaryota > Metazoa > Chordata > Mammalia > Artiodactyla > Delphinidae > Lagenorhynchus > Lagenorhynchus albirostris. Next base: position 156,853,861 of record NC_083097.1, read on the forward strand.
AAATTACATAGTTCTATAAGGTGAGAGATGATTGCCCCCTGAGCCATGGGAAGCAGAGATTCAAGTTTGTTGACTATGCAGGCAGACACATGAGGAGCTAGATGGAGACCTGGAGGAAGTTTCAGGCACAGGAGAGATTTGGATAAAGTGTAACTAATCAGAGAAGATTCCTAGCGGTATATGAGCCCTGACTTAGGTTTTTAAAGGAGTTAGAAAAAAGTAAACTGCTTTCCTCCATCTTCTCATAGCACTATCATGAGAAGAAAAAAGAAGATGAAGCCAAGATAATAAAACAAGTGATTAAAAAACAAGCATACTGGGCTTCCCTGGTGGCACAGTGGTTAAGAATCCACCTGCCAATGCTGGGGTCGCGGGTTCGAGTCCTGGTCCAGGAAGATCCCATATGCCGCAGAGCAACTAAGCCCATGCACCACAAGTACTGAGCCTCTGCTCTAGAGCCCATGAGCCACAACTACTGAGCCCAACTGCTACAGCTACTGAAGCCCATGCACCTAGATCCTATGCTCCGCAACAAGAGAAGCCACCGCAGTGAGAAGCCCACGCACCGCAACGAAGACCCAACACAGCCAAAAAATAAAATAAATTTAAACAAACAAACAAAACAAATAAACAAACATACTAACTTTGATTCGTCAAAGGATACCATCAACAAAGTGAAAAGACAACCCATAGAATGGGAGAAAACATTTGCAAATCATATATCTGATGAGAGGTTAATATCCAGGATATATAAAGAACTCCTACAAGTCAACAACAAAAAAGACAAACAACCCAATTAAAACATGGGAAAGGGACTTGAACAGGCATTTCTCCAAAGATAAACAAATGACTAACAAGCACATGAGAAGGTGCTCATGTCACTCGTCAATAGGGAAATGCAAATCGAAACCACAATGAGATACCCTCTCACACCCATTAGGACTGCTACTACCAAAAAATATAAATATATATATAAAATAAGTGTTGGTAAGGATGTGGAGAAACTGGAACAATTGTACACTGCTAGTGGGAGTGTAAAATGATGCGGCCATTATGGAAAACATTCCTCAAAAAATTAAACTAGAATTACCAGTAATTGTAATGTAATGTAAATGTAATGTAATGTAATATAATCCAGTAATTCCACTTCTGGGCATATACCCAAAAGAATTGAAATCAAGGTCTCAAAGAGATTTGTACAGCCATGTTCATAGCAACATTATTCACAATAATCAAAAGCTAGAAGCAACCAGAAAGTCCACTGACGGATGAACAAACTGTGGTATATACATACCACAAAACATCATTCCACCTTAAAAAGGAACGAAATCCTGCCATACGTGACAACACGGGTGAAGCTTGAGGATGTTTATGCTGAGTGAAATAAGCCAGACACAAAAAGACAAATACTGTATGATTCCACTTATAAAAGGTACTGGAATAGCCAAATTCATAGAGACAGAAGGAGGTTGCCAGGGGCTGAGGGGAGGGTAGAATGAGGAATCGTTGTTTAATGGATACAGAGTTTTGCAAGATGAAAAGATTTCTGGAGATTGATTGCACAAAAGTGTGAATGTGCTTAACACCAATGAATCATACACTTTAAAATGGTTGACAGTAAGTTTTATATTATATGTATTTTATCACAACTTAAAAAAATATACTGTCTTCCTTCCACTCACCCCATTCTGGCTCATCCCTCTTAGCTTTCTCGTAAAGGTCTCTCCTGTTGATTGCAGCAAAAATCCACTTGGCCATGGCCCATGCTTTCTCCTCTCCATTGAAATCAATCATCAGAGTGGCTATATCCACGTGATCTGCTTTCTCTGTCTGACCCCGAGGAAGCGACGTGCAGCCCTTCTGACTAGGATAGTCTTCTAAGTGCATCTTGAATTTCTTAAAGTCTACGTCTTCCAGATCCTCCAGGTAACGAGCCAGCTTGCAGCGGACGCTTGCCATGCTCATCTGCAGCCCTGGTCAGAGTCCTTGGGCATAGGTCCACACTGGGAAATCGGGTGGTGAAAACAGCATATGGATAAGAAGTCTTTTAAGAAGTCTACCCTCAGAGAGAACTAAACTATCAAAAACCCAGAAGATTGAAAGGAAAAAAAAAAATCACCAGACTCTAACAAGTTGCCATCTTTAGTTTTGAAAAGTGAGTCAAATACTTACCAGAGAGTTTTCCTATTGACTTGACCCAGGAGTGTGTCCTGAGCCATGGAAAAAAAGGTGCCCCTGTGGAGAGAAACAATTAAACCCACAAACACAGTCACATTAACATTGCAATGTGTATCTTAAACCACTTCCTGATGCCACCTTGATGTATCACCAAGAGAACTTTGGTCCCACTGATCACTGGCTATGTGTGACCTTGGACAAATTCTTCACTATTCTTCAACTTCAGGTTCCTCTTCTATAAAATGACAGAGTGGAAAATATGTTTTTTACATTCCTTCCAACTGAAAGACTGGTTTCTTGTTTCTGTTTTGAACCAAGGAAAGATGAGTAAGGGACAAAAGAAGAAGGATGCCAGGAGTGAGTAACTATGGCGATAACAGGGAGCATATGTCTAGAGAGAGAAAAGGAGAGAGAACATAAAAGCATGTAGAGGAGAGGATGGTCTGCAATAGCCCTTTTAGCAGTCCACTGATTGATAAAAACTGAAATGAGATGGAACTTGGGGTGATAAGGGAGAATAATAAACACATATATTTCTTTAATGTCTCTTTGCAAAAATCACGATTATAATAATTATTAGAACTCACATTTATTGAGAGCTTCTCATGGGCTAGGGGCTGCACTGATGCACAAAGCCCAAAGGTTATATTCCTAGTCCCATGGTGTGGAAGTAGAGACTGAGTCTTAGGCTAAGTGACTTGCCCAGGGTTTCACAGCCAGGAGGGACAAAGCCAGGATTTGGACCAGGGTCATTGATTTCTGAGTCATGCCCCTAACGTTGCATTTTTCTCAGCTTAAAAAGTGTGAGACCGTTTCTTCCACCACTTAAGTAGGTATCTCAGTCAGATAGGAGGAAAAATTATCGAGGATGATAAAAATAAATGGTTAAAAGGCAAAGACATTTTCCCAGGTTTTATCACACAGAGTCTTTCATTAAAGTGTTCAACAACTCAGTTTCCTAACTAGAGTTTGAGTGCCACAAAGACTAGAAATAAGCTGCTATATCTTTTGATCATACACATCTCCTAGATTTTAGATGGATGAACACATTGGCTTTGTTTGGAATTGATCCCTTCATATTACTGAATTTGGAAAAGCACAACATTAGCCCAAAGACATAAATGATGTTAAAGGAAGGGAGGGGCCCTGCGAAGCTTTGGAACTCTCCAAAATGGAATTTATAAAGAACACAGTTTAATGTTCAAGACATCTCAGACATGTTCATCTCTCTTTCTATCTTCATTCTTGCCTCTCCACTCCTGGCCTCGTGCACCCCACGCCAAATCCATTCCCTATGCATCTGGCAGGTGGCAGGAGGGGAGGGGGCACTCCAGACAGATCCACCAGCTCTGCAGACCCTCCCAGGTCCCATTCCATTGATCTTTCCATCCACATCAGGACTCTGCCTTTCCTCTGTGCTCCCCTATCCCTAATCCTAGTGCACCCCACCCTGACCTTTACCTTCTCTGTCCCTTGGTTTCTAAAATACTCATTTGCTTTTATGCATCCCATCTATCCTCTCCCTGGGGGAATGCTTGGCAAATCTGCTGGAGTCATGGGTGTAAGCAGTGGTTTCTGCTCCTGTCCTCACCCCCCATCCCCCCACACACACTCGCACTCGCACACATAGCACCCAAATACTGATAAACATAAAAGAACATTCCAGAAGCATTGTTGAAGGACAGACCTGAAGGCTGGCAAAAGAAATCTCTAGTCAGGTTCTGGCCCTTGACACAATCTCCCCATTCTTCCCAAGACCATTTCAGCCATCCCGCTCCACAGAGCTGGACTCACCCAGACGCCAGCCTCAGGAACAGCCAGAGAGGAAACTGGACGAATTTTATAGCAGTCACAGCCCAGCAGGAAGGATGTGGTCTCACTATGGAGTGAACAGGCTTGCATCACAGACAAAGGCAGAGACTAACGATTACTCACATCACTGGATTTTCCAAACTGAAGTTCTCAAAGCCGAGACTGGTTGTAGCCAGAGATGTCAGCCTCTCCTCCGTGGCCACTGGGGTAGAGAATGGGAGGAAATTCAACTGATACTCAGTGGATGTTCCCTGTAACTCTGTCAGCAGCCACGTGAGTGTTTTGTTGACACAGAGGGGAGTACGTTGGAGAATACCACTAGAGCTGGTAAATAGAGAATTACAAGCATAACCTGGCCATCAGACTGCAAATCCCATGCACTTTCAAGCTGTCACGTGGAGGCAGTCTGCAGACAGTACAATAACAATTGACTGTTATATTTTTAACCACTTTATTAAGGGTAAGTGTATACCTGTGAAACCATCACCACCATCAAGGCTATAAACATATTTATCACCTCCCAAAGTTTCTCCCCACCCTATTATGATTATGATTTTGTGTGTGTGGTGAGAACACAATATAAGATCTACCCTTTTACCAAATATTAAGTACAGAATACAGTATTTTTTATATAAATTTATTTAGTTATTTATTTATCTTTGGCTGTGTTGGGTCTTCATTGCTGAGCGCGGGCTTTCTCTAGTTGCAGCAAGGCGGGGGCTACCCTTCATTGTGGTGCGCTTCTCTTGTTGCAGAGTACGGGCTCTAGGCACGCGGACTTCGGTAGTTGTGGCCTCTGAGCTCTAGAGCACAGACTCAGTTGTTGTGGTACATGGGCTTTGTTGCTCCGCGGCCTGTGGGATCTTCCCGGACCAGGGCTCGAACCCATGTCCCCTGCATTGGCAGGTGGATTCTTACCCACTGTGCCACCAGGGAAGTCCACAATACAGTATTATTAGCTACAGGCTCTATGCTGTACAGCAGATCTCTAGGACTTTTTCATCTTGCATAATAGAAACTGTCCACCCTCTGAGTAATATTTCCCCTTTTCTTCCTCTCCCTAGCCCCTGGCAACTGTCATTCTACTCTGTTTCAGTGAGTTTGACTATTTTAGATTCCACATGAGTGATTTCATTCAGTATTTCTCTTTCCTGTCTCATTTATTTCACTGATTTCATTCAGTATTTATCTTTCCACCCATGTTGTTGCAAATGGTAGGATTTCTTTCTTTGTCACGCCTGAATAACATTGCATTGTACATATATACCACATCTTCTTTATTCATTCATCTACTGATGGACGCTTTGTTTGTCTTTATCCATTCTTCTATTTATGGACATTTTATCCATCTTCTATTATGGACAAGGTTGTTTCCACATCTTGGCTATTGTGGATAATGCCACAATGAACATGGGAGCAGATATCTCTTCAAGATCCTGATTTAAATTCCTTTGGATGGGCACAAACTCTGTTCTCTGACTCACTGACTTACTTGTTCAACTAACAAGTAAGTTGAACAAAGAAGTACCTAGTGTGTGTCAGGCATGAACACAAAGCTGAAAAGCACCTTGCCTTACCCAAGAGGAGCTGGAGGACAGAGAAACACCCAGACCTACTTTCCTAGCTCTCACCATGGCTGCAGGACCACAGTCCAACAGTGGCATGAGTTCCATAGAGCATGGTGAGTGAGAAGCGCTCAGCACCCCCAGGAGAGTGCAGGAAACTTGGAGCAAGAAGGAAAAGCATCCAAGTCTAACAGAGGGGCACTGGTATGCTACTTCATGCCTCAGTTTGCTCATCTGTGAAATGGGGGTGACAAGAGCACCAACAGGAGATGGTTGTCATAAGGACTGAGCAAACGGGTAGATGTGAGGCCTTTGGAACAGAGCCTGAATCAAAGAAGCTGGCATCCGTGGTTAGCTCCTGTTACTACCGTTTTTACAGAATTATGTGCAAAATGCCCTGAGAGATGAAAGAGAGGCATCTACTCCCACTGAAGTAAGGGCAGGATAGCAAGACCTGAGTCTAAAGATCTGCATGTTGTTAAGGGCCAGGGTGCATGCAGGAGCAGTGAGGAATCCAGATGCTGAGGCCAGAGAGGGAGACAGCAGATCAATCAACCAATACCTGAGAGGGAAATGCATGGTAGAAAGCAGTGTTCAAATGTCATTCCAGAATTTTGAAAATATACTCTAATCATGTATAAAAACTAATCAGGAAAAAAGATCACCATGCTTTGCTTGTTATTCTGCCTCCTTCCTTGCTAAAAGGACCCCAATTTTGTGCAAGAATTCACTTTTTCCTTACAGGACTCAGGAAAAGTTAATCCTTTTCTCCAAATTAAGGGGGGTTTATATAACCCAATAATTGGATCTTGCTCTCCTAATAATGATTGTTTAAGGAGTGGGCTGGTGAGTAAGTTCTGGTTATAAGACCAGGACTTCACATAAAACAGTCTGTGCTCTGAAGAAAGACTTTCCATAAGGTTTGGTCCTTTGCTGCCAATAGATGTGGTCACATCAGGTTATGATGCCTGGAACTGCTGTGGCCATTTAATGACTATAAGGGAACATGAAAGACTCTAAGGATGGCAGAGCCAGAGATGGAAGAAACATGTCCACTGAAGCAACCAGCCCAACAGTGAAATGCTCTGGTGTTTAAGCCAATTAATATGGTTTCTCTGTTCCTTAAATCCAAAGGCAACTTATACATAGATGCCATTGTTGAGGTGTGATTGACTATTCTTCTCTGTGAGTTTTGATTTCCCTGAGGTCAACACTGAGCTAATACTCACCAGTACAGGTGTAGCATGGCTATCGACTTGTGCCTGGGCTAACAGGTGGGCATCGGTGTCCTGAAGATTGTTAAATAGTTCTACAAAAGACCCTAGCTGTCAGCCACTACCATTTCCTCACCATTTGCTCATCATCGTTTTTCCCTGTGGCAACATGGCCACAAAATAAGGAGTTATCAGTCAGCTCTGAATTTCAAGGTAGAACAATGGTCTTGAATGGAAGGCTTTTATGATAGAATGGAGGCTTTTTGAGAGAGAAACTCTTCGTTGAGCTCCAAATAGCATGAGCATTCATGAATTCATAAAATAAATTTTATCTCATAAGCTATAGCACAGGGAAGATTGTAAGGTGATATGAGAACAATTTCAAAGAACATGAACATTTCAACAGGAGACTGAATTGGAGAAATGGAGAGTCCCTGCAATGGTTAATTTAATGTGTCCATTTGGCCAGGCCATGGTACCCAGACATTTGGCCAAACACCATTCTGGATGCTGTTGTGAAGGTATTTTTTAAATGAGATTAACTTTTAAATCAGTAGATTTTGAGTAAAACAGATTACCCACCATAATGTGGTTGGGTCTCACATAATCAGTTGAAGGTATTAAGAGAAAAGACTGAGATCCCCCAAGAAAGAAGGAATTCTGCCTGCGATTTGCCTTCAGACTCAACAATGCAACATCAACTTCTCCCCTCCTGCCCTGCAGATTTCAGACTTGCCAGCCTGCACAATCACATGAGCCAAATACTTAAAATCCTTCAAGATAGATAGATAGATAGATAGATAGAGATGTTGATATAAATATAGACGTAGTTACATATATATAAATGTGATATATATACTTATATATATATATATATATATACAATATATATATATGTACATATATATTGTCTGAGTGTGTGTGTTCAGGCTACTATAACAAAAATACCATACTAAAAAACTGGGTGACTTCAACAACAAACATTTATTTCTCATAGTTATGAAGGCTGGGAAGTTTAAGATCAAGGAGCCAGCAGATTCAATGAGTGATGAGGGCTGCTTCCTGATTCATCGAAGGTCATCTTTTTACTCTGTCTTCACTTTGCAGGAGGAGTGAGGGACCTTTCTGGGATCTTTTTTTTTTTTTTTTTTTTTTTTGCGGTACGCGGGCCTCTCACTGTTGTGGCCTCTCCCGTTGTGGAGCACAGGCTCCGGACGCGCAGGCTCAGCGGCCATGGCTCACGGGTGCAGCTGCTCCACGGCATGTGGGATCTTCCCGGACCGGGGCACGAACCCGTGTCCCCGGCATCGGCAGGCGGACTCTCAACCACTGCGCCACCAGGGAAGCCCAGGGATCTTTTATAAGAATAGCAATAATTGCATTCATAAGGGTTCCCCCCTCAGATATAATCACCTCCCAAAGGCCCCACCTCTAAATGCTAATCACACTGGGGATTAGGTCTCAACATATGGCTTTTGAAGGGACACAAACATTCAGTATATTACACACACACACACACACACACACACACACACACACACACATCTGTTTCTCTGGAGAGCCCTGACTAACACAGTCCCTGGGTAAGGACCAAAAGCCCAACAGCGTACCTGCAGCCCAAGCCCCAGGATGAGGAGTTACAGAAACTACTAGTGGATGCAGGGGATCTGAGAATAGAGGAAAACATGCCTCACTGTCCCAGATGTAGCCCAGAGAGAGTACACACCTCCCAGAGAAATCTCTCTTCTAAAACAAGGAAATGGTGCCTGAGATGCCAGGTGGGCAGGCCATGACATATTCACAAAACCCTACCTGGCCCAGACCCAAGGAGCGAGCATGCATTCTGGGACAACCAGAAATGCCGAGGGACCTAAGACTGGGATGAGGATGTGGTGCCAGAAGCAGCTGGGAAGGACGCTGGTACCCAGGGGAGATTTCAGAGGGGCCCAGAAAGGACAGAGATCAGCCCAGCAGCTAGACACCCTTCCGCTACTAGGGAGAAGAGAAGAGACAGGAGGTAGAGAGTCCCAAGGCAGCTGAGCTTTCTTAGAAAGAGACTGCATTTTAAACTGAAAGTGACTGTTGGACAAATCACATGGCAGGAAGGGGCAGTGATGCACAATTTGAATTGGCACAAAGATAAATTCAATTTTTGAAAATAAAGTTACAATTTAGAATTACTGAGTCTTCGGGATCTCTTGTAGGGAGAAGCCTGGCATAATCACTTTATGTTGCAACTGTGCTCTTCCCTCTTTCCCACAAGGTGTATTTCCCTGGGGCTCAGAATGCTGGGAACACACCCTTGTCCTGGCAGTCACCATCCCCAGTTGAGATGGGTTTCCATGGTCTTATGAGCCCAAGTGTTTCAAAGACCCCCAATTCTTGGACCTCTACATCTTCTGAGTAATGGATTGAAGAAGAATTGACTGACAATTGTGAAAAAAGTTGTCAAGTCCTGCTTTTTTTTTTTTAACAGATTTATTGGGGTATAATTGCTTTACAGTGGTGTGTTAGTTTCTGCTTTATAACAAAGTGAATCAGCTATGCATATGTTCCCATATCTCTTCCCTCTTGCGTCTCCCTCCCTCCCACCCTCCCTATCCCACCCCTCCAGGCAGTCACAAAGCCCCGAGCTGATCTCCCTGTGCTATGCGGCTGCTTCCCACTAGCTACCTACCTTACGTTTGGTAGTGTGTATATGTCCATGCCTCTCTCTCGCTTTGTCACAGCTCACCCTAATTCCTGCTTTTTAAGGGACAAGTCCTCCACACAAACATCCCATGAACCATATTTGGAATCAGTTTCTTTGTTCCCATTTAGCTTTCCCTTTTTCTGTGTTCATAAGCTTTTCTCTAGAATTACTTTTTATAAACAGCATTAGGGTCAGAGACCCTTGTCATGGGGCTCCAACTATGGCTTACTGTCTCATCTACCTTTAAACGAGCCCCACCTCCGCCGTCAGTGCTTCCCTATTCTGGAAGACACATTCCAAGTTGAAGCAAATCTAGGAGCTTTTACTGCAAACTCGAAACCAGAAGGAAAACAGATAAACATTTTGAGAGGAAAACCGATAAACTACTACTCAAGAGTACAGTTGACCCTTAAAAAACTGGCAGGGGTTAAGGGATGCTGACCTTCTGCAGAGTCGAAAATTTGCCTATAACTTAGAGTCGGCCCTCCTTATCAGCAGTTCCTCAGTATACTACAACGTGACCATGATGACATTACGCTAAGTGAAATACGCCAGTCACAAAAGAACAAATACTGTTCCACTTACATAAGATTCTTAGAATAGTCACATGCACAGAAACAGAAAGAATGGTGGTTGGCAGGGACCCAGGGGAGGGGGGAATGGAGACTCATTGTTTGATGGGTACAAAGTTTCAGTTTTGCCAGATGAAGAGTTCTTGGGATTTCCTGGCAGTCCAGAGGTTAGGAGTCTGTGCTTCCACTGCAGGGGGCATGGGTTTGATCTCTGGTCAGGGAACTAAGACCCTGCAAGCCACACAGCATGGCCAAAAACAACAAAAAAAGAAGAGTTCTGGAGATGGACGGCGCCCAACAATGTGAATGTTCATCACACTGCTGTACTATACACTTAGAAATTAGTAAAATGGTAAATTGCATGTTATGTATATTTTCTACAGTATAAAAGAAGAAAATCAGTTGTTTTATACATTTCCACCCCTGATTTTCCCTCTCTCTCATTTAACCCAGAAGAGAGTAAAGAAAAACTGTAGTACAAGTGCTACTCCTAGCACTCAGTTAAAAGTAAGCAATTATATTTCACTTTACCAGTTACATCTATATAAATTGTGGATGGATTGGATACTTTAAATGTTTATATAAATATATAGAAAAGACTGGAAAATAGACACACATCATATTTTTGCTTCTGATATCATCCCTAAAAGAGGTCACTATGTGGTAAGTAGGAGACATTTCCACTCCATGCAATTCTGTATTGTCTCTATTTTAATGAACTTCAGCAACTTTTTAAAAGTTATGGAAAGAAGCTAAAAAGATTTCCTATTAACGATAGCAGAAGAGAAACCTCTAACTCTTGTGTCTTCTCTGAAATCAACGCAGAACAACAAAGAGAAATGAAAAAAGAACTTCCACTTCTATGAAGTCACCAATCATGACAGGGCCCTTATGCTCTTGGGGCCTGGGACTGGAGTGAGAAGGGACACAATGAGAGAGACCATCTGCAGGAAAATAAAGAGAATCCAAGGTTTTCCAGAGTAGGGAACACACACTAGTGGGAAACAGCAATCCCAGCCCCACCCTCCTTTGAATTGCAAGGTCTGGGTATATGGGCAAATCACCAAACATCTTTGAACCCTGTGGACCACAGTAGTGGAAGGATGTTGGGATGAAACAGGGACATACGTTTTCAAGAGGGGTGGTTGTCTGTTACCAGTGTGGGGAGAAACTGTGAGCGAACCGCTAGGAGCCTGATCCTTTCTGACACGGGATAGCTAAGGAGAAGTCCAAGCTAAATCACCCAAAATCTGTGACATGCAGGGTTTTGACATGAGTCAAGGGGACTTCCTGTTTTCTGAAAGGGGACCACACCCAGCAGAGAGGAACAGCAAGAACAGGGCAAAAGGCAGGAAGGCTGGACCCACACTGCAGCCTGCTGATGTGCATGGGTCCCTCTCAGAATAATATTTTCAAATGCATAAAATAAAGCACAGAAGATTACAAAGGGAGACATATTGAAATACAGGTACCAAAATATTTTTTTTAAGTTTGTGATATTTATGCCTCAATTAATGAGATCTAGCAGTGGGCCTAATAACTGTTATAATTTGGAAGAAATGATGAGCGTAACTGGTATTTCAGTATATCTGTAAAGTGATATCAAAATATCTTTAGGGACTACTCTGGTAGCGCAGTGGTTGAAAATCCACCTGCCGGGCTTCCCTGGTGGCGCAGTGGTTGAGGGTCCGCCGGCCGATGCAGGGGACGCGGGTTCGTGCCCCGGTCCGGGAGGATTCCACATACCACGGAGCGGCTGGGCCCGTGAGCCATGGCCGCTGAGCCTGCGCGTCCGGAGCCTGTGCTCCACTAACGGGAGAGGCCACAACAGTGAGAGGCCCGCGTACCGCAAAAAAAAAAAAAAAAAATCCACATGTCAATGCAGGGGACACAGGTTCAAGCCCTGGTCTGGGAAGATCCCACATGCCGCAGAGCAACTAAGCCCATGAGCCACAACTACTGAGCCCATGTGCCACAACTACTGAAGCCTGTGCTCCTAGAGCCCATACTCTGCTACAAGAGAAGCCTGCGCACTACAGCGAAGAGTAGCCCCTGCTTGCTGCAGCTAGAGAAAGCCCGTGAACAGCAACGAAGACCCAATGCAGCCAGTAAGTAAGTAAATAAATAAATAAGTTTATTTTTTAAAAAAGAAAATATCTTTAATTTCTACTGGTGACAAATGTATAGGATCTATGAATACTACTGGCTGTGTTGCCTGCCTTCATTCGAGAAAATCAAGATTAAAATTTTTCCCATCCAAGTTAACAGACCCCCTGAATTATATCCACAGAAGCCTTGGGGATATATGCTACCTCTTCCTCCAACTACTTTTTCAAAAAGAGCTGTCCAGGAAAAACGCCATTACTTCAAAGAAAAGTGATAAATTTTTTAAAGGAACTATCATGGAAACTATGTAAAGATAATGCAGGAGGGAAAAACAAAAGAAGAAAAGGCATCTGGCAAATAAAAGATAATGAAAAACACTTAAATACAGTAGCATGGTGGAAGTTAGTAGCATTCCAAAGCAGGTGGAAGTTAGTGGGGCAGGCACAATAGTGCACACCCACCCCCAGCATGTCTACATGCTGGTCCCCATAAACCATGAATATATAAACTTACATGACAACAGGGAATTAAGGGAGCACATGAATCAAGTTTGCTAATGAGGTGACAAAACTGGGGAGAGTCTCCTGCATCATCCAGGTGGGACTAATATAATCACAAGGGTCCGTATAAGTGGAAGAGGGAGGTAGAAGAGTTCAGAGTGATTTGATGTGAGGACTCAAGGAAAAGAGACCTCTAGAAGCTGGAAAAGGCAAAGAAACAGGGTCTCCCCTAGAGCCTCCAGAACGGAATGCAGCCTTGCTGACACCATAATTTTAACACCCTGAGACCCATTTTTTTTTGGCCGTATGCGGGCCTCTCACTGTTGTGGCCTCTCCCGCTGCAGAGCACAGGCTCCGGACGCGCAGGCTCAGCGGCCATGGCTCACGGGCCCAGCCGCTCCGCGGCACGCGGGATCCTCCCGGACTGGGGCACGAACCCACGTCCCCCACATCGGCAGGCGGACTCCCAACCACTGCGCCACCAAGGAAGCCCCTGAGACCCATATTTGACTTCAGACCTGCAGAAGTAGAAGATAATCATTTTTTATTGTTTCAAACCAATAAGTTTGTGGCAATCTGTTATGGCACCCATGGAAAACTAATAGAATTAAGAAGCCCTAGTCCTCCCAGAATAGAGAGTCCAGAAATAAACCCACACACCTGTGGTCAATTAATCCTCGACAAAGGGGGCAAGAATATAAAATGGGAAACAGACAGTCTCTTCAGCAAACTGTGCCGGGAAAGTTGGACAGCTGCATGTAAATCAATGAAGTTAGAACACACTCTCACACCATGCACAAAAATAAACTCAAAATGGCTTAAAGACTTAAATATAAGACATGACACCATAAAACTCCCAGAAAAGAACATAGGCAAAACATTCTCTGACGTACATCGTAGCAATATTTTCTTAGGTCAGTCTCCCAAGGAAAAAGAAATAAAAGCAAAAATAAACACATGGGACCTAATCAAACTTATAAACTTTTGCACAGCAAAGGAAACCGTAAATAAAATGAAAAGACAACCTATAGAATGGGAGAAAATATTTGCAAACAATGCAACTGACAAGGGATTAAATTCCAAAATATACAAACAACTCACACAACTCAATAACAACAACAACAAAAAAAAATCAAAAACTGGTCAGAAGACCTAAATAGACTTTTCTCCAAAAAAGACAACAGATGGCCAACAAGCACATGAAAAAAATGTTCAACATGGCTAATTATTAGAAAAATGCAAATCAAAACTACAATGAGGTATCACCTCATGCCAGTCAGAATGGCCATCATCAAAAAGCCTAGAAATAATAAATGCTAGAATGGGTGTGGAGAAAAGGGAACCCTCCTGCACTGTTGGTGGGAATGTAGATTGATACAGCCACTTTGGAGAACAGTATGGAGGTTCCTTAAAAAACTAAATATAGAGTTACCATATGAACCAGCAATCCTACTCCTGGGCATATATTTGGAAAAGATGAAAACTCTAAATCGAAAATATACATGCACCCCAATGTTCATAGCAGTACTATTTATAATAGCCAGGACATGGAAGCAACCTAAATGTCCATCAACAGATGAATGGATAAAGATGTGGTACATATATACAATGGAATATTACTCAGCCATTAAAAGGAATGAAATGGGGTCATTTGTAGAGATGTGGATGGACCTAGAGAGTGTCATACAGAGTGAAGCAAGTCAGAAAGAGAAAAACAAATATCATATATTAACGCATACATGGAATCTAGAAAAATGGTATAGATGATCTTATTTGCGAAACAGAAATAGAGACACAAACATAAAGAACAAATGCATGGATACCAAGGGGGAAAGGGCGGGGGGAGGAATTGGGAAACTGGGATTGACACATATACATTATTGATACTATGTATAAAATAGACAAGTAATGAGAACATATTGTATAGCACAGGGAGCTCTACTTAATGCACTGTGGTGACCTAAATGGAAAGGAAATCCAAAAAAGAGGGAATATATGTGTATGTATAGCTGAATCATTTTGCTGTACAGTAGAAACTAACGCAACATTGTAAAGCAACTATACTCCAATAAAAATTAATTTAAAAAAAAAACTAGGACTTCCCTGGTGCTGCATTGGTTAAGAATCCACCTGCCAATGCAGGGGACATGGGTTCGAGCCCTGGTCCATGAAGATCCCACATACCATGGAGCAACTAAGCCCACGCACCACAGCTACTGAGCCTGTGCTCTAGGGCCCACGTGCCGCAACTGCTGAACCTGCATGCTGCAACTACTGAAGCTCACATGCCTAGAGCCCATGCTCTGCAACAAGAGAAGCCACCACAGTGAAAAGCCTGAGCACCACAATGAAGAGTAGCCCCTGCTCACCGCAGCTAGAGAAAGCCCACACGCAGCAACGAAAACCCAATGCAGCCAAATAAATAAATAAATAAATAAATAAATAAATAAATAAAAATAGAGTTAGCATATGAAGCAGCAATCCTACTCCTGGGCATATATTTAGAAAAGATGAAAACTCTAAATCGAAAATATGCATGCACCCCAATGTTCACAGCAGTACTACTTATAACAGTCAAGGCATGGAAGCAACCTAAGTGTCCATGAACAGATGAGTGGATAAAGATGTGGTACATATATACGCTGGAATATTAGCCATAAAATAAAATGAAATAATGCCATTTGCAGCAACATGGATGGACCTAGAGATTATCATACTAAGTGAAGTAAGCCAGACAGAAAAGACAAATATATGATATCATTTTATATGTGGAATCTAAAAAATAGTATAAATAAAGTTATTTACATAACAGAAACAGACTCATAGGCATAGAAAACAAAATTATGGTTACCAAAGAGGAAAGGCGGGAGAAGGATAAATTAAGAGTTTGGGATTAACAAATACACACAACTATGTATAAAATAGATAAAAAACAAGGATTTATTGCATAGTACAGGGAATTATATCCAATATCTTGTAATAACCTATAATAAAAAAGAATCTGAAAAAGAATATACATATATGTATAAATGAATCACTTTGCTGTACACCTGAAACTAACATGATATTGTAAATCAACAATAATTCAATAATTTTTTTTTTAAAAAAGAGCCCCTAGTTCTCCATGAAATCATTTAATTTACCAAAAGCAGTATCTATTACACATAAGAGTCTGAAGAACAGGCATAAAGGCTTGGACAACATGAAGAAAGGGAGATAAAACAATGAGCCGACAAACTCAGGTCAAATGGAAAGGGGAAAGCCTCGCAGAAATGAAGATCACCATAAGAGCAGCAGAAAAGAAAGATAGAACCCGCTAAATCATTCAAGCATGGAGAACATGCTTGAGAAATTGAGAAAAAGAAAGAAGAAAGGACAAAGTGTTTAAGAGAATTTTAAAGCCAAAGGAACGGTATATAAGACAAAGGAGATCCAACATATACATAAATTTTGTCCCTGAAGATAAGAGCAAATGAAATAGGAAAAAATATCAAAGACTTAAAGAAAACTTCTTAAAATAAAGAAATGCTTGAATTTACCAATTGAAAAGGCACAGTGTGTCACAGGGAAAACTGATTTAGAATGTGCAACATTTGGGAATACCTTTCAAAGACTGAAAAATAATCCTATGGACAAAAATAAGCAGGTAAAAGCATTTATTAAGAATAGCAATTGAGGGCTTCCCTGGTGGCGCAGTGGTTGAGAGTCCACCTGCCGATGCAGGGGACACGGGTTCGTGCCCCAGTCTGAGAAGATCCCACATGCCGCGGAGCAGCTGGGCCCGTGAGCCATGGCCACTGAGCCTGCGCGTCTGGAGCCTGTGCTCCGCAACAGGAGAGGCCACAACAGTGAGAGGCCTGTGTACCACAAAAAAAAGAAGAAAAAAAAAGGATAGCAATTAAGCTGCCCACAAACTTTTGATCAAAATCTCAGCAATATTTAATCAAAATCTTAAAGCAAAGTTTGGCTTAAGAATTGTATATAGAGCCAACATTCTTTTAAGCAAATAGTCAAGAGAAACATATTTTTTAAAAGATTTTTTTGACATGGATCATTTTTTTTTGTTTTTTTATAAACTTATTTATTTATTTATTTTTGGCTGCATTGGGTCTTTGTTGCTGCGTGTGGGCTTTCTTTAGTTGCATTGAGCGGGGGCTACTCTTCATTGAAGTGCACGGGCTTCTCATTGCGGTGGCTTCTCTTGTTGCTGAGCAAGGGCTCTAGGCATACAAGCTTCAGTAGTTGTGGCACGCAGGCTCAGTAGTTGTGGCACAGCGGGCTCTAGAGTGCAGGCTCACTAGGTGCAGTGCACGGGCTTAGTTGCTCTGCGGTATGTAGGATCTTCCCAGACCAGGGCTCGACCCCGTGTCCCCTGCATTGGCAAGCGGATTCTTAACCACTGCGCCACCAGGGAAGCCCTGACGTGGACCATTTTTAAAGTCTTTGTTGAATTTGTTACAATATTGCTTCTGTTTTACGTTTTGGCTTTTTGGCTACAAGGCATGTGGGATCTTAGCTCCCCGATCAGGGATCAAACCCACACCCCCTGCATTGGAAGGCGAAGTCTTAAACACTGGACAGCCAGGGAAGTCCCAAGAGAAACATTTTTAAATAGATAAGAACTTTTAAAGTATCTTTTCCAGGGCTTCCCTGGTGGTGCAGTAGTTAAGAATCTGCCTACCAATGTAAGGGACACGGGTTTCAAGCCCTGGCCCGGGAAGATCCCACATGCCACGGAGCATCTAAGCCCATGTGCCACAGCTACTGAGCCTGCGCTCAAGGGTCCACAAGCCACAACTACTGAGCCCATGTGCCACAACTCCTGAAGACCACGCACCTAGAGCCCATACTTTGCAACGAGAGAAGCCACCGCAATAAGAAGCCCACACATCTCAACAAAGAGTAGCCCTCGCTTGCCGCAACTAGAGAAAGCCCGTGCACAGCAACAATGACCCAACACAGCCAAAAATAAAAACAAATAAATAAGTTAATTTTTTTAAAAGTACCATTTCCATGCCTGCTTTTTGGAAAAGAGAAAAAATAAAATAAAAAACAAACCTACTAGAGTACAAACTGAAACCAATCATGGAATGAAAAAAGAAGATGTTGTAAACTGATGTTCATGGGCAGTGAATTTGTTTTCACATTCTAGAAATTAACTTTTATCAAAATACTTTATTTCAAAAACCACATAGTAGTTCAACACTTCTGTGACAATAGCACTGGTTAAACCCCATTTTCCACCAGCCCTACATGGGGTGCTTATGTGTCTAGTTAAGTGGCTCACTCCCAGCCTCCCTCACAGACATGAGTGGCCATTGTCACAATACTAGCCAATGAGATATTAGCAGAAGTCACTGAGTTGCTCTTTTACGAAAGCTCTAGTATAAGTTTCACTTCTGGAATGGCAATGCGAAGAGCCCTATGGACCCATTCCCAAGCAAAATAACAACAACTGGTGAAAACTGTAAAAATAACAACCATTTAAAGTGTTCAGGAAATTGTCCTAAGGGTAGACAGCAAATGAAGTGTTTACTAAAGAAAATCTACTAAATCTCTACAGGAACAGTGAGAATCTGTGGCCCTTGAGTTGCAACCAGCCCCTTCTTTCCCTTCCTATCTGCATCCCCTACCCACTCCCTCAGCAGGAGGAAAGCTTCAATCTGGGTGAGTGAGGCCAAGAAAATAGTGACCCTTTAACCTCATCCGTCAATCAAGGGCTATCACCAGAAAGGACAAGAAGCCAATATTTCTCATCCCCTCCAACTCCAAGTTACAGAGGGTAAAATCCTAGCTTTACCCTTCACCCATGGAAAACTGAGAGTATTTGCCAATGACCTTTGCACCAACTTACTCATAGGGTAGAGTTTCCATGCCAGTAACTTTTATATGGATGTTCATATCAACACTATTTATAATAGCCAAAAAGTGGAAACAACTCAAATGTTCAACTGATGAGTGGACAAACAAAATGTGGCATGTTCACAGGGATATTGGCTCGGTGCTTTGTGACAGCCTGGAGGGGTGGGATAGGGAGGGTGGGAGGGAGGGAGACGCAACAGGGAAGACATATGGGAACATATGTTTATGTATGACTGATTCACTTTGTTATAAAGCAGAAACTAACACACCATTGTAAAGCAATTATACCCCAATAAAGATGTTAAAAAAAAAAATGTGGCATGTTCACCCAGTGAAATATTATTCAGCAATAAAAAGTAACCAACGACTGATATATGCAATTACATGGATGAACCTAAAACACATATTATGTGAAAGAAGCTACTCACAAAAGACCATATATTGTACGATTCCATTTATATTAAATGTCTATAATAGGCAAATCTATACAGACAGAATGTATGTTCATGGTTGCCTAGGGCTGAGGATTTGGGAGGAAATGGAATGTGAGTTCAAATGGAAACAAGGTTTCTTTCTGTGGTGATGAAAATGTTCTAAAATTAACTGTGATGGTTGCACAACTACGTGAATATACTAAGAAACTTTGAATTGCATACTTTAAATGGTTAGATTGTATAGTATATGAATAATCATATATCAACACAACTATTATATTTTAAAAGCTCTTATTTTTTTTTTTAAAAAAAGAAGACAGTTGGAATGTATCTTTTAGAATTTGTCCTTCCTCTTCTATCTGCCTGGTATGCAGCTGCAGAACCTGAGGTTCAAAAGCCATCTTGAATCTATAAGAACAAAAGCCACATGCTAAGAAAAACTGCACAGAAACAGTAAAAGAATCTGGGACCTCAATGATATCATGAGCCAGTCCCCTTCCTCTGAAAAGAAAGCAAACAACTACAGCAAAGTCTTGTTTAAGTCACCATGATTTGGGCTTTGTGTCATATGCCTCCAAGTGAAAATCTTAGAGAAACAACTACTCTCTCCATCCTATTCCACCCTCAGAAGCACCTACTTTTAAGATTTTTGGTTCTTTTTTTTATGTTTATGGTTTTACTTTTAAATTTGCTTACACTGCTAATTTCTTGATTTTTCAGTTTTAGACATTGTTCACTTCCTTTTATGACAGTTGCAGATTTCGTTTTTTAACACCTTCTCTTCACTTCCCTTCCTTCTGTTCTCCCAATACAGTAAATCCCTTACATATGAACGAGTTCCTTTCCAAGAGCATGTTCATAAGTCCAATTTGTTTGTAAGTCTATCAAAGTTAGCCTAGGTACCCAACTAACACAATCGGCTATATAATATTGTACTATAATAGGTTTATAATACTTTTCACACAAATAATACATAAAAAAACAAACACAAAAAACAAAGAAAACATTTTTAATCTTACAGTACAGTACCTTGAAAAGTACAGCAGTACAGTACAACAGCTGGCATACAGGGGCTGGCATCGAGTAAACAGACAAGAAGAGTTATTGACTGGAGGAGGGAGGGGAGGTGGGAGATGGTAGAGCTGAAGGATCGTCAGCAATAGGAGAGGGAGGACAAGCTACAATTTCACTCACGCCTGACGCTGATGGCACAGGTTCTGGTTCCTTGCTGGATTCAATTCTATCTTCCCTCTTGAAAAAACAATCCAGTGATGTCTGGGTAGTAGCTCATTTTTTGTCAACATAGATGACACGGTAGCACTGGATTGCATTCTGAACGGCTGCTGCAACCTTTGTGTACCGTTCTATGTTCGGGTCCTGTGCCTCAAAAACCACCAGTGCCTCCTCAAATAAAGAAAATCCCCTTGCCATTTCCTGCGTCATGAATCTCTTCAGTTCTTCAGTTACTTCTTCCTCTTGTCTCTCTTCATCCTTTCTCTGGGCCTCCAATTCCACCGGGTCTTCATTAGTAAGCTCCTTGTGTTGCACAGCAAGGAGTTCAGTGAAGTCATCCTCTTGCAGATCTAGCTCCAGCTACTCGCTGAGGGTCACTAAGTTTCTGAAGACCTCTTTGGACTCCTCATCCACCTTCTCAAATCCACGAAAATCATGAACAAACTGCAGGCAAACGTTCTTCTGAACCCCATTCACGGTGATGGCTGTAAACTCACATCAAGCAAAGTCAATGTTTTTTATGGCCTTGTAGATGTTATAGTCCTTCCAAAATTGTCACAAGGTTGTTCCCGATTCATCACTCACCTTTATGGCCTGACAAAAAGCGTGATGTAAATAATATTTCTTGAAAGTCGCTGTAACTCCCTGGTCCATGGGTTAGATCAGCGACGATTCAGGGGCAGATGCACTACTTTGATGTTAGGATGAAAGTTGGCTATGAATGGGGGATATCGTCAAGCAGCAAAACAATGTTGAATGGGATGTCCTTCTCCAAGCAATATTTCTCTACCCCCTGGATAAAGTGGTAGAAAAACCAGTCTTAGAAAATTGTCTGTGTAACCCAGGCTTTGGGGTTACTCTTCTGCACAACAGGAAGAGAGCCCTTGGCTATGTTTTTAAGGGCTTTTGGATTCTCTGAATGATAAACTTAGAGAGGCTTCAGTTTCATATCGCCAGAAGCACTGCCACCAAACAACAGAGTTAGCCTATCCTTTGCTGCCTTTATAGCCTGGCATCAACTTGTCCTCCTTACTGATGTAACTTCAGTGTGGCATCTTCTTCCAGTACAATCCTGTCTCATCCAAGTTAAAAACCTGCTTGGGTAAATAGGCACCTTCATCAATAATTTCTTGAAGCACTTCAGGAAATTCCCAGGCAGCTACTGTATCTGCACTCACTGCCTCACCACTTACTTTTACGTTGTAAAGGTTGGCTCTAGTCTTGAACCAATGAAACCAGCCATGGCTGGCATTAAGAGAATGGCCCTCTGATTCTTCACCGTGTTTCTTCTTCAAGGCTTCATAAAGGCTTTTATTTTCTCTTGAATCAGCATTAAGCTGAGAGGGACTTGACACTGATGATGATCCTGCCTCCACATACTGAGAAGTTTCTCCATCTCCTCCATCACTTTTCCATGGTTCTTCAATATTACTATCAACATCATCAGCACAGCAGACGTCACATGTTCTATGAGCTTTTCCTTGTTCTTTAGAGTTGCGCCGATGGTTGAATGATTCACGTTATAAGAACGAGCGATGTCTACCATCTTTTCGCCTTGCTCCACTCTCTCAATTATTTTCACTTTTGTTTTACAGTTTTATCCCTTGGCGCTTCTTAGCAGTACCAGCTACATCACTGGTGCTTTTACGCTTGCTTCCGGACATCCTGAGCTTGAAATAAAGATACTGCATTACTATAATCTATACAGTACTGTACAGTAAAGTACACAAAAGCACAACCACTTGTAGAGGATGCACACATGTGACAATGTATGCCAGACATGTGAACTAACTTACGTGATTGGACACGCGAACACACATTCACATCTTTGAAAATTCGCAACTTGTAGGTTCATATGTAGGGGACTTAGTGTATAGTTTATCACTAGTTTAAGTTAAACCATTCAGTGTTTACAAATTGCTGGCTTTGCTCATGTTCTTCACTGTAAAGCCAAGGACTGAACCAAGAGTATCTCCTTGCACTTTTTTTCTCATAGTTAATATGAGAATAATATGCCTCTATTTTTTCATAATTTTTGCATAAATTTTTGTATATCTGGACACTCCAATACATAATCTATCAAATCATCAATTCTATGAGTCTCCTTTTTTTTTTTTTTTTTTCCTAAAGACTGTCCTTCAGGTCCTCAATGCTCCTGACACGGCCTGGACAGGTTTTTCCGTAGGTCTACAAGGTCACCATCTAGAACTTTTCCTTGCCAGTCACCCGAGTTGGAGCCATCATTTCCAGGATCCCATACATTTCTCTTTCTTGATTTTTTCCCTTGATTGGCAGAAGCAAGTAGCTTCCTGAGAAAGAAACCATCAGATAAATATTCTGAGCCCTTCATCCTGGACAGTGTTTATGTTTTGTACTCACACTTGACTAACAGTTTATCTGGGTTAAAAATTTAGGTCGATAATGCTTCCGGCACCAAATGTTGCTTTTAAGAAACATAATAACATTTATATTCTTATTGCTTTATATGAGATTTCTTTCCCTTTGTTCATCTTCTTTTCTCTGGATGCTTATAAGATGATTTCTTCCCTGGTTCTAAAATTCCAAAATAATGTGAGTGTTTTATGCATGGATAGCCAAGGAGCAATTTCAATTTGAAACTGAATGCCAACCAGTTGTGGAAAAACCTCTTGTATTTCTTTGATTATTCCCTCCCTTCTGTTTTCTGTTTTCTTTTTCTATAAATCCTAACAATTGAATTTTTTTATCTTTCTGGTTGACGACCCAACTGTTCATTATTTAAATCTATCTTCTAATAGATTCTATTCATTTTAACTTCCAGCCCTTCTATATTCTTATTAATTTTGACTCAAAATTTTAAATTCCAAGAGTTCTAGCTATCAGATTATTTTACTTTACAATATCTTGTTCTTGTTTACCTATAAGTATGTTGTTAGATTTTTTCTTTTAGTTTGATTTTTCCTCTGCATTGTTTCCTCACATATTGTCCTCTCATCTTGCAACTTTTCCTTAAATGTCTCTAGATCCTTCATTATGTGTTCTATTTAACAGTGAGGCACTAAAATATTAGATTAAGTGTTTGAAGGCATGGATGAGGCTCATAAACTGGGGATGGGGAACTTCTCTTGTGGAGTTGAGTGTGGAACTATGAATTTTATTGGGGAGACTCCAAATTTAGGAAGGAGGAGATATTTTCTCTAGATGCATCCAGTTTCTCCAGAGAAGAACCTACCAATCTTCTACATTAGCAGTTGACCTTTGGCCACTGATGTTCTGTGGGTAAGGCAGGTTGACTTCTAATCTCTTTCGTCTTAATGTGTTCTTTTTTAATCTGATCTCTCTCTGCCCACACTATGGGTGGTAGTTTCTTCTGCCCCATAACATTCGTTGTCATATAGAAGAAAATTTAAATATATATAAAAATACTGGAAGTAAGCAAAAGAAGATTATTTTCATAATCTTGCATTAGTAAGTGCCTTTAAATTATTATATGTAACCCCAAATCCATACAATACTGGTAATCATGTAAAAGATAGACATTTTTAATGGCAGTAAAAAAGACAATGTTGAAAAATAATATCAGCCATGAAGAGTCAGTTTTTAACTATATAAAATGTTCTTATAGATCAACTCAATGAAAATTAACATTCCAGTAGAAAACCAAATAGACAAAGAATTTAAACATATAGTTCATAGAAAAGACAAATATTCAAATGGCTTGTTAAAAATATTTTTAAATATACTTAATTGTACTGATAATTAAATAATTAGAAATGAAAACAAAAGATCATATTTTTTATATTTCAGAAAAATGAAGATTAAAATATGTGGTAAACACAGCGTTGGCAAGAATATGGGGAAATAGCCACCATCATACATTTGAGAGTATAAACTTCTGTAACTTTCCACAATTTGACAAATAGCTACTGATATTTTTAATAAACATATCCACTAGGCCAACATTTTTATTTCTAAGAATTAATCCTACATATGTATTTTTAATGTATTTGAAAAATATATAATGTATACAAAGATGTCCATGGAAGTATTGTTTGTGATATTTCAAGACTGGTAACAACCTGATATCTGGGTGGTACTAGCACAGGTGAGGGTCAGCCTGGAAACTGTTTTGTAGCCACTGTGTGACAAGATGAGAAACTTGTGCCAGTATCTATATTATTACATAACTCAGCACATTGCAAGACTGCCACAAAGAAGAAGGTAATATGTTGGTTTACGTTTTGATTAGCCTCCTTATCTCATGGACTGGCGTTTTCAGTCACACTGATTTAGGGGAATGTATAAATCAATTTTGGTACAACCAAAAAATATTCAGTCTTGAAAAAGACTGGGAAAGAACTATTGAGTTATTTTTGAAAATATATTTATGAAAAAATCTTGAGCATGTGTGTATGTATTCATGATTAACGTTTTTAAATGCTTTTCATTTGTGTAAAAACAAGGAAAGAGGTATTCAATCACATATCTGTATTTCTGGAAAGAGTTATAACAAATTGGCAACAGTGTTCACCTCTGGGAAGAAAGACTGGAGAAATTCAGATGCTAGAGATCTGAATGAAAAGGAGGCTTGCCTTCCCCTGTATTCTATTTATAACATTTTAATCTTTAGACCATGTGCATGTATAAATAAAAGCAGAATTTTTAATAAATATAATAAGTAGCAGAAACTTAAAAAAAATTTATGCACCCTTATGTTCATTGCAGCATTATTTACAATAGTCAAGTTATGGAAGCGATCAACGTGTCCACTGAAAGATGAATGAATAAAAAAGATGTGGTATGTATATACAATGGAATATTACTCAGTCATAAAGAAGAATGAAACCTTGCCATTTAAGACAACATGGAGGGGCGGAGCCAAGATGGCAGAGTAGGAGGATGTGGAGTTCACATCTCCTCACAACCAGGGCACCTACTAGGTGCTGCTGGCGGATTTTGGACACCTAAGAGGACAGGAGGAATCCCTGCACTACCAGGTAGGACATGGGAGGGTAGAGGGGGAAGAAAGGTGGAGGTGGGACATGACTGGCACCCCTGAGTGGGGGCTGGGGGAGGGGAGAGGTTCCCATGCTTGGAGGGGCCCAGTCATGACGAGGAGATCAGCAGGGATGCAGAGGGACCTTAGGGGGATTGGAGAATCAGAGGGGAACACAGCCAGCATCTCCCCAACCCACTCAGGCCCTAGTGAGCCTGCTGGGTTCCCAGGCCTGAACCCCCAACCTCCGGGCCCCCCCCAGTCATGTGGGTCCCTGGGCCCAAGCCCCTACCCCGCCAAGGCCTCTTCTAGCCACACAGGTCCCAGCCATGAGCCTTGCCTCTGTCAAAGCCTCCTCTGGCTGTGCAGGTCTTGGCAGCCTGTGTGCCACCTGAGACAGGGCCTCCTCTGTCTGCGGGGGTCTAGGTGGGCTGAGCACTGCCCCCCTCCAACGCTTCCTGCAGCTGCGCCGGCCCTTGCGGGCATGCCTCTAGAGGCCTGCACGCCATATGACCTGTGCAGGCATGTGTGCTCTGGGCCAGATCCAGGAACAGATGCTGGTGAGAGGAACACACACAGAGGTGGGGCTGACACAGTGGGTCCAGAGACCTACCTAGAGGTCTTGGAGGCCTACTGGGGAGGCAGGGATAGGCTGCAGCTCACCGTGGGGGCAAGGACACTGATAGAGGAGGCACCAGGGAATTTTTTTATCTTTTATTTTTATTCTTATTTTTTAATTTTCTTTCTTTATGATTATTATTATTTTTGCTGTTGTGGTTCTGTTTTGGTTTGTTTTTGTTTCATTTCTATTGTTAATTTTTCTAATATACATTTTTTTCTAATTTTATTTCTTTATTCTTTGCTACTGTTCTGCTATTTTCTGTTTCTTGCCTTCTTTTTTCTTTTTTTTTTTTCACTACATGGCATACGGCGTCCTGGTTCCCAGGCCAGGGGTTGAGGCTGAGTTCCTGTGTTGGGAGGGTCAAGTCCAAACCACTGGTCTAACAGAGAACTTCAGGTCCCAGAGACTATTAATTGGTGTGAGGTCTCCCAGATGTCCTCATCTTGGCACCAAGACCTGGGTCCACCAAACTGCCTGCAAAGTCCAGTGCTGGATGTCTCAGACCAAACAACCAGCAAAACAGGAACACAGGTCCACCCATCAAAAAAACTGAGATGACAAAAAAATATGTTACAGATGAACGAGCAAGGTAAAAACCTACAAGACCAAATAAATAAAGAGGAAATGGGCAACCTACCTGAAAAAGAATTCAGAGTAATGATAGTAAGGATGATCCAAAATCTCAGAAATAGAATGGAGGGACGGACTGAGAAAATACAAGAAATGTTTAACAAGGACCGAGAAGAACTAAAGAACAAACAAACAGTGATGCACAACACAATAACTAAAATGAAACATAGACTAGAAGGAATGCATAGCCGAATAACTGAGGCAGAAGAATGAATAAGTTGGCTAGAAGACACAATGATGGAAATAATTGCCAAGGAGCAGAATAAAGGAAAAAGAATGAATAAGTTGGCTAGAAGACACAATGATGGAAATAATTGCCAAGGAGCAGAATAAAGGAAAAAGAATGAGGGCTTCCCTGGTGGCACAGTGGTTAAGATTCCACCTGCCAACGCAGGGGACATGGGTTCGAGCCCTGGTTCAGGAAGATCCCACCTGCCACGGAGCAACTAAGCCCATGTGCCACAACTACTGAGTCTGCGCTCTACAGCCTGAAAGCCACAACTACTGAGCCCGCATGTTGCAACTACTGAAGCCTGTGTGCCTAGAGCCTGTGCTCCACAACAAGAGAAGCCACCACAATGAGAAGCCTGTGCACCACAATGAAGACTAGCCCCCACTCACTGCAACTAGAGAAAGCCCACACACAGCAATGAAGACCCAATGCAACCAAAAATAAAAATAAATAAATAAATTTATTAAAAAAAGAAAAAAGAATGAAAAGAATTGAAGACAATCTCAGAGACCTCTGGGACAACACAAAACGCACCAACATTCAAATTATAGAGGTTCCAGAAGGAGAGAAAGAGAAAGGGACCATGAAAATATTTGAAGAGATTATAGTCGAAAATTTCCCAAACACAGGAAAGGAAATGGCCACCGACGTCCAGGAAGCACACAGAGTCCCATACAGGATAAACCCAAGGAGGAACATGCCAAGACACATACTAATCAAACTAACAAAAATTAAATTCAAAGAAAAAATACTGAAAGCAGCAAGGGAAAAGCAACAAATAACATACAAGGGAATCCCCGTAAGGTTATCAGCTGATTTCTCAGCAGAAACTCTGCAGGCCAGAAGTGAGTGGCAGGATATATTTAAAGTGATGAAAGGGAAAAACCTACAACCGAGATTACTCTACCCAGCAAGGATCTCATTCAGATTCAACAGAGAAATCAAAAGCTTTACAGACAGCAAAAGCTAAGAGAATTCAGCACTACAAAACGAGCTTTACAACAAATGCTAAAGGAACTTCTCTAAGCAGGAAATACAAGAGAAGAAGAAGAAAAAGACCTACAAGAACCTAGGGGTAAGACAGGAATAAAGACACAGACCTACTAGAGAATGGACTTGAGGATATGGGGAGGGGGAAGGGTAAGCTGTGACAAAGCGAGAGAGTGGCATGGACATATATACACTACCAAACATAAAATAGATAGCTAGTGGGAAGCAGCCGCATGGCACAGGGAGATCAGCTCGGTGCTTTGTGCCACCTAGAGGGGTGGGATAGGGAGGGTGGGAGGGAGGGAGATGCAAGAGGGAAGAGATATGGGAACATATGTATATGTATAACTGATTCACTTTGTTATAAAGCAGAAACTAACACACCATTGTAAACCAATTATACTCCAATAAAGATGAAAAAAAAAAACCCAAAGCAATTAAGAAAATGGTGATAGGAATATACATATCAATAATTACCTTAACTGTAAAGGGATTAAATGCTCCAACCAAAAGACATAGACTGTCTGAATGGATACAAAAACAAGACCCATATATATGCTGTCTACAAGAGACCCACTTCAGACCCAAAGACACATACACACTGAAAGTGAGGGGATGGAAAAAGTATTCCATTTAAATGGAAATCAAAAAAAGGTGGAGTAGCAATTCTCATATCAGACAAAATAGACTTTAAAATAAAGACTGTTACAAGAGACAAGGAAGGACACTACATAATGATCAAGGAATTCAATCCTAGAGGACATACAATTATAAATATTTATGCACCCAACATCGGAGCACCTCAATACATGAGGCAAATGCTAACAGCCACAAAAGAGGAAACTGACAGTAACACAATAATAGTGGGGGACTTTAACACCCCACTTACACCAATGGACAGATCATCCAGAAAGAAAATAAATAAGAAAACATAAGCTTTAAATGACACAATAGACCAGATAGACTTAACTGATACTTATAGGACATTCCATCTGAAAGCAGCAGAATATACTTTCTTCTCAAGTGCAGCAGAATGTTCTCCAGGATAGATCACATCTTGG
The DNA here is from genome assembly GCF_949774975.1 of Lagenorhynchus albirostris. NCBI lineage: Eukaryota > Metazoa > Chordata > Mammalia > Artiodactyla > Delphinidae > Lagenorhynchus > Lagenorhynchus albirostris. The sequence goes on from NC_083097.1 coordinate 156,882,539, forward strand.
GTCACAAATCAAGCCTCAGTAAATTTAAGAAGATTGAAATAGTATCAAGCATTTTTCTGACCACAGTGCTATGAGATTAAAAATAAATTACAGGAACAAAAACTGGATAAACCACAAACACATGGAGGTTAAACAATACGCTACTAAATAACCAAGAAATCACTGAAGATATCAAAGAGGAAATCAAAAAATACATAGAAACAAATGACAGTGAAAACACGATGATCCAAACCTATGGGATGCAGCAAATGCAGTTCTAAGAGGGAAGTTTACAGCAATTCAATCCTACTGCAAGACACAAGAAAATTTCAAATAAAGAACCTAACCTTGCACCTAAACCAGCTAGAGAAAGAAGAACAAACAAAACCCAAAGTTAGTAGAAGGAAATAAATCATAAAAATCAGAACAGAAATAAATTTAAAAAAATGAAGAAAACAATAGCAAAAATCAATGAAACTAAAACCTGGCTCTTTGAGAAGATTAAAAAAAAATTGATAAACGTTTACCCAGACACATCAAGAAAAAAAGGGAGAGGATTCAAATCAATAAAATTAGAAATGAAAAAGGAGAAATTACAACTGACACTGCAGAAATACAAAGGATCATAAGAGACTACAACAAGCAACTCTATTCCAATAAAATGGACAACATTTTAGAAGAAATGGACAAATTCTTAGAAATGCACAAACTGCCAAGACTGAATCAGGAAGAAACAGAAAATATGAACAGACCAATCACAAGCACTGAAATTGAAACTGTGATTAAAAATCTTCCAACAAACAAAATTCCAGGACCAGATGGCTTCACAGGCAAATTCTATCAAACATTTAGAGAAGAGCTAACACCCATCCTTCTCAAACTCTTCCAAAAAATTGCAGAGGAAGGAACATTCCTGAACTCATTTGATGAGGCCACAATCACCCTGATACCAAACCAGAAAAAAAATCACAAAAAAAGAAAATTACACACCAAATTCACTGATGAACAGAGAAACAAAAATCTTCAACAGAATACTAGGAAACAGAATCCAGCAACACATTAAAAGGATCATACACCATGGTCAAGTGGGATTTTTCCCAGGGATGCAAGGATTCTTCAATGTATGCAAATCAATCAATGGGATATACCATATTAACAAACTGAAGAATAAAAACCATATGATCCTCTCAATAGATGTAGAAAAAGCTTTTGACAAAGTTCAACACCCATTTTTGATAAAAAAAAAAAAACTCTCTAGAAAGTGGGCATAGAGGGAACTTACCTCAACATAATAAAGGCCCTATATGACAAATCCACAGCAAACATCATTCTCAATGGTGAAAAACTGAAAATATTTCCTCTACGATCAGGAACAAGACAAGGATGTCCACTCTCACCAGTATTATTCAACATAGTTTTGGAAGTCCTAGCCACGGCAATCAGAGAAGAAAAAGAAAGAAAAGGAATCCAAATTGGAAAAGCAGAAGTAAAACTGTCACTGTCTGCAGGTGACATGATACTATACATAGAAAATCCTAAAGATGCCACCAGAAAACTACTAGAGCTAATCCATGAATTTGGTAAAGTTGCAGGATGTAAAATTAATGTACAGAAATCTCTTGCATTCCTATACACTAACAATGAAAGATCAGAAAGAGAAATTAAGGAAACACTCCCATTAACCTGTGCAACAAAAGAATAAAATACCTAGGAATAAACCTCCCTAAGGAGGTAAAAAATCTGTACTCAGAAAACTATGAGATACTGATGAAAGAAATCAAAGATGACACAAACAGATAGAGAGATATACCATGTTCTTGGATTGGAAGAATCAATACTGTGAAAATGACTATACTACCCAAAGCAATCTACAGATTCAATGCAATCCTTATCAAATTACCAAGGGCATTTTTCACAGAATTAGAACAAAAAAATTTTACAATTTATATGGAAACACAAAAGACTCCGAATAGCCAAAGCAATCTTGAGAAAGAAAAATGGAGCTGGAGGAATCAGGCTCCCTGATATCAGACTATACTACAAAGCTACAGTAATCAAGACAGTATGGTACTGGCATAAAAATAGACACATAGATCAATGGAACAGGATAGAAAGCCCAGAGATAAACCCCATAGAATGGAAAAAAGACAGTCTCTTCAATAGCAGTGCCAGGAAAACTGGACAGCTACATGTAAAAGAATGAAATTAGAACACTCCCTAACACCATACACAAAATTAAACTCAAAATGGATTAAAGACTTAAATGTAAGACTGGACACCATAAAACTCTTAGAGGAAAACATAGGAAGAACACTCCTTGACATAAATCACAGCAAGTTTTTTTTGACCCACCTCCTACAGTAATGAAAATAAAAACAAAAATAAACAGATGGGACCTAATGAAACTTAATATCTTTTGTACAGCAAAGAAAACCATAAACAAGATGAAAAGACAGCCCACAGAATGTGAGGAAATATTTGCAAACAAAGCAACTGACAAGTGATTAATCTCCAAAATATACGAACAGCTCATGCAGCTCAATATCAAAAAAACAAACAACCCAATCAAAAAATGGGCAGAAGACCTAAGTAGACATTTCTCCAAAGATGACATACAGATGGCCAAGAGGCACATGAAATGCTGCTCAACATCACTAATTATTAGAGTAATGCAGATCAAAAGTACAAGGTATCACCTCACACAGGTCAGAATGGCCATCATCAAAAAATCTACAAACAACAAATGCTGGAGAGGGTGTGGAGAAAAGGGAACCCTCTTGCACTGTTGGCGGGAATATAAATTGATACAGCCACTATGGAGAACAGTACGGAGGTTCCTTAAAGAACTAAAAATACAGACCTTCCCTAGTGGTCCAGTGGTTAAGAATCCGCCTTCCAATGCAGGGGGCACAGGTTTGATCCCTGGTTGGGGAACTAAGATTCCACATGCTGCAGGGCAACTAAGCCTGCATGCCACAACTACGGAGCCCACGTGCCACAACTACAGAGCCCACGTGCTCTGAAACTCACCTGCCACAACTAGAGAGAAGCCCATGCAGCTCAATGAAAGATCCTGCATGCCACATCTAAGACCCTATGCAGCCAAAAATAAATGAATAAACAAATATTTTTTTAAAAACTTAAACTAGAACTACCATATGACCCAGCAATCCCACTACTGGGCATATACCCTGAGAAAACTATAATTCAAAAAGACACATGCACCCCAATGTTCATTGCAGCAGTACTTACAATAGCCAGGACATGGAAACAACCTAACTGTCCACTGACAGATGAATGGATAAAAAAGATATGGTACATATATACAACGGAATATTACTCAGCCATAAAAAGGAATGAAACTGGGTCATTTGTAGAGAAGTGGATGGACCTAGAGTCTGTCATACAGAGTGAAGTAAGTCAGAAAGAGAAAAACAAATATTGTATGTTAATGCATACATGTGGAATCTAGAAAAATGTACAGATGAACCTATTTGCAGGGCAGGAATAGAGATGCAGATGTAGAAAACGGATGTGTGAACTTGGGGGGGGAAGGGTGGATGAACTGGGAGATTCGGATTGACATATATACACTACCATGTGTAAAACAGATAGCTAGTGGGAACGTGCTGTATAGCACAGGGAGCCCAGCTCAGTGCTATGTGGTGACCTAGATGGATGGGGTGGAGGTGGGGTGGGAGAGAGGTCCAAGAGGGAGGGGATATATGTATATAGCTGATTCACTTCATTCTACAGCAGCAACTAACACAACATTGTAAAGCAACTATACCCCAATAAAAATTAAAAATTTTTTTAAAGATAATATGGATGGACCTGAAGGTATTATGCTAAGTAAAATAAGTCAGACAGAAAAAGACACATACCATACGATTTCACTTATATGATTCCACTTATGTGGAATCTAAAATACAAAACAAAATGAGAATAGATTCATAGATACAGAGAACAAACTGATGATTGCGGGGTTGGGGGGAGAGTGAAATAGACCAAGAGGATTAAGAGGCACGAACTTCCAGATATAAAATAAATAATTCATAGAGATATAATATCAGAATAGGGAATATAGTGATAATATTACAATAACTTTAAATGGTGACAGATAGTAACTTGACTTACAGTGTTAATCATCTCATAATGTAGATAAATGTCATATCACTATGTCATATACCTGAAACTGATATAACATTGTATGTTAATTATACTTCAATTATAAATTAAAAAATAGATAAGATGTGAAGAAGGGAGAAAGAGAGAGGAAGGAAGAAAGGAAGGGAGGGAGGAAGGAAGGAAGGAAGGAAGGAAGGAAGGAAGGAAGGAAGGAAGGAAGGAAGGAAGGAAGGAGAGAGAGAAAAACATTAGTCACCCCACCTCTAGAGGAAAATGGATTATAGAAGTTCAGAAATAACAGGTGAAAACACCTAGAAAACAATGAATTGTCTAAAAGATTTACACATTTTAAATGTCCACATTAAAATATATGAATAAGATAAGTAAAATATTTGAAAGCAACTGTATTTGGAGTTCAGCCCAATCTCTCTCCTCTATTGCAATAGTCCTATGTAAAGTCTTCCTTACCATTTTAGCAAGTGTCAGAATAATTATTTAACAACAGCTGTTGCTCAGGCTCCTAATGGTATAATATAATCCAGTTCATCTAAAGTCCCAGAGTGAGATCTTTGTGCTAAAGAAAAGAAAACCTTCAAAATTTTGCACCATGTCAGATATTTCTTTCTTTTTGTGCACAAAATAAACCTATCGTAAGATATTTGTAAATAATATATCCAGTAAGGGTTGATATCCAAACTATAGAAAGAGTTCATACAACTCAATATAAAAAAAAATCAATTAAAAAATGGGCAGAGGACCTGAACATTTTTCCAAAGATATACAGGTGGCCAGCAGGCACATGAAAAATGCTCAATATCACTAATCATCAGGGAAATGCAAATCAAAACCACAATGAGGGGACTTCTCTTGTGGCCCAGTGGTAAAGAATCCGCCTTACAATGCAGAGGACGTAGGTTCGATCCCTGGTCAGGAAACTAAGATCCCACATGCCGCAGGGCAACTAAGCCCACGCACCACAACTACTGAGTTTGTGCACCTCAACTACAGCCCCCGTGCCTTAAACTACAGAGCCCACGCGACCTGGAGCCTGCACGCCACAACTAGAGAGAGAAAACCCGCACTCGACACCTAGAGAGAAGCCCATGCGCCGCAACGAAAGATCCCACATGCCTCAGTGAAGATCCCATGTGCCAAAAGTAAGACCTGACGCAGCCAAAAATAAATAAAATAAACAAATAAATATTAAATAAGTAAAAAAAAAACCACATGATATCACTTCACACTTGTCAGAATGGCCATATATCAAAAAGACAGAAACAATTGTTGGTGAGGATGTGCATAAAAGGGAACCCTCAGGCACCATTGGTGGAAATGTAAATTGGTTCAGCCACTGTGGAAAATAGCATAGAGGTTCCTCAAAAAATTAAAAATAGAACTACCATACAATCCAACAATTCCACCTCTGGGTATTTATTCTAAGAAAACAAAGACATTAATTCAAAGAGATAAATGCATCATTATGTTCGTTGCAGGTTTCAAGATATGGAAGCAACCTAAGCATCCATGAACAGATGAACAGATAAAGAAGACGTGGTGTGTGTATATATATATACATGTATACATGTATATGTATATAAAATGTTAGTCATACAAAAGAATGAAATCTTGCCATTTGTGACAACATGGATGGACCTAGAGTGCATTATGCTAAGTAAGATAAGTCAGACAAAGAAAGACAAATACCATATTTCACTTATATGTGGAATTTAAAAAACAAAACAAGAATAAATTCACAGATAGAGGAAAAACTAATAGTTGCAGGGGGAGTGAAATAAGTGAAGGTCATTAAGAAGCACAAACTTCCAGTTACAAAATAAATAAATCGGGACTTCCCTGGCAGTCCAGTGGTTAAGACTCTGCACTTCCACTGCAGTGGGCACATGTGTTCGACCCCTGGTAGGGAATCCCACATGCTGCGTGGTGTGGCCAAACAAATAAAAAATTAAAATTTTTTAAATTAAAAAAATAAATAAATCATGGGATGTAATATTCAGAATAGGGAATATAGTCAATATTATAATAACTTCAATGGTGACCGATGGTAACTGGACTTAGTGTGATTATTGCATAATGTATAAAAATATTAAACCACTATGTTACACATCTGAAATTAATACAATATTGTATGTCAAGTGCAACTTAATTTTTAATAAATAAATAATTGATATTTTTACATTTTTTAAATAAAAATAAATAACCTACCATAGTACTGGACCTTCAGTTTTCTGTAAATGGGAGGTTTACTCAAGGTAAACATTTAAAACACACCACAGGGACTTCCCTGCTGGTGCAGTGGTTAAGAACCTGCCTGCCAATGCAGGCGACATAGGTTCGAGCTCTGGTCCAGGAAGATCCCACATACCGTGGAGCAATTAAGCCCGCGTGCCACAAATACTGAAGCTCACGCACCTATAGCTCGTGCTCCCCAACAAGAGAATGAGAAGCCCACGTACGGCAAGGAAGAGTAGTTGCTTGCCGCAACTAGAAAAAGCCCGCGCGCAGAAACGAAGACCCAACGCAGCCAAAAATAAATATTTTAAAAATAAATAAATAAAACACACCACAATTTCGTAATCCTGCTTTGTCACTTCTCCTTTTTTTTTTTTTTTTTTTTTAATGTACTGGGATTCTCTAAACAAACAAAAAAATGGAACTGCTGTCACAATGCGTTTCCTGCCCACATTCTGGGCATTTCTCCTTTCCAGAAACTCGCTCCAGCTGCATCTTGGGCCGCGCGGGTCTAAACACTTCTTAGGCCTGGCCTCTCCTCTCCTCTTTAGGACTCTAAGCAAAACCGGCCACCTGGCCTGGCCTGGCCTGCAGCCCCCAACAACTGACCTCATTGCTTAACTAGGGTGGGAGAATCCCCGCGAATTTGCTTCTGCTACTCTCTGCTACCCTCTGCTGGTCATGGGTTTAGTAGCACTCAACCTTCCACCCTCCTTCCCAGGTTAAGGAGACAAAGAAAGAAAAGCAAGGACTAGAAGAGAGTGCAGAGGACCAGAGAAAGGAGATAGCTAGTCACCAAAGGAAAGAGTGTGCAAGGTGTTGAAATTTCCAGAAGAGAGGCAAATGACTGGATACTGGGGAAAGATGTTGTTTTTCTAGATGAACATTAATATAGTTACTTACAGGAGGTGGGGGAGAAATGTTTGGCTGACACCTGTGCAAAACAGGAAGCAGGAACTTCCCCCTCTTTGTAACCAAAGAGACCGACACTGTGAAGCACTCACCTTCACGGGGCGCCTCCCCTCCACCTCACTTAAGTTAACCAAATGCCCTTCTGTCCACCCTTCATCAAAACCCTTTCACAAGAAAGGCTCTTGTAAACCTGCAGGCGAGCCTCTTTCAATCGTTTAGAAATAAAAAGATATTAGATATCATCCAGTTTAATATCCTTCCTTTATAAAAGAACACTGTGCTCTAAGCCCGTGAGCCACAACTACTGAGCCTGTGTGCCACAACTATGGAGCCTGTGCTCTAGAGTCCGCGAGCCACAACTACTGAACCCATGCACCACAATTACTGAAGCCCACACGCCTAGAGCCTGTGCTCTGCAGCAAAAGAAGCCACTGCAATGAGAAGCTCACACACTGCAAAGAAAAGTAGCCCCCGCTCACCACAACTAGAGAAAGCCTGTGTGCAGCAATGAAGACCAAATGCAGCCAAAAAAAAAAAAAAGCATAATCTAGCAGATGCAAACTATTATATATAGGATGGATAAACAACAAGGTCCTACTGTATAGCACAGGGAACTATATTCAATACCTATGATAAATCATAATGGAAAAGAATACGAAAAAGGATATATATATATATATATGTATCTGAATCACTTTGCTATATAGCAGAAATTAACACAACATTGTAAATCAACTACCCTTCAATAAAATTAAAAAAAAAAAAAAGAAGCATAATCTTCCTCGAGGCAGCCCCTGGCCTCACTAAATGCTAGTGTGTTCCTCAGTCCTGACAACTGGAAATGCCCATCCACACAGCCCAACATGTCCTAGGGGTCCTCTTTTGGATTTGTGGGACTGATTTAGCTGATAAAGATACAAGGAACCACTTTTAGGTTCAGACACTTGATTACTTATATAGCAAAAGGAAGAACAACCAAAAGTGCCCCAGCTCCCCATGGCCCTCTTCCCACACACCAAAAAGACACCACCTCTTTCTCTGAGCTCAAAGAAGAGGTAATGGAGCACACTGCAAGATCCAGTCACCTACAAGTCAAGACAAGAAACCTCAGAATGAAACCTAACTTGCCGGCACCCTGATCACAGACCTGTAGCATGCAGAATTGTGAGATATAATTTCTGTTGTTGAAGCTGCCGGGTCTGTGGTACCTTGTTACAGCAGCCCAAGCTCACTGAGACAAAGTTTTGCCTGCATGGCCCGTGTCTCCAGGGCACCATGGGAGAACCATGGCCCTACAATCCCCTCCCTCCAACACTGCCCAACTTTCACCTCTATCACAAACACACTCCACAGCATACCTCAGAAAGGTTGAACCTTGGACACCCCTGGAATAACCCAGAGGAAATGAGGAAGAGAAGGAAGAAGTTAATGGTCAGACTGTCATGCTCCCCCAATTTTCTCTAGTTTCCTCTCTTTCTTTCTTTTTTTAAGTAGGTGTGCCAATGGCTTTTTATAAAAATTTTTATTGGCATATATTTGATTGACAATGTTGTGTTACTAGTTTCCTTTATTTCTAACTATTAAAAGCGCATTCAGAGCTTCCCTGGTGGCGCAATGGTTAAGAATCTGCCTGCCAATGCAGGGGACACAGGTTCTAACCCTGATCCGGGAAGATCCCACATGCCGCAGAGCAACTAAGCCCGTGTGCCACAACTACTGAGCCTGCGCTCTAGAGCCCGCGAGCCACAACTATTGAAGCCCACGCACCTAGAGCCTGTGCTCCCCAACGAGAGAAGCCACTGCAATGAGAAGCCCTCCCACTGCAATGAAGAGTAGCCCCCGACTCGCCACAACTAGAGAAAGCCCATGCACAGCAACGAAGACCCAACGCAACCAAAAATAAATAAATAAATTTATAAAAAATAAAAGCACATTCCAAAAAAAATACTGCATAATAAAGAAGTAGACATATATTAAAAAAAAAAAAGCACATTCAAAGTCCATCTTACACACGGTTGCCTCCTCATCTTCTTCTTGCAGGGGTCAGAACCAAGTTTTGCAAATAGTAAGTACACAATCAATTTCTGTTTGATTATATGCATTAGTTTAAAAGGACTCAATTTCTTTTTCCTCAGCAATTTCAAGGTAATCAACACTGAAAATCTTGCCCCAGGACTATGCAAAACATTTTGCTGACATCACCCTATTTAACCCTCTGAACTATTTTTGCTCACACTCATGACACAAAATGTGTGGGGGTTTCTTCTACCCAACAACTGATTCTGCAAATGTCTGGACTCTAATTGGGTGTCCTACAACTCAATTCTTATACTGTCTACCTAGAATTAGTGTCAAATCTCACAAGTTAAAGGCTCAGTCCCACAAGACTGACCCCACTACATATGCCAATCAGATGTCCAGGTTGTCACGGGTACTTCTGACCAACCAGCTATAAATGCAAGGGTTACCATGCCCACTCCCCAACTCAGTTTCAATAATTTGCTAGAGATGCAAACTATTACATACAGAATGGATAAACAACAAGGTCCTACTGTATAGCACAGGAAACTATATTCAATAACCTGTGATAAATCATAATGGAAAAGAATATAAAAATATATATATACATATATATGTATAACTGAATCACTTTGATGTATAGTAGAAATTCACACAACGTTGTAAATGAACTATACTTCAATAAAATAAAAAATAAAAGGTAGATAATTTTCTAGAATGACTCACAGAACTTAGGAAAGTAGTTACTAGTTTTTTATAAAGGATATAACAGTAACAACCAAATGGAAGAGACACATAGGACAAGGTATGGGGTGGGGGTGAGTTTCCATGCCCTCTCCAAGCACACCACCCTCCTAGTACCTCCATAGGCTCACCAACCTGTAAGCTCTCTGAACCCCACCATTTAGGGGTATTTTTTATGGAGACTCCGTCACATAGGCATGGTTGATTCAATCATTGGCCGTTGGTGACGGAACTCAATCTCCAGTCCCTCTCACCTCCTGAGAGGTTGGGCAGTGGGGCTGAAAGTTCCAACCCTCTCATCACAACTATTGGTTCCTGTGGCAACCAGTCCCCATGCTACCCAGGAGCCCAACTTGAGTTCAAATAAGTTCAAATAAGTATAAACTCAGGTATGGTTGAAAGGGGCTTATCTGAATTAAAAAATATACTCTCTCATGCATATCACTCAGGAAGTATCAAGGATTTTAGAAACTCTGTGTCAGGAACTAGGGACAAAGACCAAATATATATTTCTTATTACCAACATCCTTATTCTATTAATGAGGGAACTGAAGTTTAGATAATAATCATAGCTTGCACTACAGTGTGTTATATTTAAGAAATGGTTCTGTATATATTGTAGACTGTATTCTAAATTATAGTATAGTGCCTATATAATCACACATATGCTATATAAAATGTACTATTCTATAACCTAGAAGTATTGTACATTAGTAGATATTATTACATTATATAATAACACATCTATTAAATGTTTTACTCCTATAATAACCCTATAGGGTGAGAACTAACTATGATTACTATCATTTGAGGAAACTGAGCTACAGTGAAGTTACATTAGTGCACAAGATCACACCATAGGAGGGACTTCCCTGGTGGTTCAGTGGCTAAGAATCTGCCTTCCAATGCAGGGGATGCAGTGGGTTTGATCCCTGGTTGGGGAACTAAGATCCCACATGCCGCAGGGCAACTAAGCCCATGCCACAACTAATGAGCATGCGGGCCACAACTAGAGAGCCCATGCACCACAACTACAGAGCCTGTGCACCACAACTAGAGAGAAGCCCAAGCACCACAAAAAAGGTCCCGCGTGCAGCAATTAACACCTGACGCAGCCAAAAATAAAATAAATAAATATTTTTTTTAAAAAAAAGATCACACTATGGGATGTGGCAGCTGAGCTGATCTAAAAGTTGTGCAGCCCCACAGGCACTTCCCTGGCGGTCCAGTAGTTAAGACTCTGCACTTCCAATGCAGGGGGTGTGGGTTCAATCCCTGGTCAGGGAACTAAGATCCCACATGCCATGCAGTGCAGCCAAAAAAATAAAGTTGTGTAGCCCCAAATCCTTTGCTCTCCACACTCCCCTAAACTGCTCTTGTCTGAGTCCCAGGCCTGAATGTGGACCTGTCTCAAGGTTCTTGGTCACTGTTTCTCAGTACATCAAAGAATCTTCTTCAATTTTATAATATTCTCTCCCTACTTCAATTTAAAATGTTTATACCCCCAGTCACTTAGCAAAACTCAGCTTCATATTTCCTTGATTCTAAATCTTGCATTTGACAAAAGATGCTATATATAAAGTTAAAAGAAAAATGATGAAGGATATATTTGTGAAAAGATTCTCATTTTATATAATAAATTATTACTATCCAAAATGTGTAAAAGGCTCCTGAAAATAAAGGAGCAAATAAGACTTATATGCTGAGAACTATAAAACATTGATAAAGAAAATCAAAGATGATTCAAGGAAATGGAAAGATACCCCACACTCTTGGAATGGAAGAATTAATATTGTTAAAATGGCCATACTACCCAAAGCAATCTACAGGCTTAATGCAATCCCTATGAAATTACCCATGACATTTTTCACAGAACTAGAACAAGCAATCCTAAAATTTGTGTGAAACCAGAAAAGACCCAGAATTGCCAAAGCAATCCTGAGAAAAAAGAACAAAACTGGACGCATAGCCCTTTCAGACTTCAGACAATACTACAAAGCTACAGTAATCAAAACAGCATGGTACAGGCACAAAAACAACATATAGCTCAATGGAACAGAAGAGGGAGCCCAGAAATTAACCCACACACCTATGATCAATTAATCTTTGACAAAGGAGGTAAGAGTATATAATGGAGAAAAGACAGTCTCTTCAGCAAGTGGTGTTGGAAAGCTGGACTGCCCCTTATAAATCTAGGAAGTTAGAACATTCCCTCATAACATATACAAAAATAAACTCAAAATGGCTTACAGACTTAAATATAAGACATGACACCATGAAACTCCTAGAAGAGAACATAGGCAAAACATGCTCTGATATACATCACAGCAATGTTTTCTTATGTCTGTCTTCCAAAGCAATAGAAATAAAAGCAAAAATAAACAAATGGGACCTAATCAGATTTATAAGCTTTTGCACAGCAAAGGAAACCATGAACAAAATGAAAAGAAAATCTACAGACTGTGAGAAAATATTTGCAAATGATGTGACCAACAAGGACTTAATTTCCAAAATATACCAACAGCTATTACAACTCAATACAAGAAAACAAACAACCCAATCAAAAAATGGGCAGAAGACCTAAATAGAGATTTCCCCAAAGAAGACATACAGATGGCCAACAGGCACATGAAAAGATGCTCAAGATCACTAATTATTAGAGAAATGCAAATCAAAACTACAATGAAGTGTCAACTCACTCCAGTCAAAATGTCTATTTTCAAAAAGTCTACAAATAATAAATGCTGGAGAGGGCGTGGAGAAAATGGAATCCTCCTACACTACTGGTGGGAATGTAAATAGGTGCACCATTATGGAAAACAGTATGGAGGTTCCTTAGAAAACTAAAAATAGAGTTACTATATGATCCAGCTACCCCACTCCTGGGCATGTATCTGGAAAAGAAGAAAACTCTAATTAACAAAAAACATGCACCCCAACGTTCACAGCAGCACTATTTACAGTAGCCAAGACATGAAAGCAACCTAAATGTCCCTTGACAAATGAAGGGATAAAGAAGATGAGGTATATATATACAATGGAGTATTATTCAGCCACAAAAAAGAATGAAATAATGCCATTTGCAGCAACCTGGATGGACCTAGAGATTATCATACTAGGTGAAGTAAGTCATACAGAGAAAGACAACTATTATGATGTCACTTATATGTAGAATCTAAAAAATAGTAAAAATTTATTTACAAAACAGAAACAGGGGGCTTCCCTGGTGGCACAGTGGTTGAGAATATGCCTGCCAATGCAGGGGACATGGGTTTGAGCCCTGGTCTGGGAAGATCCCACATGCTGCGGAGCAACTAGGCCCATGAGCCACAACTACTGAGCCTGCATGTCTGGAGCCTGTGCTCCGCAACAAGAGAGGCCGCGATAGTGAGAGGCCCCGCGCACTGCGATGAAGAGTGGCCCCCGCTTGCCCCAACTAGAGACAGTCCTTGCACAGATACGAAGACCCAACACAGCCAAAATAAATAAATTAATTAATTAATTAAAAGAAAAAGAATGCAACACAATTCTTTACAGAAAACAGAAACAGACTCATAGACATAGAAAACAAACCTATGGTTACCAAAGGGAAAGGGAGAGGAGGGATAAATCAGGAGCTTGGGATTAACATATACACACTACTATATATAAAATAGATAACCAACAATGACCTACTGCAGAGCACCGGGAACTAGACTCAATACCTTATAATAACCTATAACGGAAAAAATTTTTTCTAAAAGATAAATGATGAATTATATATTTGTGAAAAGATTCTCATTTTATTTTTCTATATTATTTATTCATTTATTTATTTGGCTGTGCCAGGTCTGAGTTGTGGCATGCAGGATCTTTTAGTTGCAACATGTGGGATCGAGTTCCCTGACCAGGGATTGAACCCAGGCCCCCTGCATTGGGAGCGTGTAGTCTTAACCACTGAACCACCAGAGTAGACCCAAGATTCTCATTTTATATAATAAATTATTAATATCCAAAATGTGTAAAGTGCTCTTAAAAATAAAGAAGCAAATAAGACATTTTATTACTTATGTTGCCATGTGTATAACAAGTTGCTTAAAACAACAAACAATTGTAGTCTCAGTGTCTGTGGGTCAGGGTTGTGGGTGTGGTTTGGTGGGTGTTTCTGGCTCAGGGTCTCTCCGGAGGCTGCATTTAAGACTCAGACAGTAGGGGCTTCCCTGGTGGCGCAGTGGTTAAGAATCCGCCTGCCAATGCAAGGGACACAGGTTTGAGCCCTGGAAGATCCCACATGCCGCGGAGCAACTAAGCCCATGCGCCACAACCACTGACCTGAGCTCTAGAGCCCGAGAGCCACAACTACTGAGCCCACCAAGCCACAACTACTGAAGCCCGCGTGCCTAGAGCCCGTGCTCCATAAGAGAAGTCACCGCAGTGAGAAGCTCGCAGAAGAGTAGCCCCCGCTCACCACAACTAGAGAAAGCCCGCTCACAGCAATGAAGACCCAACGCAGCCAAAAATAAATAAATAAATTAAATTAAAAAAGAAAAAATTCAGACAGTTGCTAGGCTCTGAGGCTTGCCTGGGTTTACAGGATCCACTTCCAAGCTAGCACTCAGCTGCTGGCAAGAGGCTTCAATTCCTGGCCACAATGCCCTTCCCATAGGACTGCTCACGATATAAAAGTCGGCTTCCCAACTTCTATGAGAGCGATGAGATAGACAGAGGGAGAGAGCACAAGTGGGCAAGGGAGCTACCAAGATGAAAGCTTTTGTAACTTAATCCTGGAAGGGATATACCATCCCTTCTGCCTTAAGCTGTTGGTCTCACAAACTAACCCCGGTAGGATGTGGGAGGGAGCCACATAGGGTGTGAGCAGCAGAAGATAGAATAGAGGTCATCTTGGATGCTGGTTGCCATTAACATAAAAATGGTTATCCATATAAAAAGATATTTGTCCCCCCAGTGATTAGGTAATGCAGATTATAACAAAAAGAACCCATTTCTCTGTTAGATTAGCAGGAACTTTAAAAGTCTGACACAATCTATCATTGACCACAACGCAGGCAAGTGGGTATGCTTACACCTTATCCTGGAAGTGTGCATTGAAAGGACAATTTGCAGTAACCTCTGAAGTAGTGACTCCACTTCCTAGGTTTCTCTCCTGAAGGAATACTGACTTACGTTCACATGATTTATGTTCAGGGGTGCTCAGGGAAGAACTGCTTGCTGTACAAAGAGAATAAAGAACAGAATGTCCATGAATAAGGAACCATTATTTCATATCATATCCACAGTGCACATAGTATGTTGCTAAATGAAGAAATCTTCATGCCAAATATATGTATCTTGTGATCTAATTTAAGTAAAATAATTTTTTTTAAATCTCCCATGCAGGTGATAAACACACACACACACACACACACACACACACCCACCAGCAAAAATACAGGAAACCTGCATACCTTGTTCACTCCTTAACCCACAGGGCTGTGAACAGAGACATTCTGGATAAAAACTAGGTCCCAAAATATCTGAATATAGATAAAGATAAATCTAGAAAGTTGCATAGTCAATTATAGAGAACGATATGATGAGGGAACATTCCCATTTGGGTGTGTGTGTATTATATACAAAACCACAAATATGTACTTAAGTTTTGGAGTTTATTTCCTTCCAACAACATTGCTACAACCAACTGTAAACAAAAATCATGAAACTGGACATAGTCAGCAAGACTGATACCATCCTGGCCTTCAGAACTCCTCTCCAAGGGCTTTTAAATCCCAAATTCAGTGCGAAGAAGTTAGAAGAGGAGAAGGATGAAGAGGAAGGGGAGGAGGAGAAAAAGTAGGAGGAAGAGAAATAGGAGGAAGGGGAGAAGGGGGAGGAGCATGGGAGAGGAGAAGGGGGAAAGAAGAAGAAAAAGAAAGAGACGAGGGCTTCCCTGGTGGCGCAGTGGTTGAGAGTCCGCCTGCCGATGCTGGGGACGCGGGTTCGTGCCCCGGTCCGGGAAGTTCCCACACGCCGCGGAGCGGCTGGGCCCGTGAGCCATGGCCGCTGAGCCTGCGCGTCCGGAGCCTGAGCTCCTCAACGGGAGAGGCCACAACAGTGAGAGGCCCGCGTACCGCAAAAAAAAAAAAAAGCCCAGTCCAGGCGCTGCAGTGAGCTGGTCTAGGGGCCTGTGTGTGGAGTGCGCGCCACCCAAGTGGACCCGCCTGAGCGTGAAGGGGAGCTCAGCCGTTCCTGGCATGCGCGGGACAAGGACGCCTGGACGTCTGCTGCTCATCTCCCCTGAGAGTTGCTTCCGCATTTCCAGCAATACATATTCGACCAGCCGGGTTAGCTCTGCTAAGGTAGCTCGGGTTTCGTGGTGTTAACACTCCCCCACTAATTTTCTAGCCCACGGGCTGGACTCAACGGATGATATTGAACCCCGCAAACCGCCCGAAGCATCTTCTCCGCCCTCTGGTGGTTACAGCAAAGTGAAACTGTTAGAGAAATTCAACTCCCGCTGAACTCGGAGTTGCAAGGAATAGATTTATGACGACTCGAGGAGGAAAACGCATGATCTTGCAATTTGTGTTTTAAAATGTCCAGAGCTTGTGGCTCTCCACGGGTCACCATTTCACCGAAAGTGCCTGTTCCCAACTGATGCAGTTTGAATGTGATGTCCTCGGAACACCTCCGCGGTGCTTCGAAAGCCTGGAATCCGCCCCGCACAATGGATCGCGCCTTTGTCACTGTATTCCCTCCTGTCTTCCAGGTCCTCTGGGTGTGCTCCCGGCAGGCTCTGGGTCTCGTGTCCTGTACTCCCCTGAACAAGTTTTGATTTTGACTGCAAGGAGGTAACTCCTCAGCCCCAGGCCAGGGAGACCCAAAAAGGGTGGAGCCCCAAGATCTCCCCTGGGAGGCGGCGCGCAGCAGTACACTTTATAAAAGTGTTTTTCAGCCTTTGAGCCAGCAAGCCACTTTAATTTTAGAAGAGTTGCCGATTGGGGCAGACATTGTGAGGAAGTTCATAACTTAAAACGCCCCACTCCACTACGGGGGGTACCGAGGTGCATCTCTGCCTTCCCATTCTCCAGCAGAGAGAGGAGGCGCGCCCGCCCCAACTAAACTCTAAAGCCACCCCTGGAGTTTGGGCAGAGAGAGCTGCTTCAGGCGTTATAGCCCCGCCCTGCCTGGGGACTTTTCCTTTTGTTCCTCATTAAAAAACAATGGTTGGGGATGAGGGAAGCGAAATGGGCGAAGGTGGTCCAAAGGTGCAAACTTCCAGTTTACTTCCTGGGGTAGTAAAGTACGTCATGGTGACTGTTGTTAACCAGTGTATCGTATATTTGAAAGTTGCTTAGAAAGTAGATCTTAAAAGTTCAAACATATGGGCTTCCCTGGTGGCGCAGTGGTTGAGAATCCGCCTGCCGATGCAGGCGACACGGGTTCGAACCCTGGTCCGGGAAGATCCCACATGCTGAGGAGCAACTAAGCCCATGTGCCACGACTACTGAGCCTGCGCTCTAGAGCCCGTGAGCCACAACTACTGAGCCCGCGTGCCACAACTACTGAGTCTGCGCTCTAGAGCCTGCGAGCCACAACTACTGAAGACTGTGCACCTAGAGTCTGTGTTCCGCAACAAGAGAAGCCACCCGGGCATGTCAAGGAAGAGTAGCCCCCTCTCACTGCAACTAGAGAAAGCCCCGTGTGCAGCAACGAAGACCCAATGCAGCCAAAAATAAAATAAGATAAATAAATTTTAAAAAAACAGTTCACACACACAACTGTAATTTTGTGTGGTGATGGATTTAACTAAAATTGTGTTAACTAAACTTACTTCACAATATGTACATATACCCCAGGTAGTTTTGATGTAGGCGGGCTTCCACTGCTCTTTGAGAAATACTGACAGACCAGTGGTGCTAAAATGCAGATTGGAAAGACTTTCACCTAGTACTTACAATTTGGAAGGTTTTGGAGGGAGCCAGGAATCAGGATTTTCATTACACACACAGTTTCAAAGGCTACTCTTTAAGAACTCATAATCTAATAATATGGTTACTGGCTCTCACACTTTTTTAAATTGAAAGCCAAAGAAATATATTTAACATTGTATCTAGTACATATGTATTTATGTGTATGTAAATATGCATGTATGTATAAAATGGGAGCAAAACTTAGGGAACAATACTGACCTGACATAGCCTGATAAGAAAAAGCAGCCCCCTCTATAATCAGAATTTTGTCAAGTGTTCTAAAAGTTAAAGTAACACAACAAAAAAATTCCTTTCATTTTCCTCACTCAAGGCCCTGCTTCTCTTTGTTGTTCCCAATAAAGCCGGGACTCCTCTGATTCCTCTTTTAAATGTATATCTGGATCCCTTTTCAAATGCAAATTACACTTTATCTATGGTTATTTAAGGTAGATTTCAAAAACACATGCTTGGATGGCTTTTCAAACCTAGATTGTGAGTTTACTTTTGAGGACTTCCCGGACACCCTGTGCTGATCCCCAAACCAAAAGCATTTGGGAGGTGGGGTTGTCTCCTTTTGTTCTCTAAAAGAACCCATAAACTTGTGGAGATAGGAACTGTAATGAAGTAACCAGTGGTTTCTTGCTGGTGGATACTCCCCTCATTCTTACTTCTCGCAGATCTTGAAAAAACAAAAGCCCTATTTCAGACATACCAGAGTCTATGGACTCATTTCCAAAACTAGAACAATGTGCTCTGGCATCTAATCTCCACTAGTCTCTTCCATTAAAAAAATAATCATACTGGACCACTACGTTGATTAAACCATGCACAACTCACTGGGTGAAACACACCAGTCTAAGACCTGTTGGGAAAGGATTTGTTGTGAGGTTCCAGGTTTAAAGGGCTCCCTGTTCTCGTTCTGAGTGGCACTCACTGAGCCCTCAGGACCTGGGCGGACAACAGTCCAAAGAAACTGAACTCGCAGATCTTTTTTTTTTTAAGTCCCCAGTAGGAAAGACGAGTGCAAAAGGCGCTGGGTATCAGAGATGTTGGTGGAAGTGTAAGGAGATGGAAGGCAAATTCGTAAAACCTGGTGAGGAGCTGTAGTCGAAGGAGAAGATGGAAGCTCAGACCCGGGGGCGATTTGCCCTTCGGCAGTGGTGCTCAACTCTGGGAGACCAGCTTTCCTTTTTCATTTGCGAATGTGAGGAATCCCCGCAGGTGCGCAACAGCGGCGGTGCAGGAAAGCCAGCGCGGTGCCACGCCTTTTCTTCTCGCTTATTCAATTTGTCATCAACGACGCATCGGAACAATCGAGAGGCAAAAACGTGTTCGCTTCCTTTTTTCAGAAGATTCCCTAAGAAAACGATTTGCTTTTTAAATTTCTTTGAACAACCTTCCGCCCTAGAAATGGGAGAACTGAAATTCTGGTTAATTCTGATTTCAAATATCTGCGTGGCAATTTGGGAGTAAACATTCATCCCCAAGGCCTCTCCCATTCATCTATGGGAGAGGGGAGGAACTACCTAAGACCCCGTAATGTCACCCCTCCAAGGGTGATAGGGCCAGCGCGAGCCCTTCTTACCGCGGTGTCACGGAACCAAAGTTGGTGACCGGTGATTACCGACAGTGGCGGGCGGCTTCTGGGTCCAGCCGTCTGCCGGAGTAGCCTGTTTGAGATACAGCGCCCACCCTTAGAAATTCCCGCGCGGGCGCCTATGTACTTGGCAGGATGCACACCTCCCCGATCCTCGCCTTCCCAGCCCGAAGAGCGACGGCAGAGAGGCCACTGTTCTAGACCCTCCCTTGCGGCCAGCCCACCCCTCCCTAGGCTTCAGGGCATTTGGAAGGCGCGACCACCTGCGTCAGAGAACGAACATGGCACTGGCGGGGCTGACCCCCAGAAACTCCTGGATCCCGGGCGGGGGCCACCGTTGGAGATGGGGTGGGAGTAGGAGGAATTACGCAAGGCGGGAGGGTTCAGTGGAGAAAGCAAGGGAGAAGTCCAAGGGCTTGGAGTGTCCGGCTTCCAGCAATGGGAAGGCTCTGTAATAACAGAGAGACCAGGCAATGGTCCCTGTAAAGAGTCCCGGAAATCAGGGGTCAGATGTACTTGCTGTGTCCCTAGAAATTCCTCAAATGCGGCTGTTAACTTTTCCAGGCTTTTTCAACTCAGTTAAGGAGTCTGATACTGGATAATTTCTGAGGATTTATCAGGGTGTTAGCTCTGTACTACTAGAGTAAGTAAATTTTAAAACAAACGAACAGACAGACCGCGCTGGGTTGCTGTCGCCATCGTTGCAGCCCCTTGGGTCTCAACAAGACCGGTGATGCTCCAGAATGGGAGACAAGCCAGTTTGGGAGCAGAATGTATCCAGCTTCATTCAACATTACTACCAGTTATTTGATAACGACAGAATTATCTGGCGCAATTGCGCCCAACTGGGCGCAATTTATATTGACGCACCATGCCTTGCCTGGAAAGGACAGCAGTTTCAGGGGAAAGCTGCCATCGTGGAGAAATTGTCTAGCTTCCATTCCACAAAATCCAGCACAGCGTCACGGCTCAGCACCATCAGCCCATGCCAGATAGCTGCATCATCAGCACGGTTGTAGCCCAGCTCAACGCAAGTGAAGACCCTACCACGGGGTTCCATCCGTTGTTCCTATTAAAAGAACATCAACTGACGTTTGGGTTTGCACCAATGACAGGTTCAGGCTTGCCCTGCACAACTTGGGCTAACGCTCTCCCAGCCAGGCACTCATGCTGTTTCCTCCTCCCTCCTCTTCCCGATACTATTCACACTTCTCCAGATGCTCCAGATGCTCTGAATATCACACACAAATGAGCAGGGCCACGGTGGGAGTGAGCGCAGGACGCCGCTGCTACTGAGGTATTGTGCATGATGTTTGGACGCTAGACTAGCTGCATCTGACAGGAGAAGTTTGTGCTGTACCAGCGCATGACTTGGAAACAAAAGTTAATGCAAAAGGTTGTCTTTTTTTTTTTTTAATCTACTGACAAGTTGTTTTAGTAACTCAAAGTGAAGGAGAAAGCTTCTGCCTCACTGCCCAGATGTACTGATTTGTTCCGATGTTTCAGTGCCTCATGATACAATAAAACCACGGAAATTTTCTTACAAAAACAAACAAACAAACAACCTTTTGAAAGAAATTATACCAAGTAGTTGTGTCAGGGGTAAAGGCAGATGTTTTTGGAAGTGAGGCTAAGGATAGAAGTAGATGATAACCTTTCAACTAGAAGAGATAATGTAAAGAAAGAAAATAGGAACACAAAGTAACATTTACATGATCTATTCTTAAAGTGGGAAATCTACATCATCCAAGCCACAGGGAAGATAGCTACGTTCTCATCAAGTTGGTTTTAGATGGTACATCTGTCTCATTTGTTAAGTCCCATTAGCCTTCCTCGTGGCAGAGCTGGGGAGTCCCTAGGAAGGCTACCAGCATGAGCCAGACCCAGGGCCCACCTTACAGTTCAGAATTCTGGCTCTTACCATTCAGGATGAGGTTTAGGAGCCAGACCTTTCTCATTTCCAAAGCCCACAACACAGGCTTTAGGATGCCTTTTCTCAGCAAGCTATTACAAACCAAGAGGTTTTGGTTCCCAGACATTCCACAGATCTGGGAGAGAATTCTTACCTGGCAATGTCTTTCCACAACCTAATGGTGACTGAGACATACAAGAGCCCCCTTCAGCTACTGGATTCAATCACAGTTATGGGGCAGCCGACTTTCCAGCCTTCAACTCCTGTACTCACTATTAACTGTCTACTTTCTTGTCAAGTCAGTAAGCCAGCAGCCCACACATCTCTCTCCTGGGTTTCCCCAAAATACTAACTGAATTCTAGTACCTGTCAAGATCCCCTTAGCCTAATGAGAACCGTTCATCAACACTCCATTTTGTTAAAAGACCCATAACAGCTTATGATAGTGTTACAGAAAAATTATTCATGACACTAGTTAAAGCACAATAAGGCTGATCTTGGGGAGGCAGCGGTGACTGGTGGCGTGAAGCGAGATCTTAATTCCCTGCCCAAGAATTGAACCTGGGTAGCTTGGATGAAAACCAGGAATCCTAGCTATCACACCCCCTGGCTCTTGCCTCCAGTGAAAAATGCATTTCTCACGGAGGCAAAAACTGTAAAAACAGGTACAAAGTTTATTATTAGAGACATAGCACAACAAGTGGGAGAGCAAACAGAGAAAGTGTGTTTAGTTAAGACAGAAGCAAGGCAGAGATGCACACCCCGAGAGAAAGGGTGTGGGCATCCTGCCTAATGAGGAGGAGTGCAGTAAAGAGGCGGTTAGGTCATTTATATAGGGCAGTTCTTCCGGGTCTTTGTTTACCTTTGACCAATTATCTGGTTTCTTTTTCCACACCTGACCTGCCTTAGGACCCTCCCCAACATGCGTGCACAACTTTTTTCCAAGATGGATTACAGCCCAGAGGCCTATGGGACGGCCTTAGCATCACATATTATGGGGTGGTGCCCCCTCCTTTTTGACCCGCAAGGAGCCTTTCTGCGCATGTGCAATGTTTCCCTTGCCCCAAGGATGGAGAAATGTATGACCTCTTGATCTTTTAACAAGGTTTAGCCCCTCCCTGTCCATAAAAATGTCAAATGTCTGGTAATTTACCCTATTTCTCTTGCTGGTTTTTATATCGAGGTGCAGATCTTGAAATATAGACAGGAGTCCGGTCATAAATATGTAGTCCTGGAGCCCGTTTGTCTCTTGCTTCAGGAAATGTAAACAGGGGGCTGGTAATGAATGTCTGGCCTGGAGCCCATCTTCTTCTCACCCCAGGAAGTGTGAACAGGAGGCCAGTTGTAAATGTCTAGCCTGGAGCCCATCTATCTCCTGCCTCAAGGCAATCTTTATTCAGGGGACTATTGGGATAGGTGTATGGACCACTGAAAACAGGGTTTTGCAATGGGGGAGAGTGATTGGGCTCAACTCCAAATACAACGAGGAAAAGTGGGACTTCACAGCCAAGGAGCAGGGTGGGAGAGTCAGTGGATAGAATATTACTAAGGGGAAACATTAGGGGTAAAGGGGCATTCAGGCTAAAGTGACCTCACCTGAGGGGATTCTTGCTGAAGGTAGGCCAGGGTGCTCTGATATCACCTGAGGGATGGTGGGGGGATGAGGAACCTGATCAGGATCTCAAGGGTAATCAGAAATCTCTAGGGTGGGGACTTCTGGTTAAACTGACTTAGCAGGATTCTTGCTAAAACTGGACAATGCAGAACAAGAATGGAAGCCCAAAAGTCAGGTCTAGTTGAAAAATGATCAGGGAAACCTGATTACAGTTGGGCTGAGGAGAGAATCTGCCAACAACAGCCCAGCCTTTTTCCTGCAGAATAGAGTAAAGCAGAAATTATCAGAGTGAATCATGATTTGTGCGTCTTTCTCTGGGCTGCAGGCAAAAAAGCATACGGAGTGAAATCCAAGTTCTTTAGCCTGGTGTATGAGGACCTCTTACCTCACCTGCAGGTTTGTCACACAGCTCCCTCCAAATAGCAAGTGTTTTGCATCACGGTCATTCGTTCACTTAGCTCATCTTCATGTTGTACCAGTGAGATTTTCCCGTCTTCCGGAATAAGCCCCACTTTCTCACCCTTAAGCTGGGCTGCTCTGAGTGGATACCCAGTAAATGCTAAATTAAATTAACTCAAAGAAGAGAGAGATTAGGACAGCAGATCTGTTGGCAATTATCTCAATATTCCAGGGAGATGACTTCAACAAAGACAACCAGAATGCCAAAGAGAAGATGGATGGGGGACTTTGTCTATTTTAACCAGTTAGATCTGGGAGATGACAGGCAGGGAAAAGCTGAAGGTGACAACTTTCATGTTTCATTGAATGGTCTCAAATTTATCTGTAAGAGACTAGGAACAAGAAACTGGAAATAATAATAAAATAAGCAGAGAAGTAAGACTGCAACAAGTTTCCTAATGTGGGTGTGTGTGGGTGGGTGTATCCAGACCTGTATTAGTTTCTTAGGGCTGCCATAACAAATTGCACAAACGGGTTAACCTGAAACAACAGGAATTTATTCTGTCATAGTTCTAGAGGCTAGAATGTGAAAACTAGGCATCAGTAAGACCATGCTCTATGGAAGAATCCTTCCTTGCCTTCTCCTAGCTGCTGGTGATTATGAGCAATCCATGGTGTTCCTGGTCTTGTAGACCTACCACTCCCATCTCTGGCTTTGTTGTCACATGGCCCTCATCCTGTGTGTCTATCTTCACATGGCCTACTTGTAAGGACAACCATCATCAGATTTTGGGCTCACTCTAATTCAGTATGACCTTGTTTTAACTTGTTCACAACTGCAAAGACCCTATTTCCAAATAAGGTTAATTTCACAGTAATAAGCGATTAGGACTTAGATATACCATGCTGCGGGACACATTTCTACCCATTCCAGGATTCTCACTGCCATCCCTATCTGCACATGAAGTAAACTGAGCTTGAGGGAATGGGGCTGAAGGGAGACTGGCAAAATTGGGTGAGCCAGTAGTTAGGGTCAAGAAATTCCTGAAATAGATCATGCTAAGTTTAAAAGATTCAGTGTAAGTACTTGGAGTGTTTGAGGAACAAGGAGTAATTCAGAATTCTTTGTATCTAGAGCAAAAGTATGTGTTGCCATCCAGGTGTTCAATAGCAGAAAAGTAAACTGAGATACACTGTAATAGGAGGTGTCGAACACTAAAAAGTTTAAAAGTTCATGTGCAGCTAACTGAGGAGGATCTCTGGCTCCGTGCTGGGGTACTTATGTAAAAAATTTTGTTTGATCCATGTGAGCCAGGTATTGTACCATCCTATCATGAGTGGAGAAACTTACCCACTGCCTCCTAGAATCTAAGTAACTTGAATGACCAGGGTTGTTTCCCCCGTAAAAGAGTCAAAGCCTGTCCAGGGGCAAAACCGTGAAAATCAGTGAGGAGAGAGAAAAGAACAGGCAGGAAAGAAGACACACAGTAAAGCAGCTGTGTGTCCACAGGAAACGTGCCTTCCCTAAGGTTTTGTAGCAGCTGTGAAATGCCACAATGCACCCGTCTTGGAGTGACTCTTATTTTCTTTCCACTGACACCCCAGATCTGCCTGCTACACTCATCTCTGACTCCACGGCTAAGTTACCCTCACCTCCTGACAACCCCTGACCCTCAGTTAACCCCCCCCTCCTGAGCCCACCTCTAAATAGCATGCAAAGCAGAAGTGACCCCACTTCCCTGGCACCGTCCTCCTCCTCCTCCAACCTTCAGCTGCAAACAGACCTTAAGAAGACACTTTCCTTCTTCCTTTATCAAGCCTCACTCCAGCGTCCTCTGTGCCCCCTCCCTCATGGCACCAGTACAATGAATCTGGTTGTTTCAGTTAACTGAATTTGCCAAGCTACAGGCTGGTCCCTGGTGGTCTGGATGAGTCAGTATTAACACCCCAATGCTCATGAACAGCCCCCCAAACTGATGTTTGGTGTTTTGGCTTTGTTTCTTTGACCACAGCATCCACATGTGACTTCGAGGAAAGGGATGGTACCTTTTTCCAGGGAACAAGTGGGTCATTTTAGGTGCTTTCATTGGAGCCCTTAAGTAGTTGGTTATGTTGGCCTTTGTGTAGTTCTCAAAGTCTTTTTGACTTCAGCAAAAGGAACAAAACAAAATGTGAAAATAGATGAGCAGCTTTCATGTGACAGCTGGGAGGCCTGTATTGCGAGAAAATTAATGAAGCCAAATTCCGTCACTCAACGGATTCTCACTGAGCCCTTTTTACCAGCCATAGCCTCTGCTAGATATTGGGGACCAGGTCAGAGCCCTGCTGTCCTTGCTTCCTGGAAGCCTGTGAATAAGTCACAGTAATATTC
Source organism: Lagenorhynchus albirostris (assembly GCF_949774975.1). NCBI lineage: Eukaryota > Metazoa > Chordata > Mammalia > Artiodactyla > Delphinidae > Lagenorhynchus > Lagenorhynchus albirostris. The sequence continues at coordinate 156,908,414 of NC_083097.1, forward strand.
AGCACTATTACTCTTAGAACTGCTAGTCTAAGCTACAGTTTATTGAGCATCTACTATGCCCAGAACCATGCTGACCCCTTTACAACAGAACTTCTCAAACCGCAAAGAGCTTGGACGTCCCTGGCGGTCCAGTAGTTAAGACTCCCCGCTTCCACTGCAGGGGGCGTAGGTTTGATTCCTGGTCGGGGAACTAAGATCCCACATGCTATGAGGCGTGGCAAAAAAACCCAAAACTTCAAAGAGCTAGAGAGTCCCCCTGTATCTGGCTAACCATGCAGGCTGTGTTTGGGGCCTGAGGGTTCTATTTCTAATGAGCTCCCAGGTAAGGCAGATGTGGTTGGTCCAGGAACCAGACGGCGAGGTGGCACATCTTATACACCTGTATTTGTCATCTGTCCACAAGCATATTCTGTGGAATGATGACCTCCTCTCCGGGGGAAGATGTAATTGCTGCCCTTCCGTATGTAGATACTAGGGTTTAGGAAAGCTACACATGGTACTTCATGGTGCACAGTTGACTTTCCACGTTTGGCATAATTTATGGTTTCCTTTCCTACAGCCCATTCACTTTCCACTCTGCAAGGTGAGTGTGTCATGTCTTCTCCTTCCTGCTCTCACACCTCTACCATCTCAGGCTCCTCCCTGTTAGCCAAGGGCCCCGTGGATCAGTCAGGGTTCTCCAGGAAAACAAGACCAATAGGATATGTGTGTGTGTGTGTAAACCTGTCTTTACCCTTAAAGACTGATTGGTTGAGGCCCACCAACATTATGGAGGATAACCTGCTTTACTTAAAAGTCTACTAATTTATTTATTTTAAAATTTATTTATTTATAAATTTATATATTTATTTATTTATTTTTGGCTGCATTGGGTCTTCGTTGCTGCACACGGGCTTTCTCTAGTTGCGGCGAGTGGGGGCTTCTCTTTTTGCGGAGCACGGGCTCTAGACGCGTGGGCTTCAGCAGTTGTGGCACACGGGCTCAGTAGTTGTGGCTCATGGGTTCTAGGCTCAGGCTCAGTAGTTGTGGCGCACGAGCTTAGCTGCTCTGCGGCACGTGGGATCTTCCCAGGCCAGGGCTCGAACCCACGTCCCCTGCATTGGCAGGCGGATTCTTAACCACTGCGCCACAAGGGATGCCCCAAAGTCTACTAATTTAAATGTTAATCTCATCTAAAAAATATCTCCACAGCAAATCTAGACTAGTGTTTATCAAATACCTGGGCACACTGACCTTGCCAAGTTGATGCATAAAATACATAATCACACCCTGTTTCTTATTTTGCCAAAGTGTCTGAGTATTCAGAAGTCCACCATGGACTTCCACTCACCTGCTCCCTGTCAGCCTCAGGGCCCAGAGGTCACTTTGCCTTCTCCTCTCCCTTCACTGCTCCCCTTAGCTCCTGCCCAGCCCCTCCTTCTTTTAAGCCACACACTGTAATTCTCCCATCCTTAAGATGGGACCCATGCTCCCTTGGCCACTGCCACTTTTTCCTGCCCAATTGTCTCCACTCCCTCACCTCCTTTCTCTCTCCAAACTATTCCATCCCAGCAGCTCTACCACCTCTGCTCTGCTCAGGGGCCCTCTATACCAAATACTAGGGTCAGTATTCTTATCGGTGTTTTTCCTCATCTAATTTGTTCTTCCAGCAGCACTTACCTTCACGGAATATCCCTCTTTCTTGAAACACATTTGCCTGCCTGGGATCCCAAGGCTCGGCACTGCCCAGATTTCTCTCCCGCTCATGGTGGCTCCTCCTTCTCCTTCCCCTTTCCCCCCTTCCCCCTTTCTTCTTCTCCTCCCCCTCTGGATCTCCCTCCTCTCTTCCTAGTCTCCAAAGCTGGTGTGGCAGATCCACCCTCTCCAAGGCAGCTTCTCAACCTGCACTTGTCCATCCCAGGGTCTCAATTCCTGCTCCGTGCTGGGACAAGATTTCCACCTCCAGCCTTAGCTTTCTCCCTGGACAGTCATAACGATTTGTCTTTTGAGCACTTCAGACGCAGCAAGTCCAAAACGTATCTTTGTCTCCTAACCCCTTCCCAGAAACCTGCTTTGCAGTCTCCTAGGCAGACCCTCCAATCACCCAACTGGGGCCAAAACTACAGCCGTTTCTCACTCCTTTGACACCCAGCAGCACACCATGGGGGAAGTCACCACTGTTCACCAGCTGACTCTGGAATGGACCATGTCCTGCCTGCATTTCTGTGGCTGCTTCCAACATGGCCTCTGCCTCCTCCATCCAGCTCCAATCTGTGCTGCACAGTGATCACGTAAAATCAAAGTCCCATCAGGCCATGCCCTCACTTGAAACCCTCTAAGTGTAAAATCCAGAGTCACTCCATTCCAGCCTCCAGAGTCACTCCATTCCAGCCTCCATTCCAGCCTCTCCGGGGGGGGGGGGACAAGCCTCCTGCTTTATGGCCTTTGCACATGCTGTTCCCTCTGCTGGAATGTTCTTTCTGCACACCTCTGTTCAGTTTGCCCTGCACCTGCTCTCTCCTCAAATGTTACCTTCTCATGAAGGTCCTACCTGACCGCCCCAGCAGGATCCTTCTTAGCCTGCTTGATTTTTTTCATGCCATCTACCATCTGATTCCCCTTCCAGCTTCTAAAAGCCAGGATCTTCTGTCCACTATGGTCTCCCCAAGGTTGAAACAAATGGTGGCACACAGCAAGCCTTTCATAAAAATAGACACAATCAGCAACACAATATAAACCACATGAAATGTACACATTAAGTGTGAGATGGCTCGATGGTCCTTGAGCAGCATTGACATTCAGGGTTCTCTTTCTGTTGCTTCACTAGTGGTATCTGTCCCAATCCCATCTCGTGTCAAGGAAAACTCCTTCCCATGGCCTCCAGTTGCCTCCCCACCTCCACCCTGAGCTGACACCCTACTGTACTTGCTCACTGGCTGCCTCACTGTGCTTCCACAACTTTAGGGCCTTTGCTCTCATGGTGGCTTCTACCTGGGACCCTGACCTCACCCAGGCTTGGGCTTGATCAACTCCCTCATCTCAGATGTCACAATCACAGTGGAACCTGTCCTGACCTCTTCTTTAATACTGTGACTGTCACCAGCTCATCCCCAGCACCCCTGTTCCCTGATGCTGCTCCACTTTCCTTTTCCTCTGCAGCATGGATCAAACATAGCAGATCATGTTATTGATTTTGCTAACTGCCCGCCCTGCCCCTCTCAGCCATCCCCTCAGCCAATTGTGTTCACAGATGCACCCTGAGAACCTGGAATGGAGCCTAGTATAATGAACGCCTAGTAGGTACTCAGTACACATTTGTCGAACGATCTAATGGCCTCGTGTATTTAACGAGGTAGACAGCATCATCCTTTTTCTGGATGAGGAAACTGAGGCGCAGAAAGGTTAAGTATACCTGAGATCACCTGGTTAGGAACTGATGAGGCAGGTTTTAACCCAGGTGCTCTGACTCATAACCCCTGTGCTAAGCGAAACCCAGAATAAACACAAAGCTTCGAAGAGATAACAGTGTACAGGGAGGTGTCAGGTCAGGGGAAGGAACTGGACAGGGCAGGGAGGATTGATCTGATGCTGTGCGCTAGGAATTTCTGGGCCCTGCATTTTATCTGCTTTAGAACTGCAGTGGGCAGAACTGTGAGCACAAATTACCAACACTCAACAGGTAGTTCCCTGCCCAGTCACAGGGCTGGGAACCCAGGCAGAGGATCTGGACTTTTAGAGCAGGTTGCACTATTTGCCAAAGTACCTTAGTCGGACCTGCCTCGGCGAATCCTTGGCTCTTCCCCAGCTTCTCCTCCAGGCCATGGTGCCTGGCTGGTGTTCCTGAGAAGGGGGTGCACGTGAATCCTGTTACCGCTGAGTCGAGTTAAGTGGGTGGCTCCCACTTGTATCTGCAGGTTCCAGGTAAGAACTCTGGGTGGCCCTGCCGGCATCTGGCTCTATTTGGGGGAACAATCACTTTACACAAAAATGAGCGTTACTTCTTTGCTTTGATTCATCTCCTGCAAAAGTCACAGAATCCAAGCATACGGCAAATGGTGGCTCCCAGTAACTCCCCTACTCAGGAGTGACTATTCATAATTGAGAGGAAGAAACAAAAGGCTCCCAAGTCCAAGGAATAAGGAAAAGCAACACTGCTAAGAAATCCAGGTCCTCAGTCCAACCACCTCTCTCCCACCTGCTCAACCAGGCCACTTTCTTTCAGGGAACTGGTATTGTCCTACTTGATCTGAGAAAAATCATTTATCTGCAGTAGTGTATCACCTCTAGTAGATGTAGACACTTCTCTGCCTTCTTCCGTGGGGGAGTCCAACTTCAGTGCCAGGCAGATGAAGAAAGAGAAGGGTTGGTGGGAATCAGGCCTGCTCAGGGACCCGATACATGCTTGCTCCTAAACCCAAGAACCTGGAAGATTAACGATGACCCCAGGAAGACCCCTCTGAGCCTTTGAGCTATGTTCAGCATAGGGCAGTGGCAAGGAGCCCTATCTAGAGGTCCAGAGGCCCTAATTCTTCTTGCCCCTCACGGCCCCTCGACCTCAAGTCAAAGTCCCTTAACCTGTCCCTCGGCCTCGGTGTGAACAGCTAGCTACACCCTACACTTAAGGGAGCAATAAGCACTCCGACCACCCACTGGGGGCCGGGATTGACCAAAGTTCCTCTGCGCACTCCCCAGAGCTGTCCTGATGCTCAGAAGGGATGTGTAAGGGCCGCTGTCAAAGTCCACAAACCCCCCAAAAGCCGGAGCTTAAACCTTGGGCATCCGATAGATGACGAATCGGGGAGGTGACTCTTACGTTCTCCAGTCCTCCTCGTCTCTTCAGCGGCCGCGGGCCGGACCTAGAGGAGGGGTTTTGGCTGGAAAGGGGTTGGACCTGTCAGGGCGTGGGGTGCGGGGCGGTCACACCGGGATTCTCAAATGTAGCGGCCCGCTGTGCGCGGCAGCCTTCTTCCTCCGCTCCCCCTCCCAATTCCAGCATTCAGCCTCGGCTCCAGGATCGTCCCTTCCGGGCGTCCCCAAGCCCGTGTGGGAGTCCGAAGGGGTAGAACAGCGAAGAGAGGAGCCCCCAGGCCAACCTTCCCACACCGGCGGCTGTCCACGGCAGGGCGCACCCGCGCGAGCCCTCCTGCTGACCGTGTTCTCTGCACCCCCCCGCTCTGCCACCCGCCTCCAGGCGCGGTCCTAGCTGAGCCTTCGACGACCCGGCCTCACGCCCCGCCTCGACGCGCGCCCCCCGCGCCAGCCCGCGGGGAGGCAGGGCAGAGGCGGTGTGGTTGACCCACAAGGCCCCCGGCCAAGCTCCTAGGCCGGGTCGCAAGCGGAGCGGAGCGGGGCGTGGCAGGGCGGGGCGCGCCGGCCGGGCCGGGCCGGGCCGGGGGTGTCGGATGTCACCCCCAGCGCACACCTCGGCCGGGGGGCGGAGGAGCGAACCACTGAGATGCGGAGACCTCCCCAGTCCTAGAGCGGAGCAGGAAGTGTCCCAGGGGAGGGAGCCGGAGGGCTTCGGCCTTTCCTTTCCTCCGCGTCCGGCGGGCTCCGGAGGCGGTCAGGCCTGCACGGCCCGCCAACTGGGACGCGGCGCGGCGGTGAGTGCGGCCCAGGCGGCCCAGGCTTCTGTGGCCCGCGCGCCCTGCCTCGCTTCCAGGAGCCGTGCGGTGAGTCTCCGGGGAGGGGGATAAGACAACACAAATGTTGTTTTTCAGGCGCCTCCATTTGCTACCATTTCTTCCCTCCTAAGCGGAGCCGTGGTTTTCTGGATGAGCAGGAGACGGGGGCTCGGCTAGCCAGGGACGGAGTGGCCTCTGCAGAGGACCCGCCTCAGGAAGCACACCCAGGGGACCGGGCTGGAAGGATGAGGAGCTGCTGCCGCAGACTTCCGCCGCAGGAGGGATTTGAGTTAGACGCAGGGAAGGAGTTCCAGGCTGTGAGGTGAGGAGCCGGGAACTGGGTAAAGTGGAGGTGGATGTGTGTATGTGTAGGGAGGGAAAGGGAGAGAGGGAAAAGGGAGAGAGATCTGGAGCGAGGAAAGGCTTGCCCTTTTTCCTGCCATAAAATGCCCATCCCCTCCTCTTTCTGCTGATCCAGCTGTGTTCCTCCGCCTAGAGCTTTTTTAAGCATGCCCCGCCCCCCTGTGGGATCCTCTTGGGACCAACGTTAATTCATTCATCACACATCATTTCTGAGACTCTTATGTGCCAGGTGCTAGGGTGACAGGAACACGGCTGTCTGGTTAGGGATGATGGGCAGAGCCTAGAGCCAGGTGCCCGAGAGCGGGTATCTGAGTACTGACTGAGGGTGGGGCACAGGGTGGGTGCAGACCTGAGGAACCTAGAGGCCCTGCAGGTGTGTGATGGCTGAGTTCATGGAACGTGGCAAGTGAGTAAGGCTGAGATTGGGTGTCAGATGCAGGAGCAGACACTGGAGGAAATCCGGAGGCGGGGCAAGCTGTAGCGTGTCCAGCCAGATACCCTCAAAGTCCTTTTATGTCAGTCTGTATTTGTTTTTATGTTGGAAAGCAAAGAGGTATAGAGATTTGGGTTTTTTTGATTGCCATTCAGTTCTTCTGTGAAGAACACTTGTCTTCCTGTGAAATGGGAATGAGGCCTGCGTTTTGCACGGAACCCTTGGGGGGTGGGGGCACTGAGCTGTTAAGATTAAGGTGCTGGCATGCTGGGGAGCCTCATAAACCTGGTGAGGAGGGCAAGTGACCATGTCCAAGGATCTCAGAGGCCTTATGGTGGGGGGGGGACTGTGTGCGACCCCACGTGCCATTCATTTTCCCTGGGTCCCATAGTTTTGAGTAGTGGCCGCTACTCTCTGAGGTCGCTCTGTATGTGTTCACTGGGGAGGTGGAGGGGCCCCTGAGCCCCACCCTACAGATATGGAGGCTGTGCCATGAGTGCCCAACCTCTTTTCCGCCTGAGAAAGGTCTGTGAGGTGTGTGTGGTTTTCTTCATTGTGGTCTGAAGAGAAGAGAAGGCAAGATGGGTGGAGGCCAGGTGGAAGGTCCAGACATCGTTAAATATACGCTAAAGTTTGCTATTCAGACTTTAGTGAGTTGGGTGGAGGTTCATCTGAAAGTACGGATGTTTTTAAATACATGATGTTATTTTTCTGTAGGAAACTCGGGATGTGGCTGCCTCTTTTGACTTTCTCCATCTCTTGTCTGGGGATCTCCTAGGCTGTCTGCTTTATTCCCTGCTTCCCAGTGCATAGTCCGCTGAGCAAGGCCGATTCTCAGTCTGTGTTGGTCTAGCACTGATTGTCAGCCCTAGCCACCAGCAGGATGAATTTCCTGGATCGGCTTTGAAGACTTTTCCTGTGCATGTCTGTCTTTGTCCTTCTAGCTCATTTTGTAAAGGTCTCAAGGGCAAGGACGGTGACTTTGGCTCTGAAGCCTCAAGATAGCGGCCTTCTCAGCTCGTCCATTTCAGGTCCTTTCCAGGAGGACCTGGACACCGAAGGTACCACAGAGCGTTAATTACATCTCTCTCCTGCATGCGGCCCTGTTGATCTCCTGGGATGCTTGGAACGCCAGTGCCACATTGCAATGCCACTGATTTTCTCCTGGACTCCCTGCCTTGTTTGTCCAGTCACCCAGTTAGGGGAATCACAAAATGATGCTTTTGGGAATGGGGTCATTCCTTCTCTCCCTTTGTTTAAGGATCATCCACACTGACACTTCTCACATGTCCCAGGGCTTCTCCCAAGGGCTGGTCTCTGTGGGCTTTTTCACTTTTCCCATCACCACCCCCAAAAAACTACTGCAGGAGACCAGAACATTGAAGCCAGTGATTTCTGTTTGGAAATAGGGTCGTCTTCTGCTGCTGACCCCCATCAAATCCCATCATGCCCACAGCCCTGTGCCCCCGAGTCTTGGCTCCGAAGGAAAGTGAGGAGCCCAGGAAAATGAGGAGCCCACCGGGAGAGAACCCTAGCCCCCAGGGTGAGCTTCCCAGCCCCGAGTCCTCCCGCCGCCTCTTCCGACGTTTCTGCTACCAGGAGGCGGCGGGCCCCAGGGAGGCCCTGCACCGCCTCTGGGACCTGTGCCGGGGCTGGCTGCGGCCTGAAAGGCACACCAAGGAGCAAATTCTGGAGCTGCTGGTGCTGGAGCAGTTTCTGGCCATCCTGCCCCGGGAGATCCAGGGCTGGGTGCGGGCCCAGGAACCTGAGAGTGGCGATCAGGCTGTGGCTGCTGTGGAGGCACTGGAACGAGAGCCGGGGAGACCCTGGCAATGGGTGAGCAGAGGGGGCTGGGCTGGGCTGGCTGGGAGGATGGGAAGGGAGAGGGAGAGAGTGGGGCTGGGCAGCAGGTGTGGAAAGGGGGGCCACCTTGTGCCTTGATGGTTTGGTGGGGTCACGCATCCCCTGGCCAGGGATGAGGAATTCCATCTAGAGCTATGTGCTTCAGTTATGCCCACATTGAAGTTTGGTTTTCTCAAAAAGCAGATTCCATTCCCTAAAGGCCCTAATTGGTGGCATGGTTATGTTACCCCCGCCCCCGCACTTTATAGCCCTGTACAAGGCTAGGACTGAGCTTCTAGTGGTAGAGTCAACAGTAAGCAGGCCCAGGGAGGGAGGGGTTTGCCCAGTCCCTGGCACAGTTGCTGGTCCTCATCTGGCCAGGGACCCCTCCACCGAGCTCTGAAAAGCCCTCTCTGGGATTGCAGCTCAAGCACTGTGAAGACCCCGTGGTGATTGACGATGGGGACAGCCCTCCAGACCAGGAGCAGGAGCGGCTGCCAGCAGAACCCCAGAGTGACCTTGCAAAGAGCCAGGACGCCCAGCCCATGGCCCTGGCTCAGGGCCCCGGGCTTCCAAGCAGACTCTCGGGCCAGCTCAGCGGGGACCCAGGTAGGGAGCCCAAGGGAGTGGGGAAGGGGTGTTTGTACCTAGTCCTGTGCACTTGGAAGTAGCTCTTGACATTTTTAGTTCTCTCCTTCCCCCTAAGTAGCCTGGAACCATTTTCAGCGTCTGGTTCTTCCCTAGAGCAATTCAATCAGAATCTCATGAGAGTATCCTCTTCATGGGTGCCAGGTCTGCCCAGAGGGACCTCTGCTATGGGTAGGTGTTTTTGAGGCTGCATCATCTTGTCTCTTTGAGGGCGCACCTCTCGGCTTTGTTGGTCTGGGGACAGCTGGGCACCGTCGCCGTCCCAATAGGGCCTGTGTGGGGAGCTGAGCATGGCCATGTCCTCTTGTCTCTCTGAACCGCTCTTTCCCCAGCCAAACAACTTCCGCTGTCAGGATTGTTATAATATTGCAAAGAAATATAAAAATGCTTCCTAGGGGATAGGGTGGTATCTTCAGGACTTGGAGCATGGATGTTGGCTAGACGTGTCTGAATATCTGTACAAAATGCACCAATGGCCACAGTCAGGTGGCTTTAGCAGCAGATACACTTGGCTTTGAATCCTCCAGGTATGACCCAGGGCATGCTTCTAAACTCTGCAAGCCTCAGTTTCCTGGTCTGTCCAGTGGAGATAATCTCAATAAAGTGAGTCACATGAAATTTTGGTTTCCCGGTACATATAAAATCTGTGTTTACACTGTAGTCTATTGAGTGTCCGATAGCATTATGTCTAAAGAATCAATGTACATACTTTAATTGAAAATATTTTATTGCGGACTATCATATGAGCCTTCAGCACGATGAAATGTTTTTGCTGGTGAAGGGTCTTGCGTCCATGCTGGTGGCTGCTGACTGATCAGGTTGGTGGTTGCTGAAGGTTGGGGTGCCTGGCAATTTCTTAAAATAAGACCACAATGAAGTTTGCCTCATCCATTGAATCGTTCCTTTCACGAACAATCTCTCTGTAGCACGTAATGCTGTTTTATAGCATTTTACCCACAGAACGTCTTTCCTTTTAAAATTGGAGTCAGTCCTCTCAAACTCTGCCATTGCTTTATCAACTAAGTTCAGATAATATTCTAAATCCTTTGTTGTCATTTCAGTAGTCTTCACAGCATCTTCACCAGGAGTAGATTCCATCTCAAGAAACCACTTTCTTTACTCGTCCGTAAGAAGCAACTCCTCATCCTTTCAAGTTTTATCATGAGATTGTCGCAATTCAGTCACATCTTCAAGCTCCACTTCCAATTCTGGTTCTCTTTGCTGTTTCCACCACATCTGCAGTTTCTTCCTCCACTCAAGTCTTGAACCTCTCAAAGTTATCCATAAGGATGGGTATCACCTTCTTTCAGACTTCTGTTAATGTTGATATTTTGATCTCTTCCCATGAATGTTCTTTTTTTTCTGGCTGTGCCGCGCAGCTTGTGAGATCTTAGTTCCCCAACCAGAGATTGAACCTGGGACCCGGCAGTGAAAGCACCGAGTCCTAACCAGTGGACTGCCAGGGAATTCCCGTGAATGTTCTTACTGGCATCTAGAACGGTGAATCCTTTCCAGGAGATTTTCAGTTTACTTTGTCCAGATCCATCAGAAGAATCACTGTGTATGGCAGCTATTACCATGTGAAATGTATTTCTTAAATGATAAGACTTGAAACTTGAAAGTACTCTTTGACCTGTGGGTTTCAGAATGGATGTTATGTTAGCAGGCATGAAAACAATGTTAATCTCGTCCATCTCATCAGGGAGCTCTTGGATGACTAGTCAAAAAGCAGTACTATTTTGAAAGGAATCTTTTTTTCTGAGCAGTAGATCTCAACAGTGGGCTTAAAATATTCAGTAAACCATGTTGTAACCAGATGTGCTGTCATCTAGGCTTTGTTCCATTTATAGAGCACAGGCAGAGTAGATTTAGCATGATTCTTAAGGGAAGTTTTAGTAGTTTTGGAATTGTAAATGAGCACTGGTTTCAACTTATAGTCACCAAATGCATTAGCACCTAACAAGAGAGTCAGCCTGACCTTGGAAGCTTTGAAGCCAGGCGTTGCCTTCTCTCTAGCTCTGATAGCCCTATAGGTGGCATCTTCTTCCAATATAAGGCTATTTTGTCTAAACTGAAAGTCTGTTGTGCAGTGTAGCCACCTTCATTTCATGATCTTGGCTAAATCTTCTGGATGACCGGCTGCTTTACCTTGGACTTTTAGGTTATGGAGACCGGCTTTTTCCCTTAAACCTCGTGAACCAACCTCTGCTAGCTTCAAGCTTTTCTTTTTCAGCTTCCTCATCTCTCTCAGCCTTAATAGATTGAAGAGAACTAGGGCCTTGTTCTGGATTAGGTTTTCGCTTAAGGGAAGGTTGTGGCTGGTTTGATCTCTCCAGACCACTAAAACTTTCACCATATCAGCGATAAGGCGGTTTTGCTTTCTTGTGTGTTCATTGGAGTAGCACTTTTAATTTCTTTCAATAACTTTTTGTTTGCATTTGCAGCTTGGCTGTTTGGTGCAAGAGACCTAGCTTTCAGCCTGTCTCAGCTTTTGACGTGCCTTCCTCACTTCGTTTAATTATTTCTGTCTTTTGATTTAAAGTGAGAGGTATGCGGCTCTTCCTTTCATGTGAACACTTAGAGGCTATTGTAGGGTTATTAATTGGCCTAATTTCAGTATTGTTGTGTCTCACAGAATAGAGAGGCCCGAGGAGAGGGAGAGAAGTATGGGAGCCACTGGAACACACACAACATTTATCAGTTAAGTTTGTTGTCTTATATGGGCATGGTTTACGGCACCCCAAAACAATTACAATAGTAACATTAAAGATCACTGATCACAGATCACCGTAACAAATACAATAATGGAAAAGTTTGAAATGTTATAAGAATTACCAAAATGTGACACAGAAACATGAAGTGAGCAAATTCTTTTGGGAAAATGTTACCAGTAGGCTTGTTTGATGCAAGGTTGCCGCAAACCTTCAGTTTTTAAAAAAAGTAATATCTGCAGAGTGCAATAAAATGAGGTATGCCTGGATACCCATAAAATACTGAACAGGGGGCCTGAGCTGCCCATGGTTTGTTTGGATTTTTTTGATTTTTTTTTTTTGCTGTGCCATGCAGCATGCGGGATCTTAGTTCCCTGACCAGGGATCAAACTCGTACCCCCTGCAGTGGAATCATGGAGTCCTAACCACTGGACAACCAGGGAATTCCTGCCCATGATTTCTAGTTGAAGTAATTAATCATCATGGAAAGAAGTGGTGCTCTCAGTTTGAAGGAAGTGACCTGTAGGGTGTGAGGGTTAGTTTGGGCAGACTTGTGCTACAGTTGTGCTATAGTTATAGATGGAAAAAGAAAGTATGAGGAGACCAGGAATGCGTTCCTATGATTCACAGAAGTTGTCCTTGTCATTGTAATAAGGTTTTCAGTTTTTAAAAGTTACATATTACATTTCTTTATGTGTGAAACTATACTGATTTCTGTACAAATCAAATTAACGCTCCAGCCTCTCCTTGGTTAAAAGTCAAGACATGTGCTAGTTTGTTTGGGCTGCCATAATAAAGTCCCACAGACTGGGCAGCTTAAACAACAGAAATTTATTGTCTCATGGTTCTGAAAGCTGGAAGTCCTAGATCAAGGTATCAGCAGAGTTGGTTTCTCCTAAGACCTGATTCTCCTTGGCTTCTAGACAGCCATCTTCTCCCTGTTTCCTCACATGGTCTTCCCTGTGTCTGTGTCCTAATCTCCTTTTATTATAAGAGCCTCAGGCATATTGGATTAGGGCTCACCCCAATTACCTCATTGTAACTTAATTATCTCTTGAAAAGCCCTATGTCCAAATCTAGTCCCATTCTGAGGTACTGGGGGTTGGGACTTCAACATATGAATTTGGCAGGGATGCAATTCAGCCCATAACCACAGGCATGAGAAACAACCATTTGCCCAAATAAACAATGCATGTGCAAGCAGCCTGGGTTATGCAGGTTGATGATGGCCATGACAGGACCCTCAGGAGGAGGAGGTGCTTCAGGAACTGTAGCAGCCTACTCACTTCCGGGTGAAGTTCTGAGATGATCCAGCTACCATGGATGGGCTTTGGGGCAAAAGGGTCAGCGCTTCCATTTCCTTGAGCAATAATGAATGGACAAAGTAGGCATGATGAGAGTTAGCTGTTGACACCTTAAACGTTCAGGTGATTTATCATTGGGAAGCACTTCCAGTAAAAGCCATATAGTTCCTAATCTTGAAGCTTTTCCCCCAAATATAGATTTTGCTTAGAGGCTGAAAGCTGTCCAAAGTAATCTTTAAAGCGTCGATGTGCTCATTTATCATGGTGAAAGATAGGGTAGGGCTGTGTTTTATACCCCAGAAGGTGGTAGGTATGAGAGCAGAATGAAAACATGCCTTCCTCGAATCCATGCCCACCTAGCCTGAGCTGCTGGCAGCGGAGTGATGAGGCTGCCTTCCGTGGGGAATTCTCCTCACACACCCCCACCCCAGTGTCACTGCTGGTCTGAGCTGGCTCCTGTCTCAGGCTGTCGTTCCAAATAGCCACACCTGCCCCTGCTGTTTGCCGAACGCTTTATGTCCCAGGTGTGAGAGGTGAGGAACACTGGCTTCTAATGTTAGCTTTGACACTGATTTCACATCATGAGCTGCGGGTAACCTCCCAGATTTTTTCCAGACTGAGAGGTGATAGTGCAGCTTCTTCTGTGAAAGGGGTACCTTTTTGAAACACAGCTCATTTCGACATGGCTGCACCATGGGCCAGGTATGTGGCTCACTTCTTGCAGAAGCCTGGGCACGTGCTGGTCAGGGGAGATAAATCATATGAGAATGTAGCAGAAGCGCTTGGGAGCCCAAGATAAGGGAGAGTGAGATGATCCCAGTACTACAATGTGTACACATTTTGAGTGATGGTGGTTGGGCACTGTGGGAGGTGCTCTTCCAGGAGCATCTGATAGAGATAATAGTCTTTCTTAAAGAGCTTTGCAATTTATAAACTTATAAATGTATACATTTATATGACACTGGAGTCCCACAATAATCTTAATTGCTAACAGCTCTTACTGACCCCTTTTACTCCATGGACCTCTAACCTTCATTTCCCTTGTATTGTGGATGATACAGCTGACGTCCCTGGACCTTCAGGGAGTCACATAGCTAGTTGGTGGCAGAGCCAACTGGACCCCAGGCATTCCCCGTTACTGCCCCCACTGACATGTCTGAAAGCAAAGTGACAGAAATCCTTATTTTGCAAGTGCTTTTTTTTTTTTTTTTTTTTTACTTAAATTATTTATTTATTCATTGGCTATGTTAGGTCTTTGTTGTTGCGCGCGGTCTTTCTCTAGTTGCAGCGAGCGGGGGCTACTCTTCATTGTGATTTGCGGTGGCTTCTCTTGTTGTGGAGCACAGGCTCTAGGTGCGCGGGCTTCAGTAGTTGTGGCTTGTGGGCTGTAGAGTGCAGGCTCAGTAGTTGCGGTGCATGGGCTTAGTTGCCCCGCAGCATGTGGGATCTTCCTGGACCAGGGATCGAACCCGTGTCCCCTGCATTGGCAGGCGGATTCTTAACCACTGTACCGCCAGGGAAGTCCCGCGGGTGCTTTTTATGTGCATCATCTGGTAATCCTCTTTCTACAGGTGAAAAAAGAGACTCAGGATTTTATGAGCTATCCATTTCTGATCTCTTTCAGTCCTGCAAGACACTTCCCTTCTTCAGGAAGCGAGTTTGAGAGACGCACAGCAGGTGACTGCCCTCCAGCTGCCCCCGGTGAGTGTTTTCTTCAAGGGTCTTTGAGAACCCCATATTTGCCTGTCTCTAAGCTGCATGGCCGCTTTTCCAGGACCCCAGCCAGCTTGCTGTCTGCCCCACAGGTTGTTCAGCCCTAGCAGAGAAAAACTAATACAGGAAGGGCATGAGTTTGTAAGATGCTCTTCTGCATCCCTCCTGCCTGTGTAGTCCTGGCTGTTTGTCACCTTCGGGAGCCTTTGTGCAGACAAAGATAGTGGAAAACAAATGCCCTGGAGTCCTCGTCTGTTGTCCTCTTGGCATCTTAGAGTTCCTTTCCTGTGAAAAAAGAGAGACCTCTTCACTCTTTTACTTCATAGGGTATTTTTTTTATTTAATAATAATCACGGTAGTAGCTATGTCAGAAATATTAGGAAATGGAGGAAAAAAGCACAGATTATTTCAGCACTGTCACACAACCGTGCAGTGAGTTGTTAGGGAATCTCCTCTGCATTTTCCCCTTCCACGTTCCCTCACGAGGCTTACTTTCTCAGGTGTCCTCACAGGATAGGGGCTGGTGTTGGTCTGGCAGGTGCTCTCACCCACCTCTTTTCAGCCCGGTTTCTGCCTTCGGCCTTGGTTTCCCACCATACCCCTTCATTTTTATTTCTAACGCTTTCCATTGGCTGGCATAAAATTTAGTTACTGTACCACAGAGTCATCTCCTCCCACAAGAATGGGCTGTGTGAAGGTATGGACTTTGTTTTGTTTCTGGTTCCCTGGCAGCTGGAAGACTGAAGGACAGTAGATGCGCAGGAAACACATCTCAAGTTTGCTGTCTGCACAGTGCATTCAATAAGACTTTAAACTTGGGGAGTGGAGAGGGCTCAGGATAGGAAGGAATTAACCAGGGTACATGGGATGGGGTGTCTCTGTTCCCTCAGTGCTGTACTCATGG
Source organism: Lagenorhynchus albirostris (assembly GCF_949774975.1). Classification (NCBI taxonomy): domain Eukaryota; kingdom Metazoa; phylum Chordata; class Mammalia; order Artiodactyla; family Delphinidae; genus Lagenorhynchus; species Lagenorhynchus albirostris. The sequence goes on from NC_083097.1 coordinate 156,923,935, forward strand.
GCCCTAGTGCTCAGCACACGTGTTTTAGCATCCTCTATGTACTGTGGTAGTTGTTGAACACAAATGACCCAAAGGAGATGAAACTCATATTTCTTATTAAAACTTGATACCTTTGACCAGTATGACACACAAGGAGATACTGTGAATTTAATATCTAATGAGCTTTGGTATTCATCTTGTGAAAGGAAAATGTAGATTTTGATAGATCAGTGCTGTTTTATCACTCTATTGAGGACAGTTTCTGCCTAGTGCACTAGAAATCACCATTGTGAAGGTCTTTTTTTTTTTTAGTTTTTAAAAAAAATTCATTTGTGGTAGAATGTGCATAACATAAAATTTAGTATCTTAACCATTTCTAATGTACAGTAGTGTTTTTAAGTGTTCAGTAATGTTAAACATATTCACATTGTTGTGTAGCCAATCTCCAGTATTTTTTCATTTTGCCAAGTTGAAATTCCTCACAAATTAAGTAATTAGTTCCCTCCATTCCCTCATACCCCCAGCCCCTTGAAACCACCATTCTACTTTTTCTATGATTTGACTACGCTAGATAGCTCATAAAAGTGGAATCCCACGGTATTTGTCTTTTTCTGACTGACTTATTTCATTTAGCGTAATGTCCTCAAGGTTCATGCATGATGTAACGTGTGTCAGAATCTCCTTCCTTTTTAGGGCCGAATAATATTCCATGGTATGTATGTAATGTATTTGGTTTATCTGTTCATTCATTGATGGACACACCTTTTATTATAAATAATGCTGCTATGATCATGGGTGCACATAAAGTTTATATATTTTTTATTTTTTTACACAATTGTGGATTCACATGTAGTTGTAAGAAATAACAAGAGATCCCTTGTACTTTTACACTAAATGGTAACATCTTGTAAAAATATAATACAGTATCACAACTAGCATGTTGACATTGATACATATAGGATACAGATCATTTGCTTCACTGGAGGATCCTCCATGTTGCCTTTTATAGCCAAACCCACTTCTCTTTTACCCCATGCTCTCATCCTTCTCTGACAACCACTAATCTGTTTTACAGCTCTGTAATGTTGTCATTTCAAAAAAATTATATAAATGGATTTATCAGCATAATTCTGTGGAGCTTCAGCCAGGGTTTTACATGTATCAGTAGTCCATTCCTTTTTTAGTGCTGAGTAGAATTCCTTGGTTTGGATATACCACAGTTTGTTTAACCCGTTACCTGTTGAAGGACATCTAGGTTGTTTCCGGTTTGGGGCCATTTTGCATAAAGCTGCTGTAAACATTTGTGTATAGGTTTTGTGTGAACATCGGTCTTCATTTCTTTGGGGTAAATGCACAGGCATTCGGTTGTTGGGTTGGATGGCAAGTGCCTATTTAGTTTTTCAGGGAACTACTACATCCTTTTCCAGAGTGACTGTAACATTTTGCATTCCTATGAACAATGTATGACTGATCTACATTTTTCACATCCTCCCACCATTTGTTGTCACTTTTTTTATTTTAGCCATTCTGATAAGTGATATCTCATTATGGTTTAAATTTGCATTTCCCTAGTGACTAATAATGTTGTACATCTTTTCAGGTGCTCAGCTGCCATGTGAATATCCTCTTATGTGAAATGTTTCTTCATGACTTTTGCCTGTGATCTAGTTGGACCATTTACTTTTTCACTGTTGTTTCAAGAGCTCAGTATATATTCTAGATACTTGTCCTTTGTTGGATATGTATTTGCAAATGTATCCTCTCACTCTGGAACTTGTCTTTCCATGCCTTTAACAGAGTTTTTAGCAGAGCAAAAGTGTTAAATTTGGATTAAGTCCAGATTGTGAGTTTTTCCTTTTAAGGATCATGCTTTTGGTGTAAAGTCTAAGAACTCTTTTGCTTAGTCTTAGATCCCAAAGATTTTCTCCTGTTTTTTCCTAAAAGTTATATAGTTACGTACGCATTTTACATTTAAGTCCATGATACATTTAATCCATGATCTGTGATCCATTTACATTTAAGTCCATGATCTCTAAGTTTTGTATAAGGTGTAAAACTTAGGTCAAGATTCATGTTTTTTGCCAGTGGACGTCCAGTTGCTCCAGCACCATTTGTTGAAAACGTTCTTTCCCCCACTGAATTGCTTTTGCTCCTTTATCAAAAATCCATTGAGCATATTTGTGTGGGTCTTTTCCCAGGTTCTCTGTTCTGTTCCGTTGATCTATTTGTCTCTCTCTCTAATAGTACATAATTTTGATTACTGTACCTTATACTAAGTCTTGAAATTAGGTAGATTGATTCCTCCTTTTTCATTTTTTTTTCTCAAAATTATTTTAGCTATTTTAGTCCCTTTGCCTTTCCTGTGAATTTTAGAATAATCTTGTCCATATCTATAAAGTGTATAACTGAGATTTTGATAGGAATTTTGTTAAACCTGTGTATCAATTTGGGGAGCATTGACATTTTTATCATCTGAATCTTTCAATCTGTGAATGCAGAATCCTTCTCCATTTACTTATTTTTTTGATTTCTTTCATCACTGTTATGTAGTTCTTAGCATATAAATTTTGTATGTGTTTTGTTAGATTTATATGTAGGTACTTCATTTTTTGAGGAATTATAATTTTTATTTTTAATTTTGATGATAACACATCCATTTATAGTATAAGAAACACAATTGATTTTTTTTTTTTTTTTTTTTTTTTTTTGTGGTATGCGGGCCTCTCACTGTCGTGGCCTCTCCCGTTGCAGAGCACAGGCTCCGGACGCGCAGGCCCAGCGGCCATGGCCCACGGGCCCAGCCGCTCCGCGGCACGTGGGATCCTCCCGGACCGGGGCACGAACCCGCGTCCCCTGCATCGGCAGGCGGACTCCCAACCACTGCGCCACCAGGGAAGCCCACAATTGATTTTTGAGTGTTTATTTTCTATTCTGTGACCTTGCAGGATTCATACATCAGTTTAAGGAGGGTTTGGGGTTTTTATTTTATTTTAAACAGTTCCTGGAGTTTCTCTGTAGACAATCGTGTCATCTGCAAAGAAAGGCAGTTTTCTTTCTTTCTTTCCAGTTTTTATGCATTTATTTCCTTTTCTTGCCTCATTCCACTGGCTAGAACTCCCAGCACAATGTTGAATAGCAGCAGCGGGGACAGACATCCAGCCTTGCCTTGTTCCCGATATTAGGGGAAATGCATTCAGTCTGTCACCATTAAGTATAATGTTAGCTGTAAATTTTAAATAAATTATCAAGTTGAGTAAGTTTCTTAATTCCTATTTTTCTGGAGTTTTTATTATGTGTGATTGTTGAATTTGTCAAAACCATTCCTACTTCAGTTGATATGATCACGTGAATTTTCTTTAGGCTGTTAATATTATGGATTGTATTGATTGACTTCCAAATATTGAACCAGCCTTGCTTCCCTGGAATAAACGCCTTCTTGTCATGGTATAAAATTCTGTTTATATATTGCTGAATTTTATTAGCTATTATTTTGTTAAGGATTTTTTTTTTTTTTTTTTTTGGCTAAAAAGCAATCCATTTATTTGAGTGTACTTTTTTTAGGCAATTTTAACTTTTTCCACTGCCTTAACACCACTATTTCTCACTGCTGGTCTTCTCTTCAAACACTTTTTTCAGGAGAATCCTCATCACTGTCTGTTTCTGCTTCTCTATCCTCTCCAATTAGAAGATCCAGTGTATCTCCCACTTTCACCGTTCTGCTTTTCTTCCATAATTTTTTCCCGTTCAGCCTGAGTTCACCTTTGTAGAATGCATCTTCCACTTTGTTTCTCCTGATATCTAGGCCCGTCTTCAGGATAACATCATATCGGAAAGCCTGCACTACTTTTTCCAGGTCCTTATGGTCTCTGACTGCGCTGGGGTCGTCCTCTGGCTCCTCTTCCTGCTCACTCATCTCATGAGTCCCCTTCATCTTCCACTTTTTGCAGAGTCTTTTTAGTGGATTTTTTAGAGTTTACATTACTTTGGAGTCTTATGGAAAATGGGAAAGTATATTCTTTTTGTTTGTTTGTTTTTGCGGTATGCGGGCCTCTCACTGTCGTGGCCTCTCCTGTTGCGGAGCACAGGCTCCGGACGCGCAGGCTCAGCGGCCATGGCTCACGGGCCCAGCCACTCTGCGGCATGTGGGATCTTCCTGGACCGGGGCATGAACCCGTGTCCCCTGCATCGGCAGGCAGACTCTCAACCACTGCGCCACCAGGGAAGCCCATAAAATATATTCTTGAGATATAAAAAGCCCTGAGAGTCTCAGTGAGAAAATGTTATGGAAAAATGTTTTATAATTTGAAGCATTTAACTTGGTACTAGACAAATATAAGTATCGATTCCAGGAAGCACAGTGTTTATGTGAAGGTGTCCCTCGTAGAGCTCTGCAGAGCCCAATCCAGGCATCTGGCTTTCTTAAAACGCTTCTGGGCAATCTGAGGCTAGTCATAGCCATGGCTCGTACGACCTTCCCGGGTCCTCAAGGTCAAGGGAAACTGGACACCAGCGTCCTCGAGCTTGCGGTATGCGTCTGCAGCCAGCAGGAACGGCAGGGCCCAGGGGAAGACGGCCTCGGCCCGCCGGGTTCGCAAGGCCCCTAAGAGCCCCCGGATCCACAGGGCATCCCAAGCTGGCCCGGCTGGGGCAGGACGCCAGAGACTCACGCGGAGACCTGGCAGGAGCGCGGGCAGGGGACTGGAGCTCGCCCTGCCCGTATTTCCCATGTGCTTGCTGTGAAGCAATACCTGTCAGTGGTTTTTGTTTGTTTGTTTTCTTTACTGTCTTTGCCTAGTTTTGTTCAGGGTAATACTAGCTTCAGAAGATGAATTGGGAAGTGTCCCCTCTTCTTGTATTCTAAAAGAGATTGTATAGAATTAGTGTTATTCTTCGAGCATTTGGTAGGATACTCCAGCGAAACTATAAGAACCTGAAGGTTTGGGGGTGGGGTGGGTTGTGTGTGGTATTTTAATTATATATTAAACTTCCTTAGTGGTTATAGGGCTGTTCATACTATCTGTTTCATAGTGGATGAGTTGTGGTAGTATGTAGTTTTCAAAGAATTGTTTCATTTCATCTAAGTTGTTAAATTTTTGTGTGTGGAGTGATTTGTAGTTTAACTTTATCATCCTTTCTGTTAATCAGCAGGGTCTGTGATATCCCTGTTTCATTCCTGATATTGAAAATTTGTGCCTTTATTTTTCTTTGTCAATCGTTTCAGAGGTTTTCAATTTTATTGATATTTTCAAAGAACTGGCTCTTTATTTCATTGATTTTTCTCTATTATTTTTCTGTTTTCAATTTCATTGATTTCTGCTCTCATATTATTTTCTTCATTTAGCATGTTTGGGTTTGTTTTACTATTCCCTTTCTGGGTTCTTGAGGTGGGAGCTTAGATAATTGATTTGAGACTCAAATGTAAGCATTTCTGATGTAAGCATTTTAGTGCTATAAATTTCCCTGCTTTAGCTAGGGTACTGCTTTAACAAGGTCCCACAGATTATAATACAATGTATTTTTGTTTTCAGTCACTTAAATGTATTTTTAAATTTCCCTTGAGACTTCTTCTTTATCACACTTTAGAAGTGTGGTGTTAAATTTCCAAGGGTTTGGAGATTTCCTGTTACCTTTCTACTATTGATTAATAGCTAGTTCCATTCCATTGTTTTCAGAGAACACATGGTATTATTTCAGCTCCTTCAAATTTGTTGGGAGTTTCTCCTCTCCTTCCAGGATTTCCATGACCCGGTGTATGGTCTGTCTTGGTATATATTCTGTGGCCATTTGAATAACAAAACATTTTGCTGTTGTCTAGTGAAGTGTTCTATAAATGCTGATTGGCTCCTGTTTGTTGATGGTGCTATTGAGTCCTTCTGTATCCT